>NC_073311.1:30781556-31120722 GCF_027595985.1 Sorex araneus
GGGTAGGGCGTTTGCTTTGCACGCAGCCAACCCAGGTTCGATTCCTCCATCCGTCTCAGAGAGATGGCCAGCTACTGAGAGTATCCATCCACACTGCAGAGTCTGGCAAGCTACCTGTGGCATATTCAATATGACAGAAACAGTAACAAGTCTCACAATGGAGACGCTATGGTGCCTGCTTGAGCAAATCGATGAGCAACGGGATGAGAGTGCTACAGTGATACAGTGATGGGGCTTCATCCATTCTTCCAAGGGAAAACAAACTGTTTCTAAGGTTACTGATAGGGAATGCTCATGTGAAGGGAAGTGGATGGCTCCCGGATGTGGAGGCTGAGGAAACCATACACACACATACAAAACATCATGCAGTTGGGGCTGGAGTGATAGCACAGCGGGTAGGGCACTTGCTTTGCATGTGGCTGACCCAGGTTCAATTCCCAGCATCCTATTTTGTCCCTTGAGCACTGCCAGGAGTAATTCCTGAGTGCAGAGCCAGGAGTAACTTCTGTGCATTTCCAGGTGTGACCCAAAAAGAAAAAAAATCATGCAGTCAAATAAAGAAATATATACGGGGGAAGATCATGTGCTGTGATTATTATGGTATGGAATTCTGAACCATCTGAGAACTCAAAATAAAAAATTAGCCTCTTGAGCACTTATACAGGTATTTTTTGTCAGATAGAACTTACAACATCTCTCATATTTCAATATGTTATATTATCTATATATTAATTTTAAATATAAAAAAAGACGGCCTATGGTACCCATAATGCCTAGGTCCTACAAATGTTGGACGTTCACTTACCATGTCTGAGTGATGAAGATGGGGAAGAATACAGCTTATTTGGGAAACTGAAAGTTTCTTGTCAAAGCTTGAACCTAGAGTGTGACGGAGAGAAAATCTCTTGTCTGTGGAGAGATCTGAACTGAATGCTGAAGGCAATGGAAATCACTAAGGATCTTAAGCCGGAGAGTAAGCCAACGCTGGGTTTGGAGAGCTCACATCACATAAAACAATATACTTTGTCCCCACCAAAAAACCCACAAGCTGCCATTTTATTCTTCATTCTTCTCTTTGCCTTTGCCCAGAAGCAAAAGTAGAAGAGTGGTGTTGCATTTTATAGCTGTAGGAGTCCAAATAGTAAAAGCCTGGTGCAATTAGAAGCACACATGAGCAGATATCTAAGAGGTTAAAAAAAAAAAAACAGCTACTGGTGTTTGTATGTGGTCTAATCAACCAGAAAGAGTCTAAAATCACAAACTGGAGTAGCTAGGCAGCTGAAATAAAAGCCCATACACATCAAGAAGAGGGAACAGGCCAGACCTATGTCAGAGCCAGGTACAGTTAATTGAATAACTAACATAGACCCAGGGCACAAGAGTTCCAGGGTCCTTGAAACAAGTTTTGTTTCACCTCCAGATATTTGTTTATTATATTTACTGCTAAGAAGGTCCAAACTTCCTCAGAAGATTATCCTTCCACTACTGTGTATGATTTTGGGGAAAAACAACAGAGTTCAATTGAACTTCCCACCAACAGACAGTTATTTTGATTGGTGTCCACATTTAATCTTAGGGTTATATGTAACCTAGGCTCAACCTGCCACAGACGCCAAGATGTTAAGCCGTGAATGTATGATGCTATAGCAGAACTATTAAAGTGAAGTCATCACCGAAGCAGTCCTGGAGTGTCAAGAAACATCCCAGTCGGGCCTGGCAGATAGTGGAGCACAAAAGGGCTGGAATGCAGTGCATGACCCTGTGGAGTCCAAGATTCAACCTCTAGTACCCTGTGATTCCCCCAAGCTCTGTAGGGCAGTCCCAGAAGAAGAAACACAGCTATGCTAGACATGCTGGAGTAGAATCTGGACTAGAGACTTCCAAGAGTGTGACCTCTGATACAACCCACGCTTCTCCCAAGTCTCCTTGAAACTCTCTTTAATCTACCAGTAAATCCCCAAGTATTCCCATAAAACCAACCAGCTCCTCTCCAACGCCATGAACAGCCCTTCTGCCCAGATTAGCAAATCAGTTTAAAACCCTGGTTGCTCAAGATTATTTGCAAAGACACAGATTTTCACATAATCACAGTTTAAACTGGCAAGCCAATGGCATTGCCATTTGTCGCTGGGTGAATTTAACACAATGTTTCGTTACCTAGGGCTTTTGCCTCAGTTTCCAGGGTGTGATCCTTGTTACGGACCCTCTTGACCATGGACTTATTTGGGGTCCATAGTCCCCAGAAGTAGAGGAGTTAATTTATTTCTCTGGGGTACAATGACTCCCTGACACTATCATGGAGAGAAAGGGGATTCTGGCAGGGAAGTCAGCTTCCTGAAGCACAGAGGAACTGCTTCCTGCACACAGGGGTGCTGACAAGCTTTGAGCGAGAGTGCTTATGGAGGAAGAGAAATGAGTGTACGGGAGGCTTAGTCTCAGACACCAGCTATGGAGCACATTTGGACAGATAGATTTTTCAATAAAAATGTCGTTTGGAAAATTAGAAAAGCATACATACACATATGCAATTAAACAGATGTTCATATTCCTCCTCCTCTTCCTTCTCCGGTCCTCACAGGAAACACATGTCTCTGTTGTCCTAAGTCCAGTTACTAATTAGCACATTTCAGTAGCACATTTCATGGAGGATAGGGAGGATTTCAAAGGGATTCCTTCCTTTTAAGTTGTGACAGCTGGGGCTAATTACCAAGCAGGAAAAGAATGTGCAAACAGATCATTGAGAAGCCATCAGTGCAACAGAAGGCTGAAGGGATCTTTTGGTTCCATTGTAGAACTCCGCGCCAGTGGTTGGGAAGGGCTGGCTATGATCTACAGCTTCACCTTACCCCGGGAAGCAGCTGTCTGGTTTCATCACCATGCAAAAAGGTGGGAAGCACAGTACAAGAACATGTACTCAAAGGTCACTTCGCAGCATGCATGTAAATTACACGGAGCTACAGTCAGAACTCCTGTGGCAAACCGTTTCTCTCTTCAAGATGCACAGAAAATAAAAATTGGATGTGACGGTTCCCTTCATAAACAAACCTGAGGGATTATCAATTCAAAACTTATCTTTATAATTAAGTGTTGTCCTAAAGTGATGGTTGGTACACTTTATATAAAGCCAGGTAAAAAAAAATTAACTCTAGTTCAGTGACATCTATAATAAAAAGGAATATCAGTCCAGAAATCAAGAAATTTGTGCTCCTTATCAATTATAACTTTTGGAAAAATCTGAGCCTCAAAGTTTAATCTGTAAAATGGGAATAATGGTACCTATCATAAAGGGTGTATGTAAGTTTTATAAATTTATATCAATACAGCACTTATTTAATTTGTCTCAACATAAAGGTGAAATTATTGGGCATCTTTACTTCTGGAATACATTCCAAGGATGCAAAAGAGTACAGTAGAAATGACATCTGTGCCTATATATTCATTGCAGCACTATTCACAGTAGCCAAAATATGGAAACAACCCGAGTGCCCTAAAACAGATGACTGGTTAAAGAAACTTTGGTACATCTACACAGTGGAATACTATGCAGATGTTAGGAGAGATGAAGTCATGAAATTTGCTTATAAATGGATAAACATGGAGAGTATCATGCTAAGTGAAATGAGTCAGAAAGAGAGGGACAGACATAGAAGGACTACACTCATTTGTGGAGTGTGGGGTAGCATCACATGAGGCTGACACCCAAGGACCATAGATACAAGGGCCAGGGGCATTGCCCCATAGCTGGAAGACTGCTTTATGAGCGGAAGGGAGAAGGCAGATGGAATAGAGAAGGGATCACTAAGAAAATGATGGCTAGAATGCCCAAAAGTAGAGAGAGAGATTATGGGTAATATTGTCTGCCTTAGAGGCAGGGGGAGGGTGGGAAAGGGGGGGGGTATACCCAGGATATTGGTGGTGGGGAATGTGCACTGGTGAAGGGATGGGTGTTTGATCATTGTGAGATTGTAACCCAAACATGAAAGCTTGTAACCATCTCATGGTGATTCAATAAAAATTTTTAAAAAAATTATTGGGCATAGTTGGAATGTGATTTTCAACAAATTCCAGTCAAAATAATAGCAGCTCAACAGAACTACTTGGGAAGGAGTTGATTGTACTGGGTTCTGAGGCTACCCAGGCTAAACAGAAAGTATATTGGATGACTAATTGGATTTTAGGAACTGGCTTCACAATGGGAACAGTTATGCAAAGACAATGAACCAGGGTAAGTATAGGTAAAGGTAAAAGTTCTGAAATCACACTTACCTCATTTCAAATACCCTACCACTTCCCACCTATGTGACCCTTAAAATAAGGCCAACAGTAACAAAACTAAGTCATGAATGGCTGCATTTGTGAGGATTAAATATGGTCCATTAACAGATGATAACGTTTATCTCATAAACTGGCAGTGTTATTATTACAAAGACAATGCTGGTATTGATGTAATTACAGAGCTGAGTACCAAGTTCATTTTTATTTTATTTTTATTTCAACGATCACTATTCGTTAACATTTACCTAGTGATTACATTGTGCAGCTTTTATGCAGTGATTCATTTTATCCTCATCACAACCCAGTGAGATATGTTGGTGAGAATCAGAGATGAAATATAAACAAACTTAGGCAGAAGCCTTGCTATTAATCACCATGCCAATTAGTGTGGGCCAGTGATCCATGTTGAGAGGAAGTTTAAGAATGAACTAGTAGCTGTAGTGATAGTTCACACGATGATATTTCAATATGAAAATGACACATGCTAGCTGGGCTGAATGTCCCTCTACATAAGAGGAAAGCAAATATATTTAGCTACCTTTTCTTTATAGGAAGTAGTCATGCTTTGACTTCCCCAAAGCCTTGTCATTTGGTCTTTTCTCTTTCAGTATGCCTATTTTCAGAAATTAAAAAAGATTTGAAAAACAAAGGAAATGTTTCCACATTTCAAATATTCCACCTTTAAAGACAAAAACAATCAATCAGAATAAAGGCAAGATAAATTTGGTGAATCAAATACCACCTAAAAACCAACTAACACCCACGCTCAATGTCTGTCTGAAAAGTTCCCAGTTTTATCATTTTAAACAAATCCCGAAGATTTTACTCAGCTCTTTTATCATTAAAAAAGAGAAATTTATGAATCATTGTGATGGCTTTTTATAAATATACCAAATCATTAGGAACAGTGCCTACATCCTTGCCCTGTGCAGCCAGAAACTTAGTAGTAACTGATTTATTATTTAAGTCTGATAAACAGTGTCTGAGTGATATTACATGGTGTTTCCATAAATGGGAAAAGTAATGATTCTTATGCATAAACTCCTTAGATTCTGGGAAGGTGAGGCATATGCAATAGATAAATTGTTAGTGGCTGGAATGAAGGCTGTAAACTAAACATGAGCCAGTTGAATGAGAACAGAGAAACAGTATCATGCTTAAGACATAGAAAGCCTAGGAGAGACACAAAGGCACTCATGGAGAGCAACCTCGAGTTCCTGTCAGCTTTTCAAAAAACCTGTTCTTGTCCCCTCATTATCTCTGTCATGGATTCCAATTTAGTTATGCCCATATCATTTGCCAAGCAACTTGCTACATACTGCATCTGTGATTCTTTTACATTTGGCTCCCTCTCCAACTTTTGTATTCTCTTTCTACAAATCTGTCTTAAAATTTTCAAACACCTGACCAAAACCCATGTCAGAGGCTATGGTATAGTGTTTTTCTCCGTTTTGATCTTTCTCTTCCTCTGAAATAAAGCCCTTGCTATTTAATTATTCACCCGAGCCTTCCAATCCTAAAAGTATTTTCTCACCTGATTACTTGAGAATAAACTTCATGATGTCCTTTATTTTTCTATTTGTCAATAAATTCCTCCTTGTGCAAACCAGTACACCCAATAGAGATTTCATTACCATGGTAAATTATCCATAATCCTACTCTCTAAGTTGTTTATCCATTGAGATGGCTCTAATAAAAGTGGTATGATTAGCTATGTTGTAAAAAGAAGCTATAGAACCACCAGTATTGATTTGGCCAAAATCTGAAGATCACATACTTAAATTCCAGTGGCAGGTATAAAAGTGCATGACCATAATTACTGTATGAAAGTACATTAACATAAAGATCATGAACATATTTGAGGAATTCAACCTTTTATTCTCTGCCACTGTAGAATTAATTAGCTTCTTTAACCTTCATTTTTCCTCCTCTATGAAATGAAAATGATCATAGTGTCCATTTCATGGAGTTTTTATGATGATAAATTGATTACATAGACAGTTTAATATCTAGGACAGAGGAATCTTTCAAAAACTACATATTATTTGGGCAAACTAATTAACCAAAATCTCAAATATGTTTTAAAGACAACAAACCATCATTATGAATGACATACAATTATTCAGATCTGAGGTATGTAACATTTATAAATGCATTATATTAAGCCTTTAAGTTGTTTATAATATTAACACCACATCATTTTGAATGTTTATTACAGTGGACATCTAGTTTCCACTGTAGCATTATAATTATTCAGACATGAATTATCAGCTAAATGGCAGAGGATGAGCTCACTAAATTACTGAAACTTCAAGTTTTACAGTTGAGAAAAGTTAAAAAAGGTAACTTCTAACTTATAAGATGGTTGTGATGCACATCAGTCTTTTTCTAAATTAAATCACCATGCATTGCAAAATTATTCATGAAGTTTTAAGCATTCAAATTTCCGAAAATCTGTTCCTTTACCAGTGTCCAGTTTCCTCCACCACTGTCCGAAATTTCTCTCCCCAGCCTGTCTAGAAGGAGGGCCCTTAATATTTCCTTTCTGCACACCATCTTTCTCCAGAGTGACCACTTCCCTCCACCATTGCCGTAGTGTTCCCTTCCCTGGTCTGTCTCACCCTCCCTCAGTGGCAAACTTCCTACTAAAGGCCAGTTCCCATGCCCTTAGTTTCTATGATGCTCATAAATCTTGTATCAGTCGACAAAGGGCAGCTATCATGATTTCTGAGTCCTATGGATTCCTGATTGTCCTGAGAGATAATGCCGTGCATGTTTTAGAAAGATCTGGAACATTCATTTTGCACACGCAGATGCTTCACACAAGAGATCTGCCTCTTCATTTTCCTGGTAGCATATCTTAGAGAACTGAGAGGTGGATATTTCTTTGGTAACAGACTCCTGTGGAAGAGTTCGGAGCAAGCAACATGCAGATTCATTTTCTATAGCTTGGCAGAATGTGGGCTGTCATCACAAACTGGGTATTGTCTTGCTTCCTGCAGTCTTAAATTGCCACACTGTAGCATCGTGTTATTTTCATCTTTGTGATGGGTTGATTACAAAGTAAAGTTGTACTGTCTGACCAATGTGCCAGGTGTCTACTCTAATAACTGCAACTGTTATTACTTAAAGAAATAGAGACATGGAGGCAAAACAAGGAACCACCAACCTGCAAGTTATTCACTCCACATCACAAAGAGACCAGATGTTGCTGGATTGTATGTTGTTTGGACAAGTTCTACTTAATCTTCCTGGGATCAAGTGAATAATTCAACAAATGCCTGCCCAGGGCAATAAAGCTGACACTTATTTAGCAACATCTGGAACTGAGGGAAGTTCCTTTTTCTTCTCTTTGAGCTGGTGGTGAGAAGGCAAAACCAAGGGCACTGAGCTGTACAAAGACCAAATGAAACATCTAAATAATTTCTGCTTTATCATATAAAGTACATGTTTAGAGCCACAGTAGGACCATGAGAAATTCATGGAATAGAATTATTACTAGGAAAGTGTATCAATGTAAATATAGTCCTTGATGTCATGAGATTTATATTTTGGAGCGTTAACAAGGCAACAAGGCAAAAGAAAGAAATAGAAAAGGAGAGAAAAAGAAAGAAAGAAAGAAAAGTGAGGTAACTGCACTGTACACTGTCGTCCCATTGTTCATCCATTTGCTCGAGCAGGCACCATCACAAAGTAACGTGTCCATTGTGAGACTCGTTGTTACTGTTTCTGGCATATCGAATACGCCATGGGTAGCTTGTCAGGCTCTGCCATGCAGGCGGGATACTCTTGGTAGCTTGCCGGGCTCTCCGAGAGGACGGAAGAATCAAACCCAGGTCAGCCACATGCAAGGCAAACGCCCAACCTGCTGTGCTACAAATTGAAATTTTAAAAATGATGAAAGTCAGAAGGGAAGCGAATTTATTGCAGAAATAGGCAACTGAGGAGTGTACCCGAGATATAAAATATGGTTAGGGGAAAGAAAGTTTCAATCCATCTGAGGGAAGAAGACATGCATAGACCTGAAGGCAGAAGGGAATGTTGTGTGCTAAAAGGCCAGAGGGATAATTCACAGAAGAGTGAGTAATGGGGAGAGTGGCAAGATGAGGATGGAAAAAAAAGTCAAGGGCCAACTCATGCAGAGATACTAGATCATGACTCACGTTGCTGGTAAAATAAGAAACCACTGAACAACTTTTAGAAGGAGAAAGACAAGATGTAATGTTGACAAGAGTCCTATCACTCTCAGAGGACTAGCCCATGAGATAGATGACTCAGTTTCAGAACTTCTTTTTTGGAGAGAAGAGTTCTATTGTGTGGTGCTAAGGGACCAATCCTGGCTCCGTGCTCAAGGAACACACTGGGCTGTGCTTAGAAGCCATGTGTGATGGCACTCAGGGAAGCAAAGCTATAACTACATGCTAGGCCAGTGGCTGGACCTCTAACCCTGAGCTTCAGATCTTGACTTATGTACCAGTTTGGTGATCTGAAACAAGTCTCTCTGTTTTTCTCACCTTTAGAGAACAATAATAGTTGCATTTACCTGTGTTTTTTTTTTTTTTACTTTTTTTTTTTTTTTACTTTTTTTAAACTTGTTTTCCATTTTAAATGAGTTGCTTCAAGGGAAACCAACAGAATGATTGCTAAGATATAGTGAACGCTCAAAAATATAGTTATGATTTCATTTATGTGAAATATTTAAATTAAGTGAATCCATAGAGACAGAGTACATTGCTGGTTGCCAGGAGTTAAGAGGAGAGAAGACTAGGATGTAAATTGTTTTGAGATATAAACGGCACATTATTTCCTTTTGGGGTGAGATCAAATATTTTAGAACTGGACAAAGGAATAATATAATGATTAAAATTAATGTCACAAATTGTTCACTTAAAATGTTTCCTTTTATGTTATGTACATTTCACATTATGTTATGTTACGTACATTTCACCTTGGGCTGGAGCAATAGCACAGCAGGTAGGATGTTTGCCTTGCACATGGCCAACCTGGGTTCAATTCTTCCATCCCTCTCAGAGAGCCTGGCAAGCTACCAAGAGTATCACACCCACATGGCAGAGCCTGGCAAACTACCCATGGCATATTCAATATGTCAAAAACAGTAACAACAAGTCTCACAATGGAGACGTTCCTGGTGCCCACTCAAGCAAATCGATGAACAACGGGATGACAGTGATACAGTGATACATTTCATCTTAATAAATCTGTAGGGGGTCATTGGAGTAGTAAAGGAAGTAAGACACTTATCTTGCATGTGGCTGACTCTGATTTGATCCCCAGCACCGCATATGGTCCCTCAAACTCTGCAGGAGTGACCCTGAGCACAGAACCCAGAACACAGACCACGACTGTGTGTGGCCCAAAAATCAAAACTAAATAAACAGATAATTATTTTTAAATAGAGATGAGATTTTTGTCTTAATAAACTAGAAAAGACAAGAGAATCTAGTGTTCTGTTGGAGTCATCTAATTGTGAGGTGTTTGTAATTTATACATTAAAAATATACATATCAAAGAAGTGAGGTAGGTATTGGAGTTTGGAAAAACTATCAGAACTCAACACATACACCAACACACAAATAAAGACACAAATTGTATAAAGAAAGGATTTACATAAAAGAAAAGAATTTTGAGTTAAAAAATAATAGATGTAGGACAAGCTGTGTGAAATGACAGCAATGAATAAGAAACTTCCTCTCCCATCAGCACCCACCCAGCCAAAAAACCAAGCCCAGTAGAAAGAGAACTAGAAGAAAATTAAGAAAATAATCTTGAGTATATCGCCTGCACAACAGAGCCTGGCAAGCTACCTGTGGTGTATTCAATATGCCAAAAACAGTAACAACAAGTCTCACAATAGAGACGTTACTGAAAGAAATGGAGCGAACATTCATGAAATTCATATGGAACAATAAGCCCCCACGAATAGCTAAAGCAACTCTTAGGAAAAAGAATACGGGAGGAATCACCCTCCTCAACCTCAATCTATACTACAAAGCAGTAATAATTAAAACAGCATGGTACTGGAACAAAGGCAGAGCCACAGACCAATGGAACAGGGTTGAATATTCTGACACACACCCTCAAGTATATGATCATTTAATCTTTGATAAGGGAGCAAAAAATGTGAATTGGAACAAGGAAAGCCTCTTCAACAAATGGTGCTGGCAAAACTGGACAGGAACATGCAAAAAAAAAAATGGGCTTAGATCTCTACTTAATGCCATGTACAAAAGTCAGGTGAAAGTGGATTAAAGATCTCAACATCAGACCAGAATCCATAAGGTACATGGAGAACAAGGTTGGCAAAACCCTCCATGACATTGAAGCTAAAGGAATTTTCAATGACAACGTACCACTGGCCAAGAAAGTGAAAACAGATAAACAAGTGGGACTACTTTAAACTAAGAAGCTTCTGCACCTCAAAAGCAACAGTGAAAAAAATACAAAGAGTCTACAGAATGGGAAAGGACATTCACCCAATACACGTTGATAAAGGGTTGATATCAAGGATATACAAGGCACTGGTTGAACTCTACAAGAAGAAAACTCCCAACCCCATCAAAACTGGGAGAGGGAAATAAACAGAAATTTTCTCAAAGAAGATTCTTGAATGGCTAAAAGACAAATGAGAAAGTGCTCTATGTCACTAATCATCAGGGAGATGCAGATTAAAGCAACAATGAGATATCATTTCACACCATGGAGACTGGCCCACATCCAAAAGAACAAAAGCAACTGTTGTTGGCGTGGATGTGGGGAGAAAGGAACTCTTCTTCACTGCTGGTGGGAATGCCGACTGGTTCAGCACTTTTGGAAAACAATATGGATGATTCTCAAAAAATGAGAAATTGAGCTCCTATTTGACCCAGCAATACCACTCCTGGGAATATATCCTGGAGAGGCAAAAAGGTATAGTCGAAATGACATCTGCATTTCTATGTTCATTGCAGCACTGTTTACAATAGCCAAAATCTGGAAAAAAACAGAGTGCCAAAAACAGATGACTGGTTAAAGAAACTTTGGTACATCTACACAATGGAATACTATGCAGCTGTTAGAAAAGATGAAGTCATGAAATTTGTATATAAGTGGATCTACATGGAAACTATCATGTTAAGTGAAATGAATCAGAAAGAGAGGGACAGATATAGAAAGATTGCACTCATCTGTGGAATATAAAATAACATAGTGGGAGACTAACACCCAAGAGTTGTAGAGATAAGAATTAGGAGGTCTGCCCCACAGCTTGGAAACTGGCCTCACATGCTAGGGGAAACGGCAGCTCAGATAGAGAAGGGAACACCAAGTAGAGGATGTCGGGAGGACCCATTTGGGTTGGAAGATGCGAGCTGAAAGTAGACTATAGACTGAACATGATGGCCACTCAATACCTCTATTGCAAACTACAACACCCAAAAGGAGAGAGAACAGAGGGGAATGCCCTGCCACAGAGATAGGTGGCGGAGAGGGTGGGGGTGTTGTGAGAGATACTGGGATCATTGGTGGTGGTGAATGAGCACTGGTGGAGGGATGGGTAAATGATCACTGTATGAGTAAAATGCAAACACAAAAGTTCATAAGTTTGTAACTGTACATCACAGTGATTCTCTAATAAAAATATTTTTAAAATTAGAGACGTTACTGGTGCCCGCTCTAGCAAATCGATGAGCAACAGGATGGCAGTGATACAGTGATCCTGAAATCTATCTTTGATAAACTATCAACTTGGACAGATGTTTCTGAAAAGCCAAATAAGATGAGGAAGGAAGAAATCAAATGGATTTGACAACTTAATGGTATTCCAGGTAGAAGAGGTACAGCAGTGGTTTAGGCTAGACTCAAGAAAAAAGAAAATTACAAAAATGAAGATGTGGAGGCAGTTTGTGTGGATACTTGGAAATCTGATTCTAAATGAAACAGAAGATACAAGTTTTGTATTTTTTATAAAGAACCATGGTAGGAAATACTGAAACATTTATTTGATCATGTGAATAATTAAAAAAGCAGCAATATTTTACTATTGAGGAAAAGCACGATTACTTCAAGGAACAATAGAAAATGGGATCCAGTGTGAAAGTTGGTATACAGCTCTTCTTAAATGAGGAGAGTTATTTCCTCCCTTGTGAAGGGAGAATTTGAAGGCAGACACACTTTGTTGGCTGCTCTTGTGGTGAGGAGTCGAGTGGTTTCGTTGCTAATGGTTTCTATTTCTACTTTCTCAATGAAGTATGAGTCTGGATATCAGTGGGGGAGGATGTGTGGGAGTTTTGAGGGCAAAGGAGATGATCTGGTACAGTCATCTCAGCGTGAGAAAGGGAAACTTAATAGAATACCGGAGCAATCCTGAGTGCCCTCTTGACATTTCTTTATTCTTCATCAGTGTTTTGGCTTTGTGATTTTCCCCAAGAAAGTCACTTCCTGGGCATGAGCAAGGAAGAAGCTGGGAAGAGTCCTGCTGCCTTAGAATGACCCTATGATTCACCCTGGACCGATAGGATTCTATGTCCTGCTCTCTAGCTACTTGGCACAAAAGGAGGTTTTAGAAACCCATCTGTTAAATATAGAAGGACTGAGCATCAGCTTCCAGATATTTTGTGCCTGGACAGTTGTCCACAGTAGCAATAAAATGAGGTCTAAATCCTTGGACTTCTCCTAGCCCAAATAATCCATAATGAAACCGTCTCCAGCCACGCTTCCACAGACCATAGAGAGCGTTGCCATGGAAATAGCCTTATTAAAAAGGCCAAAGTTGTTTAAGTAGCTGAAGTGCAGCCTCACCAATTCTATGTGAGATAAATCCAAATTAAAAAATACATAACAGATAAAATAAAGCAAAATGCAGTTGTGTTTTTAGCCTACACCGTATCCAAATACATTCCAAAATAAACAGGGTCCCAATGAGTTACCTAATATCTGAATTGATACATAGAAAAATGAGAAAACAAACAGAAAGAAAAAACAAGTCTAAAAGATCTAACAGAAATCACTAAAGAAAAAGCAGAGTAAAAGGGAGAAGTGAATTTTTAACGTCAGAAAGAATTCCATATAAATTAATGGAAGAAAGTAAATGTAGCAACTGAGGTCTCAAGACAGGACGAGATGAATCTTCTGCTCTAATTTTTGATGGTTTTCCTGTCAAAATCTTTTGTCACGTCCTTTGGTGAGGCATACACGCCTTCCCCAGCACCTCACATAGTCACAACTGCTGTTCCCTGAGGAACCTGCCTCATCAAGCCTCTAGGTGCCCACTGAACAAATCTCCCAGAAAGTGTCCCCATCTAGTCTTGTTTATACCCTGGTTTTTATGGAGAGTATTCTCCGCAAACACTCCTCACATTTAAGATTATGGGTAGAGCAATTGCTTAATAACTCTCCCTTTCTAGTCTCACTGTAACCCCACTTTTAGACATACAGAGACAGGGTGCATCGTGGCAGAAAGTTAAAGAGGAAAATAAAGAAGAAAGGCAGAATCAGGTAGAAGGTCCATCACTCAATTGATGTGTATTTTACTCCTCCTTTGAATAAATAGCTTATTATGTCTTTGCCCTGCAATTAAGACTTAATATATGCTACTTTGATCAATCTCATATTTTCTAACACACAAAATCTGCACACTCAGAAATGCTTGAATAAGCATGCCTTATTACTTACATGTGAAAAATGACTTATTACTTACATGTAAAAATATAAGAAATACTGTACACTCAGTGGCCAAAAGTATGCCCCCAACATAATAATTTATCATGAATCATAGGGGTTTTTCTGAAATATTCTTGAATGTATACTTTCCTGTGAAAGCCTATGATCCTAAACTTTTAATTTAAAATATAAATCATGTTCTTATTTACTTCTCCACACCTATTGCTCATCAATCTCTGTTTCACATTAAATTCTAGCAATGCTGCACAATTCATTATTCCTTAGAGGCCTTTATTTTCTTCTTGTTGTAAGGTTCTCATCTCCAAATTCATCATCCAAGGGCCAGTCAACATTCCTACCTCTGTTCTGAGTGACTATACTAATACTAATATAGTTATTAATATAGTAGTTAATATACCAATATAGTTCAATACAGGACTTTCCCTATCACTATACAGAGCTTAAAAATCTAGTGAGTAGGGCTGGAGAAATACTACAAGTGAGGTACTTGAATTGCAAGTGGCTGACTTGGATTCAATCCCTGGAACTCTATGTGGTCCCCGTGGCTTAGAGGAGTGATCCCTAAGCACAGAGCCAAACATAAGTAGCAAAATCTATGAAACAATCTTCCTGAATATTCTTTGCAATTCAATGTCGCATACATTGCAATATATAAAATAGCCACATTATGATAGACATCATTTGACATCATAGACGTCAAAGTTATATTTGTTTCACATTAAACCATTCTTTTAACAATTAAACTTGATGGAGACGTTACTGGTGCCCGCTCGAGCAAATTGATGAACAATGGGATGACAGTGCTACAGTGCTACACAAGTCCATCTCAAATACTTCACAAAAGTATTTGTTTTTGGAAAATTACTTTAAGAACGTCATACCAATTTTGTCCACAGAAAGTAGTTTCTGCTTCTACCATTCTACCACAGTAAAAAAAAAAAAAAAAGGTGTAATGTGGACATTTTCAATGTTTCTCTTTTGTCCTCACCCCATTCCTTTTATTCTGCCTTTTCCCTTCCTTGGTTCTCACTTCCTCTGTGTCCAGCTTCCAGTGACACACAGGGCTCGTGTACGCTTGTGCAGCACAAGCTTGAGCAGCGGGTTTGCTGGCTTCCGTAGCATGAGCTTTTCAGCAAGAGAGGCAAAGACTAGGAATGTGTGCTGTGTTCCAAGACATCATATCATATAATAACTGCAATTAAGAAATTAAACAGATATTTCTTTATCTTTTAATAACACCCTAGGTCAAGTTGGGGACCAAATGTAAAAGACTGGGTGAGGGAAAGGGCAGCAAAATAAAAGATAACACCGATCTCATTTTCTACTGCAATAGTAAAAGTCACATGAGGAAGAGTGAATTAAATTTCAGTGGACAGTGCTGAAAACGGAGGATGAAGGAAACTAATAAAAAGCTCTGTCTGGAGAAGGGAACACCTAGTAGAGAATATTGGGAGGACCCATTCGGGTTGAAAGCCGCGTGCCAAAAGTGGACTATAGACCGAACAGGATGGCCACTCAATAAATACCTCTATTGCAAATTACAACATCAACAGGAGAGAGAACAAAATGGAATGCCCTGCCACAGAGGCAAGGTGGGGTGGTGGGGGTTGGAGTGGGGGTGGTGGGAGGGATACTGGGAAAACTGGTGGAGGAAAATGGACACTAGTGGAGGGATGTAAACGAAATGCAAACATGAAAGTTCCTAAGTTTGTAACTGTACCCCACAGTGATTTACTAATAATTTTTTTTTAAAAAAAGCTCTGTCTGGGGGCTGGAGCGATAGCACAGCGGGTAGGGCATTTACCTTGCACGTGACCGACCCGGGTTCAAATCCCAGCATCCCATATGGTCCTCTGAGCACCGCCAGGGATGACTCCTGAGTGCATGAGCCAGGACTGACCCCTGTGCATTGCTGGATGTGACCCAAAAAGCAAAAAAAAAAAAAAAAAAAAAAAAAAAAAGCTCTGTCTGTGTAAATGGGGGATATAGTTTAAGGGCAGGTTACCCCCCACCCACATAGGTTTGGCTAACACAGTCTGAGCCACTTCTGGGCGAGCCTTCCTCAGAGAGCCAGTGACTCAGGGATTCTGCCGCAATGGTGTGTGCGCAAAGCAAAGAATTACAGTAAAGAAAATGACTACCCAGAATGTGGTGGCGACAGCAACACTTACTGGCACCTGTAGTCAGAAAAATTCATTCATGCACTTTTTCAAGTGTTATTTATAAGGTACCTACTCTATATAAATCATAGTCCCTAAAATAGGCATCCTTGAACAGATTCCCATAACCTCATATTTAGTATACTCCTAAATGAACTCCTTGTCTTGCTTCTCTCTATGTTCCAGTTCATCCTACATACACACTGTCACTGTCACTGTCATCCAATTCTCATCGATTTGTTCGAGCGAGCACCAGTAACATCTCTCATTGAGAGACTTATTGTTACTGTTTTTGGCATATCCAGTACGCACACACACACACACACAAAAAAAAAAATCCCGGAAATTCTTTCTCCTACACACAGATAGTTATAAGCACAGGTTCTGAAATTAGACTTCCTGAACCCAAACATGAGTTCACAACTTATTAGCCTTGTTATCATAGGTCAGTTCACTGAACTCTCTGAGCTCTTGTGTATCAATCACCTTTTATTAAGTGACAGAAGTCCACAACCCTCAAATATTCATCATTTTAGCAATAACAGTTTGTTTCTTGCTCATTTTCCAGCCTGCTACTGGTCGAAAGCTATGTATTGCAACCACCTTATTCTGTGATTAAAGCAAAAAGCGTACCCTCACCTGGATCTTGCTAGTTCATAGCACAGGAAATAGGCTTTTGCTTAAAATTTTCACATGTCACTTTCACTCATGTTTTAGTTGTGAAAGCAGAGGCATTCCTGGAGGGAGCAACAGAAAATTTGTTGACATTATAATCAGCAGTACCTAGCTTCCTTGTTTGCAAAACAATCCCCTTGCATGTTCATCCTTAATGTCATACTCCCTCCCCTCTCAAATACAAATACCCAACATCCAACAAAACCAAAATTTTTCATTTTCTACTTCCTACCCAATAATTAAGTTAGATGTTTTACATATAGACAACGTGATTCATATGTAATAATGGACCCACCCAAGAAAAATAAAAGTTTGTAGGAAAAAATTTAGGAATTAAAACATCACACCTTTATTGATATCTCACCATTGAAGACTGTACCTCCAAAACAGGTATGATGTGGATAAAAAACTGTAAAAATTTTGATAGTCTCCTTGAGTAGGCCCACATATTATCTCAAATCATCACCTTTCCAAACACGTTTTGCAATATGTCATCTATCATACAAAATCCAGCAAAGTATAACATCACAACTATCACTACGTTTATATATTTGAGAATAAAAAATAGTAATACCATCTGTAATAATGCTAACCAGTGTATTAGTCTGTATATTAGGCCAGTTGTTATATCAATCCCCAAACTCAGTGACTTAGTACGGTAAGTGTTTTTGTTCTTATCACAGTCCAGTACAGGTTAGGTTATTCATGAGACGTGGGGCAAGGGGTTTCACCACAGCATAATATAATTAGACATGCAAGGTTTGGGACTAGGAGTAGAGCCCCCCATCCTCATTCAGAAACAGGCTCCTTTCATTTGACACTTCTCCTTCCTGGGAATGCTTTGGAATCGTTTTCATTCAGTTAGGGAAAGAGATCAGAAAATATAAATTTGAAAAATTCTATGTAATACGCAATTGTTACTTCATATAATATGTATATAGTAATAATTTATTAATAGTAATTGATAGCACTGTAGCACTGTCATCCCATTGTTCATTAATTTGCTCTTGTGGGCACCAGTAACATCTCCATTGTGAGACTTGTTGGAACTGTTTTTGGCATATTGAATGCTCCTAGGGTAGCTTGCCAGGCTCTGCCATGCAGGCAAGATACTCTCCGTAGCTTGCCAGGCTCTCCGAGAGAGATAGAGGAATCTAACCCAGGTCAGCCACATGCAAGGCAAACGCCCTACCCACTGTGCTGTCGCTCAAGTCCCAGTAATTGATATGTAATATATACTCACATATAATATTATAATATAATGGCCACTCAACACCCCTATTGCAAACCACAACACCCAATTGGAGAGAGATAACAAAAGGGAATGCCCTGCCACAGAGGCAGGGTGGGGTAGGGGGAGATGGGATTAAGGGGTGGGCGGGATGCTGGGTTTATTGGTGGTGGAGAATGGACACTGGTGGAGGGATGGGTTCTTGAACATTGTATGAGGGAAACACGAGCACGAAAATGTATAAAGCTGTAACTGTACCCTCACGGTGATTCACTAATTAAAAAATAAATAAATTTTTTAAAGAAAAAAGATAATAATAAGTATATTAATATATAAATTATATATAATTATACCCCTGGGAAATGTCTCACCACATCCACTGATGACCACAACTCAGACAATAGGTTGTGTCTAACAACAAAGAAATCTGGGAAATACAGTCTAGCTTTGTGGCAAAAGGAAGACAATTTGGAAAAGAATGAGTCAATCTGTATCATGGTGACCTATGCTTGCTTTTCAATTAGGTGATTTGATCCAGGACCCAAGTTTTAAAGCCCAAGATTCAGATATGTGACTTACAAAATCACAAATCACAACATGTCCTGAACATGTGGCCTCGTGTGCCACGTATCTTTGGAAATGACAAAGGTCTGATGCTTTTATAAAATCTTTCTAATATAAATCGCTGAATCATTATGTGAAGCTAAGGAATCTGACCATTGGAATAGCTGCTAATAAGGTAACAGGTTGAAGTGAATAGCCATTCAAAGGCTAACTTACGTCAGTCAGGCTAGTCTTTGTGCAAATACTCAAACCCCTCCCACAGATGTTGACATAATGGGGAAAAAAGAAAAAAGAGAAAGGATATGTACACAAGGAATTGAACCAAATCAAATGTTTTGGGACACGCTTGATTACCTGTCCTGATAAGGAATAAGATGAATTCATAAGATTTGCCTCGCCTCATGCCTCATAGTCAATAATTGTTAGAAAATTGTCAGGCCTGAGATGGGTGACATCATGCAGGGCACATGAAGATCATTTCCTTTTACATTGATTGGAGTTTGGGTTTTGTTTATACCTCAGCTGCTTGGGCCTTGTTGCAAGTAACCAGATATTGTAGGTTTGAAACAGGCTTTCCATTTACATCACTGGGCAATGAGTGCAGCCAACAGGAAGTCCCATGATTCAGGAAACTTGGTCTAATTGAAATCAATACCATCACAAGAAAACTGCCTGGCATGGCAATCCTGCACTCTGATGGAATATTTTCATGGTCTCTGCCAATGACAACCACTACCCAGAATGAACTATTAACTTCAAGGGTGACTCATAGCTTTTTACAGGATGGGTAAAAAAAAAGTTTTGGTGCCAGAGACAATTTTTAATTAGTAAAAAATAAATTGCATTTTTCTTAGTCTCTTTTAGCTTTCAGTTATAGCTTCACATCCAATTCCAGTTGAGGTTTCCATTAAATAAAAAGAAAGAATTAAATTAATCACTGAGTCTCTCTCCTGTCAATCTTTCTCCACATTCCCTCTCCATTTTCACCTTAAGGTTAGGTCTAGTGAAAAGTAGAATAATTATGATCATTAATATTTGTGTCGCTTCTAGCTGCAGGACACTTTTCTTATCCAGGGGCCAGCAAACTTTGTCTATAAAAGGCTAAATGATAAGTACTTTCAGCTTTGAAAGCTGTTTTGATTGCAGCTACTTATTTCTGCTGATATAATGTAAAAACCTACCCAAACAAAGTACAATGCATGGATATCTTTTATGTCTAAATAAAAGTGATTTATAAAACAACAGAAGACCACATCTAGCCATAGACCACAGTTGATGGATCCTGTTCTAGATTTTACATGTATAATTTGTCTTCACTAAAGAGGATATTACTATTCTCATCTTACACATGAGGTTCCTATTCTTTTTTTCTCAAAGCTTTCCTTCTAATCCCTGATGAAACCAACTCCAGTGGCATATCTAACACCAAAGCAATCAGTATGTTTCCTACTTTCCTAGTTTTCTTCCAGATTGAAGAAAGCATCCTGGAAGACTGTGAAGTAGCAGAAGCTGCACCCTTGTGTCTGATTGCAAGTGAATCTGCTAGTTTGAAGTATTGTGCATTTCTTCTCTCTGGGGATCTCATGATCACCTGACAAAATCATCATGAGTTAGGAACATTATAAAGTAAGTATCATCAGAACATGTAAACACAGAAAATAGATTTGCTTCCCATGACCTCTGGAGACCCCATTCATATGAGCCAGTCTTAAAAGGTACTTAAGACTTAATTTATTTTACAAATAAATATTCATGTGCTTACTGTCCACTATAGGCACAGAGAATAAGGCTTTGCACAGTATCTAACACAGAGAATGTTCTCAAGAAATGCTTATGCCTTCCTGAATATTGATATAATAAATGCAATACATATTGTTTCTGCTCTCTGTAAACTGAACTTCAGTTGAATTAAAGAGAAATATACACCTATAATAAGTTCTGCCCTACATGCTAGGTTAAAGTCTAAAGAGAAGTAAAAAGGATTATCATTGTTTAAATAAGAAAAAAATTCATTGACTCTTTCCTATAGGTAAATATAAAGTAAACGGTGTATCAAAGCTGGCCCTAGGAACATAAATAAAATGAAATTGATGGGGGTGTTGAAAAAGGCATCTTAATTGAAAGAAATATGATAAGCAAAGACAGAGAGGTGGGGGAAATGAGCATCTTAATTTAATATGATAAAACTGCTTAGTTTGACTAGAGCATTTAGCAAAAGAAGGAAAATAGTGAAATACAGAGACCCGAGCAGTAGGTTGGAAGAAAGCAGACAAGAATGATAGAATATTTTTAAATAAAAACTAATTGTGAAAATTTTATTGATAAACTATTATAAAATCTTTATTTTTTCCAAGAAACAGGATTATTTAATCTCAATTTAATAAATCAACATACAAAATAGTGCAAATTAAAAATGATGAAAGAAAACTGTAGTTTTTAGGTAGAGTGAATGATGTCAATAATCTGTTATCACTACATCGCTGTCATCCTGTTGCTCATCGATTTGCTCAAGGGGGGACGAGTAACGTTTTTATTGTGAGACTTGTTGTTACTATTTTGGGCATATCAAATACACCACGGGTAGCTTACCAGGCTCTGCTGTGCGGGCAAGATGCTCTCAGTAGCTTTCCAGCCTCTCTGAAAGGGGCGGAGGTACTATGAATGTTATTTGCTAGGCTGTGAACTTACTTCTACTTTAACTTATCCTGTCTCAGGAGGTGCTATAACATCATGAAGAAGATCTATGTTTTCCTCACCATTATATTCCAAGTATGTAACACGGCCCCTTACATGTGACACACACCTAACGAATGTTAAAAAAAAGAAAGAAAGCTATATAATTTCCCATACTCAAAAAATAAGTATTTTATTTGGGTAAATATATGTCAGTTATCTGAAAGGCAACTGGAGTTCATTAATAAAAGTTCTATTTAAACATGTATAATAAAGCAGTATTCAGGTTAAGACCCCTTTCCGGATTTAGTGTTGATTGATAAAAAAAAATTACTGAAATCTGACTTTAATTTTTAAAACAAAACCCTTAAGATTGAGCCATAGGTGAGGACTTCATAACGTTCATCATTTTCTGATCACTGCAGATAATTTTGACATGGGGAAAAATATTCTAAGTTTTAGGGTTAGATGGTAAGAGTTTGAGTTTGCACGTGGTCAATATGGGTTCCATCCTTAGAATCTCATATGAAACCCATACAGTCTGCCACGTCTGCCAGCCAGAAGTGACCCCTGAGCACAGAGCCAGGTGTAGATTCTGTTTTTGTTTTTTGTTTTTTTTTTTGCTTTTTGGGTCACACCCAGCGATGCTCAGGGGTTACTCCAGGCTTTGCACTCAGGAATTACTCCTGGCGGTGCTTGGGGGACCATATGGGATGCCAGGGATGGAACCTGGGTTGGCCACTTGCAAGGCAAACGCCCTACCCGCTGTGCTATCGCTCTGGCCCCGCCAGGTGTAAATTCTGATAACCACCAGATGTGGCCCCAAGCGAACAAAAATCTCTTACGCTTTGGTCAAAATAATGATAGTGAATCTAATTATTTTTCTACCTTACCACCATTACCTACTCCTATCTGAGCTGCTATAGTCTAGAGTTATCTTCTTTAAATTGATTGTGTTCTGGCGCTTCGTAAACCTGGATTAACGGGTCACCCTAAATAAACTGTCACTGTCACTGTCATCCCATTGCTCATCGATTTGTTTGAGTGGGCACCAGTAACGACTCTCATTATTAGACTTATTTGTTACTGTTTTTGGCATATCCAATACGCCACGAGTAGCTTGCCAGGCTCTGCCGTACAGGCTCGATACTCTTGTGCAGGCTAATACTCTCGGTAGGTTGCCGGGCTCTCCGAGAGGGGCAGAAGAATTGATCACGGGTCAAACGCATGAAAGGCGAACACCCTACTGCTGATTTTAAAATCTTACTAGTAACAATATTGTAGCAACATACGGCAAATCTGGCCTGCAGTCTAGAGGGTTTTCACAGAAATTCCTATGTCTGTCTGGACTAGTCTTTGGGGTCTAGACTGAGGGAAATCACTCCCTTCATTTCCTAATCACTGAAGCTAAAGCAGGATTTCTGTGCCAAATAGGCAAAGCATAATCCTTAGAGACACTTTGCTTCAAATAAGACGATGAAAATCCAGATGGCGACTTGTGATTTCTACATGGGATGGGCGGCAGAAATGAAACCAGTGGATAAAACCTGAGCACTGAAATTTTTGCAGTGAATGTCTAGGCATTCTTTTCCTTTATTTACTTCCTTTTTCTTTTCTTTCTCTTTTTTCCTTCTTTCTTTCACTCTTTCTTTCTTTCTCTTACAATCTTTCTCTTATAATTTTCTTTCTTCCTTCCCTTTCTTCCCTTTCTTTCCTTCTCTTCTTTCTTTCTCTTTCTTTCCTTTCTTTCTTCTTTTCTCTTCTCCCTTTCTTTCTTTCTTTCTTTCTTCTTTCTTCCTTTTCTTTCTCTTACAATCTTTCTCTTATAATTTTCTTTCTTCCTTCCCTTCCTTCCTTCCTTCCTTTCTTCTTTCCTTTCTTTCTTTCTTCCTTTTCTTTCCCCTTTCTTTCTTTCCTTTCTTTCTTCTTTTCCTTCCTTTTTCTTCCCTTTCCCTTTCTTTCTTTCCTTCTTTCCTTTCTTTTCCTTTCTTTCCCTCTTCTTTCTTCTTCTTCTTCTTTCTTCCTTTATTTCTTCCTTTCTTTATTTCTTCCTTTCTTTTCTTTCTTTTCTTTCTTTCTTTCTCTTACAATCTTTCTCTTACAATTTTTTCTTCCCTTCCTTCCTTCCTTCCTTCCTTCCTTCCTTCCTTCCTTCCTTCCTTCCTTCCTTCCTTCCTTCCTTCCTTCCTTCCTTCTTCTTCCTTTCTTCTTCTTTCTTTCCTTTCTTTTTTCTTTCTCTTCTTTCTTTCCTTTCTTTTCTTTCCTTTCTTTCTTTCTTTCTTTCTTTCTTTCTTTCTTTCTTTCTTTCTTTCTTTCTTTCTTTCTTTCTTTCTTTCTTTCTTTCTTTCTTTCTTTCTTTCTTTCTTCCTTCCTTCCTTCCTTCCTTCCTTCCTTTCTTCCTTCTTTACTTTCTCTCATTAGCAACTGTATACCTAAGAAAACATTTTTAGTGGTAATGATTATAGTGGTGGTGGAAATCATTCCAGTGCACTGCAAGCAATTGAGATCCTGAAGTTATTACAGAGGCTTTGAGAGCTCTGACTTCCAAAAGTGGAGGTGGGAATTAAATAGCGTTTAAGTAGCGAAGCAATAGGGATAATTAGTAATTTGCCACACAGCCGTTCAGGGCAAGGTCAACAGGAGGAGTAACATAGCATCATATGATAACCATTTAATGGTTGGTGTGAAATTAGTGGGTGGTCTAGGATGGTTGTGTGCCCAGGTATTGTTTCTCACAGTCTTATGCTTGGGTTTAGGGTTCAACAGCACACTTGAGTAACACAAACAATCCTGACTGGGAAGAGCTGACATCAAAAGACCCAAGACCAGAGACTGCAGCTTCTTCTTGGTAAATAAAGTCATTCAATGAAACTAAAATATATGACATTTTAAATGTTTTGACCCACTAAATTATACCAGTTGGTATAATTGTTCAACTGGAATGGTTATTTTTATTTCTTTGCCACAACATTATGAAAGGGACTGGGCAGAGTCATGCTAATCCTTGGGAAAATTAGATGTTTGGACAAAGAGCAAGAAGTCTTTGTGGTGACGTTTTACTAGCAGGGGAGACTAAAAATGGCCTTCATTCATGAGAAACGCTTCAGAATAGCCTGACACCATGGGGATTCGTGAAACTTGGGGTGGAGTCCAGTCACTGTACTTGTACGGATTTTATTTTCCTTTTATTCCAACTGAATTAATGAATATCCATTTTCAGTAATATCAGCTCTTCATTTAGCAATTTTGTCATCATTCTGTGTTCAGGGCGAATAAATAAGTACAGAGAAGATAAATCTTATGTTATGCTCATTCAAAACTATGAGCTGACTTTATGATCAATTAGCTTATAAGTTATTCTTTATTTACTTTCAAGAGAATCCAAGTTGCCTCTCACTCAGAAAATAGACATAAGAGCTTAACAACATGATGCCCTTAAAGAAAATTTCCCAACCAATGAAATTCTAGAGAGAATTTTACATCATCAATTAGAAATTCACCAGAATTAGAAACTCACCTTCCTCTAGCAGTAAAGATGAGCTGTGCCAAGTTTTAGCAGACAAAGTCAACAAGGAGAGAGGACTCCTCAGGAAATGACCAAAGTGGATCATGAGCCAACAGATAAAACACTTTATAAGAGAGGATATGAACTAAATGTAAAGTTTGTATCAAGTCAGAATGTTACACATCTTTAAATAGGCGAGAAAATGTGGACAAAAAAGAATGCCAAATATTTTTCCCAGAAGTTTTTATATGCCAAATATTAAATATCTTTAAATGGGTTGACTGTTTAATATTTTCAATGTATTAAAATTAAAATTACTGTATATTACAGGAAAGAATGAAAATGAATATTTGCCTGTATCTTAACCTATAACTGGAGTTAGAATATGGACTAGGTTTCAAAGTGATAGTTTTGTGTTATTCATCACAGCTTCTTATATGTTGAGCATATATGCTCAACATTTTGCTCAGTGTTGAGGATATATGCTCCAGTTCTTTTCACCTAGGACATGTGTTCCTTCCTCCAATTCTTTTCACCTAGGACATGTGCTTATTCTTGAGCTATTGCTGAATTCAATCAAAATCACTATGATAATTAACAAAACCCAATATTGTAATTATTAATAGTTGAGAAACTATAATTTCTGGAGCAGGGGAGAGAGTTCAAGAGAGCAAACCATATGGCTTGCACGTATAAAGCCATGAGTTTAATCCCAGACTCTGTATCTGTTTCCCCAAGCACAGCTGTTTCTGACCCTAGTGGTCACCAACCACCACTCGACCCAAATGGTGGAGTCAGTCCACCCACCAGGGCCCAACATCACTGGAGTCTAGAAATCATCCTTGAACCCCCAGAACAGCCGGGGAGGTCTCTGTAAATACACACAGACACAGACACACACACACAGATACACACACACATTTAGAGGGGTAGGGAGAAGAGTGAGGGAAGAGAAGCGGAGAAGAGGAAAAGGAAAAATAATGAGGGGGATTCTCAGATTTGAAGTTTCTAGGTTACCCAAAATCTAATAATAAACTATATGACGAAAACTTTATCCTCCTTCCCTTTTTACCTCTGTAAATTAGGGCTGATTTCCATATAGTCCTTGACATTCATGTGTTTGACTATACATTAGGCATGCTTTTTAATCAAAAGAATAAGTTAACTTTATTGCTGTGGGAATTCCCCCTAACCAAACATTTCAATGCAAAGGATTTGCAAAAATGCACCCAGAAAAGAATAATATAACAGGAAAGAGTAAGAATACGTGCTGGCTGCAAAAATATGTCGGGCGAGTATATGTAGCAGGCACTGTTAGGGTCTTTTAGATGCAGGGACTACGTGGGCAAAAATAGAATAGGAAAACTGTCAGGACTTTATATTTTAAGGGTGCCTTCTGGCAGCTATGTTAAACACCACAGGCACTTGTCTTCATGTGCCTATTGCATACTGATGTACTTACTAACTGTCCTTAGCATCCCTGTCAGAAAGGGCTCACCTGTTGGGAGCCTGGAAGGGGTCAGGGAGCCATACTGCATGGAATAAATAGCCCATGAGTCCACAGATAGATGCCCACATGACCTAAAACTTGATGTTTGTATGTCTCCTGTGTTTGTCTCTCTCATTCTCTGCTACAACTCCTGCTGGACAGGAGTCAAAGGTGCCAATTTTATTGGCTTTAGACATATTGCATATTAAGTATATACTAGCCTGTGGTTATCATTTAAAAATCCCTTGTTAATACTATGAGGTGAGTATGATATGCCTCTATTATGGAAGCTGCCCTTCACTTAAGGTTAGGAAAACTTGTGCTGCTCACCCAACTAGTAACTAACTGAGCTATAGTTAAAACCACATCCGAAATTTTCTCTAAATTCAAATTTGAGAAGAAAATGACAAGGATACTTTTCCTGCTTCTCAGCGACAAGACTCCTACTGAGCTAGGTGCTTTCTTGTGGAGGGCACTTTGCAGCCCTGGGAAGAAGTTTGAAGAGTAAGCAGTTCTCTTATTCGAGTTTATTCACTCTTTCATCCCTCTTAAAACTCTGCACAAGTTGGGAGCTGAAAGCAAAGCTAAAACTCAGGGGAGAGATCTTTTTGAAAGAGAAACAGGAACAGCATTGTCATAATGTCCTTTCAAACATTTTCTTCAGGGAACTGAGATTTATGTATGCCTTGGTCCCAAATCTCAGACACTGCAAATACTAGAACTTTCACTCACACAGAGGCAGAAGTTTTACAAAACATGAAAGAGAATTATTTTCCCTTTACAAATATTTCCTACCAGCTAATTACCAAACAAAGTGCAGCCATTGATAGGTTTCTCAGTGTCACAAACCTATTTGCATGATTTTAGTAAATTTCAGAAAAACCTACTTGTATGTGCCATTCACATAAAGTCTAAGCATCAAACTGCAAACTGCATTTTATTTCCAATGTTGCCATTTTTCTGACATTATTACACGTATATTACCTTTTTACCCTCTCCTTGTAGCAAAGTAGAATGATAAATCTCTTTGTCTATGTGGAATCAAGATATGAGCCTTAAACAACAAAGACTGTAATTGTATTAGCAGCACAATGAGTCATGCTATCACTTATATCCTGAATAAATGTGAGATGCATCTGTTGAAATGGAATCCGTGGGCTCCCTTTAATGGGCCAAACGTCTCCAAGGACAGAATAGTGGGAGGAAGTGATCCAGCTGCTCAGACTACCAATCTTTTGTCCTTGAAAGAAAAATCAGGAAAGCATCATGAAAAAAAATTGTATGCACTTTACCTTGGGAAAAGATTAACAAAGCTTAGTTAGAACACTGATCATTTGACAGCTTGCATTTCATTTATTCCTCATGGGAGGTCTGGAGAGGATGAATTTTCCTCCTTGATATATTCCCTGAAGTATGATTTTCCAAAGCTTTTCAAGGCCACTTCAGGAAAGCAAAAGACTATATAATCTTCCCATCCTACTTAATTCCAGGGCTGGTATGAAAAGTAAACTCACAAAGAAACAACTTTGCAAATGAATGACCAAGAATATTGCTCTTGATAAGGCTCTTGGGAATAGGGAATGAAATGTTTCTTTGTGTCAAAACCAGTAATATACTATGAAATTATTATATAAAGTGGATATCTCATAATCTATAACTGCTCAGTTCATCTCTAAATGACCTAGAGTGACCTACAAATACCCTTGGGCCAGGGAGTAGGGCAAGGCTGATTTTTAAGAGGAAGAGGATTTTTTCTGCTGAGAAAAGATGGCTGGGGCAGTGGTGGGGATGCAGAAAAGGATGGAGAGGGAAAGAATTTGCAAAGGAAAGAAAAAAGAAAAAAAGGAAAATGAAAGGTGTTCTATGGTTTATAGGGAATTTGCACACAATCATTGTTCCAAGTTCTTGCGGTTGACCATTCCTTACTGTCACTCTCAGAATCTCCCCAGCTTGCTGAAGGTGAGTGAGTAAAGCAATATCTACCATCTCTGGGAAGATGTGGCTTGTGGATGAGTCTTTCCATATGAACCCTGGAAAGAGAGGATCACAAAGCACATCGGGAACTCTGCAAATCACCAACCACACAGTTTATCTCCTACAGGAGTTTGGTTTAAGTTCTTCTCCCATTCTGCCAAATAGTTAGTCAAGAAATAATGAGGACCCCCTGTATTGCTAAGGAAAGGATAAGGCAGGGCAGATGTAAAGATGGCAGTGTAGCTCTGGGGACGGTAATGTCTCTTGATGAGCTTACACAAAGGCATACTAGGATGCCAGACGCAGAAACAACATCCCAGCAAAGCTGAGCAGTTTGGAGCAGTGGCAGATAGTAAAGGGAGGAATAAGGGAGGAAGCAAATATACCAGCATGTGGTAGGAAATGGAGACACTTCATTCTTTGCTGTGAGCATCAGTCTTGAAAATAGCCATTGTGAAGACCAATGCCCCTAAGAAGTTTTGTTAGCAGGAGAAGGTCATTGTCATCAGTAACAGAATGAATGTTCACTGAGCATCAGCTTTGGCCCAAATCTGTGTTAAATTCCTTGCATGCATTATCTTTTGAATTCCCATAATAGCTCTGGCTGGTAAATACTGTACTTCCCTAGAGTGACCATTTAGAGATAAAGAAAGGTTGTCCCTTGAAAGTGAAGCACCGTGTCCAAGATTACATTTAAGAGTGAAGACAGGTCTTCAATTATGTTTTTACTTCAAAGTTGAACTCTTTAAACAAGTGCGTAGTACTCCTTAGCTCTCTCCTGATGATTTTCATGTACAGGAATATTTTTCATAGACTTATTTACTTGAGAAAGACACAAGGAGCTAAGTCAATGTGCCAGACACAGTGGTGGACTTTAAGAAAATATTTATAGAGAAAACTCAGCAAAGATCCAGCTGTTTTAGAGCTTTCACTCAAGTGGAAGAGATAGGCATTAATCAAATGGTACAAGTAAAAGTCACATTACAACTGTGATAAATGCCATAAGGGATTTTAAAAGCAAATAACAGTGGTGTGTACCCCACCTAAGGATTTCCTACAAAAGGGATCAGAGAGTTGAAAGTGGCACATGAGTACAAAATTATTACATTAATGGGTAGTTTTTCAGAAGGGAATTTTATCTTGTAAAGTCCCATGGTGGAACGAAAACAGGTCTTACTGGAGGGAATAATAAAAGAGAGGGAACTACTACTGTGCCCACTGAAACAGACAGATAAAGGGTCTGCAGATGACTTTTTAAAAAGAGTAGAGTGTTTAACATGATAGAAAGGATTCAGAAATAATCTAAGACAAACTTACCTTGCAGGTAAAACAAAAGTTTTACATATACTTATTCATATATATTTAATCTTTTCTATAAGCCTCTTAGAAGGACGTACTCTCATTCTCATTTTACAGATAAGGAAATCCAAGCACAAAAGTTAAGTAACTGGCCCAATTAATGATTGTCAGAGCTCCAGATCTCAATCAATTATGAATCCCACCTTCCTCTCTTACAGATAAGATGATACAATTATTAGGGGAAGTATGATAGAGGTTAAGATGGTAATTCTTAAATATGGTGTACATGAGAATAAATAAATTTTGTCATTTAAACACAAGTTCTCATACCCTGATCCCAATCGTTTTATTTGTTAAAGTATTTTTCAATGTATCATCCACGTGATACCATTTCAAGTGATCCAGGGACAAGATGTGAAGAAATGGTGCTTTTCTTTAAGAGATGCGGACGTATGTGGGTTGATATGTTTGGTAGAGGAGCTTGAATTTACGCTCTAAAGTTCTCTATTTGTGTAGTGAACCACAATGCAGCAGACACAAATAGTAGCAGGCAAAGCTGGGTGTCATCTGAAAGACCTCATCTTCTGTGAAAAGACGGAGAACAACTCATTCTTAAAAAGGCTTTAAGAACTACTTTCCCTGCTCTATTATTTGTCCACTCTTGGCCAAGAGTTGCCAAAGAAGGTTTTATGTCTAGTCCTCAGCAATTTCAGGAAGAAATGTTTATCCTCAGAGAGTGATAGGAAGGCTAGGAGACTGAGAAGAGATGAGATGAAGAACAGAGATAAATTCAGCCTGCCAAGAACACTGCAGTTGAAAATGACTTTAAGAGAGAACCAATAAGATCCGAAAGAGGAAAAAGATGTATTTATGGCTGAAAGGGAAGTAAACTGGAGACTTAGTTTATTTACAGTGGCCTTGTGTTTGCAATGGACATTGTTTAAATTTTCTTTTATCCCAGAATTATTTCCCAGAACTTCCTAACAGGCCTCCCGGAACACTGAAATTCACATCTGAAAAATCAGTGGGGACAAGAGGGAACATCTGTGGTCTTCAACTTACACAGCTAATGGCCTTTCCCCAGCTCTTACATCACCAGAGAATTCAAGCCAACACATGCTGTAAGGATGTAACCAGCTGTAGGGAAAACATTCATTATCAGGCAGAATTACCCAACTCTTAACTATTCAGCCACAGAGGGAAAAACACCACTTAATGGGAATATAAAGCATTTCTTTGCTTAGTTTTATCACTGTATATTTCTGTCTTCTTCTTGTACCAACTCTACACCTGGAATCATATATAACTCAAGCAGCCATTCTTAGCTACCGGTACATTTAGAATTTGGCAATGTGTATGCAACCTAACTGCTTCCTTTAGTTAATTTCCACTGCCTCTCTTTCCTCTCTGCTCAATAACTTACTTGGCACATTTACCAGGAAAAAAAAGTGCTTACTTTGAATTTAAACATGTCTCTCTTCAGCCTGTTAAGTGAATAGAAGTAGTCAACATTTGGGTAAATAAAAGACACTTCCAGAACTTCTAGTTTCCGGTTCTGCATAGAAGGAGCCTGAAGTTACCACTCAGATCTAACACAAGTAAAATGCTCAAGAGGCTGAAAAATCAATGACTCCTTTTGGATTATTGACACAGGAGGTCAAACCACTGTCCCCAAGTTTGGAGGGAGAGACAGGCAGAGACAGAGTCAGACTTTACAGGAGTAGAGAAGATGGAATGCGAACTTGTACAATGGCTGGTGCCAGGGTGAGAAAAGCTGAGCTGTGAAGTCGTCCTGTGGGAGACTGATGGACAACGCTGAGAAGAAAGTCTAGAGGCTTTGGTATTCCCCAGTCAGGGGAACAACGCTGGATCTATGGAACTAACTTGGGTACAGCAACTTTACCTTTGATTTTTTGTGTGTTTGAGGAAAGAGGACAGACTCCACTTAGCAAAGTTTCCCTCTGAAGCCAGGGGAAATGATCCATGAACTCGGGCCAAGCAAGAGCTGCCGTGCCCGTCCTCGCGGGCAGCTGGCCCATGCTTCTGGAAGTTCCTCACACAGGACTCCTTTGTGTTTCTCCAGCAAGGAAGCTGCTGGCAAGTCACAGTGTCTTCTGTTCTGCCACCACAGCAGCCAGCCCTCACTGTCTTCTGTGACCCTCTTCCTGTCAAGGAAGAGAGTTGCAGAATTCCCAGGGACACTACCTCAGTGGAGCTGATGGGAAAGTGGGCAAAGAAAGAATAAAGCTTCAGGAGATTTTGAAGGGCTGTGGAAAGTCTTTTAAATGTGTAAAAGTTTACATACATAGCACACTGTGCCTCACACATAATACACAGAATGTAATACAAATATAATACTACAGACCCGTGCATACATGTGCATATATGTGGGTATGTTTATTATACAGGTAAATATATATGTGTGTACACATGCATGCATATATAACAATGTTCTTCCTTCCAACCCACACACATTGGTTGCGATTTCATAGTGTTGCAGAGCATTACCAAAAGACTCAAAAAATTCAAATTAAAAACACAGAGCAAGATTTTAGCAGGATGGGTGGTTGTTATCGAAACTTGATTTTCAAGGCTAGGCTTAAAAGCTGATCCAGCCCACAGTAGATGGGTGCTGGAGGTGGGGGGGATGATTTGGCAATAACTTCCAACCTCCTTCCATCTCCAAACATACAAGTTCAACAACCCACGCTGTTCCCTTATTCTTCCTCCAAATAGGAAGAAACACTTCTGGTAAGACATCTGTTTCAGCTCCCAAATGCCCTGAGAACACACTGAACAGCCGAGGATCTGCTGTGGGGAGGCCTGGGATCGGAAGCACCGTGGGGTGGGGGTGTAGTAGGTCCTCCGTGCCCCAGGGCACCGGGCCTTTGAAGTTGGGAAAACAAAACAGCAAATTTATTTCCATGTTCTTTGACTCTTTCAGACCATGAGAGGTAGGAGAAGCACAAAGCTCCCTCTCCAGAGGAAATGGATGCGTCAAGGAAGGCGTTAGAGATGGATCCTGTTTACTGTCACCGTTGAAAATCCCTTAATGATTCAGCAGCATCTAGCCATATCACATAAGCTAACAGCTGAAAAGAGAGACCGCTCTGCTCGATGGTTATACTGTGACTAGAGGAAGCGTGTTTATGAAGTGTGAGTCTCAGACGACTGAGAAGCTCCTGTGGTCCAACCACAGAGAGCCACGGCCTGCCCCAGGCATATCTGACAAGTGCACAGTGATTTTTCTTGCAGCTGCTTTTGCGATTTCCCATCTCAGAGGAGTCCGGCTTGCAGGCAGGACTGTTGCTGTACTTTAGGGCACACAAATCGCCAAGGTAAATCATTGGTCTTTAAGCATTTGTAAATGAAAGGCTTCTCCCCAAGGATGGATTGTAATGGATTTCAATCTGTTACAACTGAAACTGACTGAAAACAGAAGCAAGGCATGTTCTAAATGTTCATGAATGCCATTGCCTGAAGTTTGAACATTTTCAACAATCTTCTTCCATTTACCTTTCTAGGCCTTGGATTCATTTAGACAAATTCTATTTTTTCCTGCTATTATCAAGATTCTTGCCTGCCATTCACTATGAATGTATTGCTTATTGGCTCATTGATACTGCTGGGTGCTCACTGAAATTCACCATTGTAATTCTGACCACAATGATAAACTTGACTCCTTGCAAGCTTGAAACTTTGACCACTGGCTTTGCCCTCTCTAACATCTGTGGGTGTTCCTTCTTGTGTATAACAAATTGATCCTTAAAACTGTTCCAGTTTCTAGCTTTTGGTACATTACAAACAACCTTAAAATCTGTCTCTTCAAATATGTTAAATGTACCAAAAATTAACAGTCCCACAGGTATTATATGTGGTTAAAAGTAAAGTATTAATGGATAGAGAGAAATCAAAGTGAGAGTAAAAATTTAGATGAATGAAGGGTGATCAGGAAAGATAGCCTATCATTGTGGAGGAAGAGGCAATTGGAGTAAACAAAGGAAAGGGATCAGGGCTACAAAGGACTGGGAAAGGAAAAGTGGAAAATTCCAGGTGGTAAGTCAAACAGTCTTTTAAAAATAACTAGGGACAAAAGAATGTCTCAATGGCTTGCGATTCATGCAGGAGCCCCAGATTTGATCACTGGCAGGGCATAATTCCCTCTTCTCTGCTGAGAGTAGCCCCAAAGCACGCCTGGGTATGTCCCCAAAGAAGCCACGGCTACATACTAGCCTGTTAAATAAAAAACTATGAAGTCAAAGTTTGCTTACAGCCAAACTATAAGAAAATAGAGACTTGCTCTTCAAGCCTGTATTCTCCTTTGGACATGAATCCTGCTTGTTTGTCTCTGTGTTTCTGTGCATGCTTATTTTCACTCTGAAGAAGTCTGTGTTCTTTCTTGAATATGTACTTCTCTCTTCCTCTCCCCTGACAACACTTTCAGTAAAATTACCTTGCTCCAAACACACACACACACACACACACACACACACACACACACACACACACACACACACACACTATCTTGGTGTTCTCTGAAACATAAATAGAACTGGAAAGAATCATACTGAGCAAAGTGACTCAGAGGAAAGACAAATATTGAATTCTCTCATTTATATGTGGAGTATAAAGAAACAGTAGGAATTAAACAAAACGGTCAATGATAACAGAGCCTGAAAGTCTGCCTACAGATTTGAATCTGCTAAGGAAGGGGGCAGGGAGGGGCTACAAGAAGTCCCTGTAACATGCTGACCATGTTATCACTCTGGTGGCAGGTGTAGTATAGTGACATTGCGTTCCTAAAACATTAAAATGAACACAATTGAAAATCATGGCAAAATCATGACAAAGTATCCAAACCAAAATCTATACAAAATATTGTTAGTAGTCCTAAGAAAAACAAAATAATAGGATGATTTCAGAAAGAGGTGGTGAGAGGTTATTGAATGTTTGTTGACTAGATAAGGAGTTGGGATTTCATTCGAAGAACAAATCTTGTAATAATTTGGAAGTGATAAAACTGATTTATGTCTTAAAAGAATCTTTCTGTTTTTTTTTTTTAGAATAGAAAACAGACAGACCATGAGAAGGTAAGAGCTAAGTCTTAGAAGCTAACTAGTTGGGATTCTAGGTCAAAAGGTGAGAGGTTTGTCCTGGGGTGTTAAAACCCAAAAACGAGACTGATGGATGAGGCCAGAGCATAGTACAGTCAGTGGGTAGGATGCTTGCAGGGCTTATTTCAATCCGTGGCATGATCCCTGAGCAACACCAGGAGTGATCCCTGAATACCACTGACTGAGGCCCAACTCCTGCCCTGAAAAAAGACTAAAGGAACCACCTGCCACCCAAATGATTCCATCCTATTTCCCACCTACTTTAGCCTCCCCCAGGAAGCCAGGTCATAGACTGTTTAGTGTATTCTGAGAACACTTGAGAACTAAATCAAGTAGTTGAGCATATGGGGATACACCGAAAATATAGTTGGCAATATTTAGTGATGGGTTGAATACAAGTTTGGAATGAAGAACAATCACGAATAATTGTTTTTGGCCAGGAATGTGATGACTCAGTAATAAAGCAATTATCTTGCATACGTGAAGCACTGGGGTTGATCCCTGGCACTGCATTATATATGATATATATGATCCAAAAAATACATATGATTGCAGGTTTGGAGCCTAAGCAACTGACAGTTGAATGCATTTTATGGGTTCTGTATATCTTGTCATTGCTTACGATCACCACATAAACATGTGAGGAAGGGATTGTGACCATTTAACAGATGAGGAAAATGAGTCTCAAGAGGTAGCATGCCCAATATCACAAAGCTGAGGCAAGTTTCAAACCTTACTCAATGTGGCTCCCAAACTTACATTGTCTCCAGTCACAATTGCTTTTAATTCTTTATTGATTTCTAAGATGATATGAGCATCAAAGTTTCATCCAAAATAAAATGCAGAGAAAGAACAAGTAATGAACTTCCCATCTCGCTGGGCAGGAGGTTTATATGATTTTTTTCTTTGCACATTTCTGGTATTTTTAGTTTGCTTGATTATTGTCTATTTTTGTTATATAAGGAAATTTGAACATGTCTATGAGGGAAATTGTAAAAACTTAAGCCAGTTCTGAGGACGATTAGAGTTCAAATTCCATATTTACTTCATAAGGATATACAACCTTTGCAGTTGTATATCTTTCAACAAATTTCTTATCTGCTAGGAGTGTTAATTTCCTTATCTATAATTTGGCATAATAATAATTACCTTGGAGCAGTGTAACAATTAAATAAGAAATATAGGCTCATTTAACACAATATATGGCAAAACACAAACCTACAACTAATAAATGTTATCTATCTTAATGGTAGCTCCCAAAAGTGGACGCCAAGACAGAATTACCCAAGTTCATATTTTATTTGTTGTACTTTTTTCTGTCTCACTAAATGAGGCAACATAACAAAAGACAATGTATTTTGCCTAATAGTCAAGAGAAATTAGAGCCAGAACAAGAATCTATTTTCCCAAATCCCTGACTACAACCACTAGATCACAGGTGTTTGGGGGCAATGTACTTTTTAAACTACTACCCAGTTATTTTTTTTTTTGGATTTTATAGACATCCAAACCATAATAAGCTATAGCCTGGCCTATCAAATAAAAAACCTATAAAGTCAAATAATCATGCTCAGTGAAGACTCTAAAATTAAACTTCTGCCAATACACACTGCTAAAAAAATATTGTTAGCAGGATAATTGTGAATGCAGCCATAAAAGATGTTTTCACAAGGGCAGTCAACATTACCCTGTGTATCTTAAAAGAAAGACATGATTTAATATGACAGAGAATTCTCAAATATGCAAAACAGATCATTTATCCTTAAGACTAAAAGAATTCCTGTGAGGCAAATTCTATAATGGAAGGCAGTTCTGATTGATAGCTGACTATTAAAATAACATGAAGAGTTCAGAAAGATCTAGACTTCTCAAGTTGGGAGATATCTCAACTTGGGACTCAGTGCGTGAGGCCCTGAGTTCAGTCCAGAACACTGTGTGCCCCTACTCCTGATCTTCAGCACCAGATAAAACAAATCAATACTGGTGACTCCCAGAACTGAGAATCAGTTTACCAATGGACAAGTATCAAACCAAGTAGGGCTGTATTGCCAGGAGAGGCTTTCGAGCCTCCTCAGCATCACGGGGGAGACTCCGCTAAAAAAAAATTATAGCCTTCTCTAAATCCAACTGCTCAAAGAATCGGATCCAGTAGATTTGGAGTTGAATCTGTGAACTTATCACTCTAAATCGCTCTGTTCATTTGCAACCAGGAAAGTGCAAACCAGAATCAATGAAATAACATACCCTACCCATTAAGGTAGTTATAATCAAACGGACAAGAGTTTGTGAGGATACACAGAACTTGGAACTGCTATCAGGAATGTAAGGTTTTACAGAAGCTTAGGGAAATGATCTGACTCTTCCTTAAAAATGGTATAGAGTTTCCATACAACCCAACAATGCTACTTCTAGTGCATACACAAGAAAATTTAAAAAACATCCCCACACAAAATTTAGTATGTGAATATGTTGATAGCAACATTATTTATAGGAGATATAAAACAGACATAGAACCCAAAGGTCCACCTAATGATTAATGGAATCATAAAACGTGTTTTTTTTTTCCAAAGACACAACAGATGGTAAACAGACCAATGAAAAAAAGGTCATTTTCTCTGATAATCATCACTGTATCACTGCATCACTGTCATCTGTTGCTCATCGATTTGCTTGAGCGGGCACCAGTAACGTCTCCATGTGAGATTTGTTGTTACTATTTTTGGCATATCGGATATGTCATGGATAGCTTGCCAGGCTCTGCCAAGTGGGCGAGATACTTTCGGAAGCTTGCAGGGCTCTCAGAGGGGGTGGAGGAATCGAACCCTGGTCAGACATGTGCAAGGCAAACGCCCTACCTTCTCTGCTATTGCTCCAACCCCTCTGATAATCATGAAAATACAAGTTAAAATCAAAAGCTAGCACCAGAATTTGTGTTATGGGGAGTTCTGAAAAGCTTAAAAATATTTCTAAAATATAATCTGATAGTTAAACTCCTCTGTATCTCTCCAACTCATTTGAAAAGATACATGGACTACCATGTTTATTGCAGAATTTTTGCTATAGCCAAAACACACAAACAATCTAACTGTTAAACAATAGATATGTAGATAAATAAGGTGTTATGTGTGTACCAAATAAAATGCTACTTAGTTATTACACACACACATACACATAGAACTTCCTAATGATAACACAGGGTCATGCTAAACAAAATTGGAAGGATATGAGAAAGACAAATACAGGATGATTTCACTTATATATAAAATATAAAGAAACAAATATAAAGAGCAAACAGAACAAATTCTGAAACCTAACCACAGTGCTGAGGGTACCAAAGGAAAAAAGAGGATGAGAACCAAGAGGGAAGTAGCAGTGAATTAAGATGGAGAGCTATTACTTCTTTGGGAGTACCGATTAGTAAAGAGTAAAATATGCAGTGTATCTATTCAATGAAATATCATTTGAGCATAAAAAGTAGAAAGTGCTATAACATGAAGGAACTTTGAAAATACTGTGCTAAGTGAAAGAAGCCAGTTTTAAAGTACACATATTCTGAGGTTTAAGCAAAATGTCCAAAATAGCAGAAAGAAAACTACTTAGTGTTTGTGTAAAGCTTGGACAGTGGGGAATGTGAATACAGGTAATGAGTGAATGGACTTTTAAATGGTACAAAGGTTTTATGGAGGATTACTAAAAGATAATTGTAGTCATGATTGCCTAAATAAAAATATATGAAAAATACTAACTTGCACAAATTAACTGATAGAATTCTATGGTGCGTAGATTATATATTAACAAGCTGTTTTATATAAACATTTTAAGTCACCAGATAATTCCAATGTATAGATAAGTTTGAAAACTATTGTTCTAATTCTGTGCTACTCAAAATGTGGTCTGTGAAACTGAAGAATTAGCACATCATGTGGGATCTTGCTGGAAATGCAGAATTTCTGTGCTGTTCTAAAACCTGCGATTCTTTAATTCATCAAGAACGCTGAGTGATCAAAGTGGAGATTCAAGTTGGAGAGAGAGCACAGACATGTACTTGACTTGCATGCAACCAACTTTGGTTTAAATCTATGGCATCATGTGTAGTCCCCTGAGCAACACCAGGGGTCACTCCTGGGCACAGAGTTGAGAATAGTCCCGTAGTATCTCAGGGTATGGCCCAGAATCAACAAAACAAAACAAGATTGAGAAGCACTGCTCTGAAGTGCCATTTAGAACTTTCTCCGAATGTGTTTATTCAATCCATATATTAGACCACAGGCTCCAGCTACTCTAATATCTAATAGGGATGAGCATGCTCACACCTACAGTTCATTCTACTGTAAGGCAATTAACTAAAATAACCATGGGGAAATCTCCAAAGAGAAAAACCATCATAGATAACTCTCCTTAGTATGTTTTAGGTGTAGTAAGTCATGTTGCTAGAATATATTTGGAATTTTTTTTTATTTTAATGATAAGAAGGAATTGAACCCAGGTCAGCTGCATGCAAGGCAAACGATAACACAGTAGGTAGGGTGTTTGCCTTGCATGAGGCTGACCTGGGTTTGATTCCTCCGCTCCTCTCGGAGAGCCCAGGAAGCTACTGAGAGTATCTCGCCTGCACAGCCGAGCCTGGCAAGCTACCTGTGCTGTATCTGATATGCCAAAAACAGTAACAAGAAGTCTCACAATGGAGATGTTATAGGTATCTGCTCAAGCAAATCAATGAACAATGGGAGGACAGTGATACAGTGAATGAAAAGGAACTATATTAACTGATTGTCAAGAGTAGCACACATAAGAGGTTCAGGTAGAATTGAGAAGATAGATTCTCATTTAATCAATCATGAAACTGTTTTTTGTTTGCCTTTGAATATGTCAATGGAAAAATGTAATTTTTGCACTATCAAAATAAAATTGCATTTATTTCTCATGCTATGCAAATGATTTAACATGCTTTATGATTTAAATTTTAATGATTTAACATGCTTCCAACAGTTAGAATAAAATTATTCTTAACTTCAGGAGATAGTATTAAGTAAAATAAACCAGACAGAAAGAGACAAATGCTGTATTATCTCACTTATATGTGAGATTTTTAAATGTCAAACTCATAAAATCATAGAATAAAATAGCTTTTAAAAATTTAATCCTCTATACCTCCAGTGATACGTTAGACTCTAGAAATAATGTTTTCATGCACTAGAACACAGTATGTGCATTTGATATTCCAATTAACTGTACAGGGTAAACTTACCTCAAAAGCAAACCTTCATGCTCTCACAGAAAATTGTAAAAGCCACAAAGCTTACAATAAGGGGTTCTAATCCTGTTTACAGTGGTTACATTTGTACAACAGTTATAAAATGAACAGTCAATAAAATAACAGTTTTAATCTCAGGAAGACTCAATACCTATATGACTTTGTACAAGTTACTAAGCACTTTAAACCTCAATATCCTCTTTTATAAATTGATGTAATGGCTTATACTGCTGCCAGGAAAATGTGGCATAATTCAAAGTACATAAGACATTTCTTGGAACACCATGTTAGCTATTAATGTTAGCTATTGCTATTATTATCATGGTCATCAAGATGCTATAACAAATATATCAGCAATATTTGACAGTATATTTACTTTAAACCATTTTATAATCTGTCTACGATTTAGTTTTTAAAAATTAAGCATTAAGCGCATCAATAGCAAAAATTCACAATGTCTAATGCAAATTAAAGACAGCTACAGAGTGATGTGTGGTAAGACAATAGGAGAGAAGTCTGCAAGACAATTATCAGAAATGAGGATAGCTAGCTTATGGCAATTGCAAAGCAGGTATCAATAAAAGTGTCTGTTATGGATTATACTGTTTCCCCAAGCCCCTACTCTAAAAGTGAGTTTATTTGGAGGGAAGTTAGTTGGAAATGTAGTCGGTAAGGTTATAATGCTGTCAGTCTGGAATTGTCCCTAATCTAATGGGTGGTCTTATTAAAAAGAGGGTATTCTGACACAGACCGAAGCATAGGAAGACTATTGAGGATGAAGACAGAGATTTGGGTGATGCTTCTACCAGTTACAAACTGCTAAAGACTGCCACCAAAACTCTGGAAGATAGGCTAGCAACATAGAGAAAATTCTCCCGACAGTCTCCAGAAGGACCCAGTTCTGTGAACACCAAAATGTGAACAAGATGTGAACAAAAAATTTTTTTTAAAATCTTGGATTTTGTGCATCCAAAACTATCAAATCATTCATTTCTTTAATTTGAAATAATGGGCTGGAGTGATAGCACAGTGGGTAGGGCATTTGCCTTGCATGTGGCCGACCCTGGTTCGATTCCTTCGTCCCTCTCAAAGAGCCCAGCAAGCTACTGAGAGTATCCCACCCGAGTGGCAGAGCCTGGCAAGCTACCCATGGCATATTCATTGTGCCAAAAGCAGTGACAAGTCTCACAATGGAGACATTACTGGATTACTGGTGCCCGCTGGAGCAAATCAATGAGCAGTGGGATGACAGTGCTACAGTGCAGTGCTATTTGAAATAATGATTTTAGTTTGTGGTGCCTATTTTATAAAACTTAAAAGATACAGTGCCAAGTGAGGAAGTTATTAGTAGATAATGCAGACCAATGGATCCACACCTAGAGGTTGGAGAGTGGGGCAGGGGTGGTGTTGAGGGTCTCAGGAACCTGACATTTTCAGGAGAATGCAAGGAAAGCCTGTTTCTCCCTCTGCGTACTACTTGCCTATGACAGAGCAAATTAATTAATTTTTTATTTTTATTTTTTTAACTTGGGGGGAGGTTATACCCAGAGATGCTCAGGGGTTACTCCTGGCTTTGCACTCAAGAATTCCTCCAGTCTGTGCTCAGGGGAACATAAGGGATGATGGGGACCGAACCCGGGTCAGCCATCTGCAAGTCAAATGCCCTACCTACTGTACTATAGCTCCAAACCCATGCATTTTTTAATTTATTGTAGTGATGGGGATCAAACATACAACCTCACAGCATCACACACACAATACAAATTCTCTGCTATTCAACTGCATCTCCAGCCTTTCATGCTATTTTTAACCAATGTACGCATCATTTTCGACCATATTAATACACCCAGCTCTATGAAACAGTCAGGATTGGGAACTGTTACTTCAGATCACTAAAATATAATAATAATGATGATTTGTCATTAAACTATTGGAAATTGAAACTTAAGACTACAGCATCTAAGAGTATTATCCAGAAAGTCTAGAATCCACTGTAGCTATTACAGAAGCTTAATTTCTAGGGATAAGATCAAAGTAATAGAATTTTTTACTGGCTCTACAGGTAATTCGACTGGACATCAAAGTATAAAAATAAAATACTGATTTAGCCTGTGGGCAATAATCCACTCGATTTTTTTCCCTCATATTGTGTCAGGGACGTGTTCTAAGGCTTAGGTATAGTGAAACAGATATGATTTGACTGGGCTCATGTCTTGTCTTGGCCCATACACAGCTGGATAATTGGATTATTGCATATGCTCACTGAATGACAGTATAGTTTTCAAACAGGATGAGTTAGTTGCACTCTTTGTCTAGTTAGTTAAGAATTAGTACTAACATACATAATGCTTTGTACTGAACAATAGGTATTTAATAGTCATAAAAGATATTACAACACAGGAAGTACCCAGAATTAAATAGAACTCAGAATTTGGAACGAGATTAAGTTTAAAAATCAGAAAATATAATACCTTCCATATTCAATTTTCTCCTAATGACTTTGACTTTTTAGATAGTTCTGTGATTCTTTGCAAATTTTAGTTTCTTTTTTTTTTTTTTTTACTTTTTGGGTCACACCTGGCGATGCACATGGGTTACTCCTGGCTCATGCACTCAGGAATCACTCTTGGCGGTGCTCAGGGGACGATATGGGATGCTGGGAATCAAACCCAGGTCGACCACATGCAAGGCAAACACCCTACCCACTGTGCTATCACTCCAGCCCCCATTTTAGTATCTTTCTAAGTCCTTGATGAATGTAATAAAAATTTTGATGGGAATTGCAATGAACTTTCTAATGCTTCGGTCACTTTGACAATGTTAACTCCTCCAATCAATGAATGTGGAATATTTTTCCATTCCTTGGTGTCATTTTTATTTCTTAGAGTTAAGTTTTTAAGACATGTTTACTTATTTATTTGGCTTTTGGGGTAATACCCAGCAATGCTCAGGAATTACTTCTGGCTCTATGCTCAGGAATTACTCCTGGCAGTGCTCAGGGGACCACACGTGATGCTGGGGATCGAACCCAGGTCTACCATGTGCAAAATAAGTGCCCTCCCTGTAGTACTATTGCTCTGGCTCCAGTAATAATTTTTTTATATCATTTAAGTTGATTCTTATGTATTTCATAAGTTCATTCATATCTTTTATGGTTGTGAGTTCTTTCATATCTTTTAAATTGGTTCCTAAGTATTTCATGTTTTCGAACACATTTCAAATGGAGTAGGATTTTTTTATTGGTAACTTTTCCTTCTAAAATAAATTAAAACAATGGGAATCCGGAAGTAAGCAAGAAGGAGATGCTCTCTCTTAGTAACTAATTAATTTGTTCTTTACTAGCTATCTGGTCTGGGTAGAAGATATTAAGGATAATGCCATCAGAACCCTTGTGAGCCATGTCAGCAGTAGCCCCCGAAAACACTGAGTGTGGCCCCAAAACTAAAAAATACTGAAAATAAACAAAATAACCAAACAGGATGACATAAATAAAGGAACCCCGACATACAAAGACATGAGTAAAAGGGCATCCAGGGGAGGCTTGTGATCTCTTGTTTGACTTCCCAGCTTTGCTGAGAGCACCCTCTGCAGGGCAGATTGCTCGCATAGGAATAAGATTTTGCTGTTGGATGACTTTTATCTAAAGCTACACAAGCACCAAGGAAGCCAAATTCAACCTGGGCTGAGTAAATAAACTATACAAGAAACAATGTGTGAGCTACTCTTCTCACTGGCTGAGAAAGCTGAGTTCTACTAAACCAAATGGACTTGAGTTTGGCTCCTGGTTCTGTCAATTATTCTATGAGGTCCTGAAGACATCAGTCCTGTAATGAACATACAGAGAACAGGAGCAACTCCATATTTTAAAAAGTAATACATTGTCTACCGAATTAGCCAGCTACTTATGTGGGTCACTTATAGCCAGATGTGCACCCAGACCTGAAACATCTAGTTATCAATGCTGGGCGGGTGCTTCCCACTGAACTCTTACTGGCCAATTTGATTGATGATATATCAAAATTATTGGACAACGGAGCCTTAAGTGCCAAGCTCCTGAGAGCTCCTGTTAGACTCAAATTGAACTTCTTGATCTCCTTCCAACGTATTTGGGACCGGGCATGAGCATCTGATTTCCTCCTGGTCCCCCAATGCATCTGACACTGGAATGAACTCTGATTTGTCTCCATATCGTCTAACTCCCCTTGTCCTGTTGCCTACCTCATGAAGGGTGGACTGGACCACCCTGAGCTGAGACTATGGAGCCCAAGGGAACCCTAAAACATGACACATTAAGAGAGCTTGAGCTGTGCTTCAGTCAGCTGGAGCGGTGGACACAATATGGAATATTGTATTATATGAATGTTCTTCCTTGGATGTGCTTACTGGTGTGTCGACTGCAGTGATGGTGTTGCTTATGTTTAGTGTTGCTCAATACATTTGAAGTTTTGAAGCATATTTGACTCCACTTGCCTCTATCAGACTCGTGACAAGCCCCGCAACGTCTCCATCTCCTTGTTATTAAATGGGAATGATAGTGGCTACCTCCAAGAAGGCCCAATTATTTGACACGAACTGCTTGAGTACTTTCTGCTGGAGAGTGCCAGAGCCTCTTACAACACAGTGGTAGGTCAAGCACACACTCAAAAAAATCTGTCCTCAAGGCTGGAACATAACGAGCAGTACATATTTTAGATATGGGAACAATGGCAGAGCAACTTGGACTGTAAATTGTTGTAAAATCTCTTCTTGCTCTGACCGGGCTTATCTCACTCAGAACAAGTTGTCAGGTCACGCAGCAGTGTCTCTTGGCCTTTCTCTGCCCATAACCGGTTCTGAACTTATTTTCTTCCTATGTGCCCCCCCCCCTACCAATTGAGCTCCTAATCTCATGCATGTCCCCAGTGTCTGCTATTTTTCAATGGTGGCCATTTTGGAATATCTTAGGAGCCCACAGATGTGGCCCCAGATGAGAAACTGGCTACGTGGAGGAAATTGAAATATCTCATCTCCACCAATCCAAAAGAGCCCATTGGGAGTCCTGGCAATTCTTAGATCTTTGCACACCTAGACGTTTCACTGAGATGGAGGCTCCTGAATTTGTAGGATTTTCTCTCATCCCTGCCAGAGAAGTAAGTGAACAAATGAGTTGCACAGAGGTAACTTTCTCCCCAGTCACACCCCCAGTCAGTATAATTAAATCAATGTAAACTACCAGTGGCAGGTTCCGTGGAAAAGACTCAGTTTGTGCTGTGCCAGGGGCATACGTTTTTAATGATACAGGGGCCATAGGTGCTTCATTCAGTGTTTGGCAAGAGTGAACTCCTGACAAACGCTCTCTGTTCCGCTCAAGATTGACCCAGAGCGTCAGGAAGGGTGTTGAGCAGGAAAGCTGCTGGTTGAAGTGACTTATTTTCTACAAAACGCTGTTTTTCCATTTCCTTATTTACCATCAAATTGTTTTTCACAAAGATATGAATGAACACTTAAATGCTACACCCCAATAAATATTTCTCAAATTAAAGCACCACTTAATTGCATCTCAACAATGTTCCCTTGTGACCGCCCCATTAAGTTTAATGAATAATTCATCAGCTTCCTAGAGTGAATTCTGCTGAACAAGAAGAAATAATGTGGCATTTGCCTTTCAGGCCTCCTCAGAGAGGCAGCTGCCTGGCCCAGGGAGAGCTGCCCTAGGGAACAGAAGGTATAAGGTGTGGATCATCCACACCAGGCTAAGCCCCAGCCCGGATGTTCCCATATCCCACCTAGCCCTGGCTCAGAAGCAGCCATAGCTGCCTCACCTGAGCTTGAGCTATGTGTAAGGCACCTGTGACAGGGACTTTGTCAAAAGAACCATAGACCAAAGGTGGACATCTCACCTCCTGAGGCTGCAGGTGGCCTCACCAGAGTGTCTGATGGCGAATGAAAACTCCTTTATAGCATAGGAGTTGCTAGGATTGAGGAGAGGGGGAGGAGTTTCATGGGTTTGATGAATCTGCCGTTGCTTTACAACACCGTGAGTTTCTGACTGTTGCTTCTCTCCCCACTCTCTGTGTCTACGACTCACTGCACCCACCCGTAAACTTTTAGTGTCCCTACGAGAGCATAAAGGCCCTGCTCATTCTTCCCACCTCATCTTTTCCCCTCTAGGAATCACCACAGTTTTCAGAGCCTAAGACTTCATTTTGCTGGGCTTAACCAAGATTTTGCTATTGATACTTCACACAAGTGAAACATCAGTAGCAGCTCAGCACCTTTCTGCCGCTTTCCTCAGTCTCGGCCTATGACCTGTTTGGCATCAGCTAGTGATTCTTCCCCAGGACCCCATTTCTAAACTGATGCCCTCAGGATTTGACTCTAACATTGAGCCCACAGTGTACCCAGATGGAAAAGAGGCCTGCGATTCTGGGTCTTTCTTTAACCAGATCCTGCCTATTTCTTCAGAATAGCTTTTGTTTACACAGGGCCCCCGTTGCATCTGTAAGGATGATTTCATTTAATACCAATGAGGTAAAGGTAAATTATCTCTACTTTGCAGATGAGAACGCTAAGGTTTGTAGCTCTAAGCCAACTTGCCTAAGGTCAGGTCATTAAAAAACAATGAGACAGGAGTGGTAATGATTCTAAAACAAGAAGAGTCAATTTTCCATATTCTCCCTACTCCTTCTATCTCTTTTTATTTGTTCAACACCTTCTCTTTAAAAGAAAAATAATTTTGGGGGCGGGATGCTGGAGCAATAGCACAGTGGGTAGGGCATTTGCCTTGCACGCAGCCAACCTGGATTCGATTCCCAGCCTCCCATATGGTCCCCTGAGCACTGCTGGAAGTAATTCCTGAGTGCAGAGCCAGGAGTAACCCTTGTACATCACTAGGTGTGACCCAAAAAGCAAAATAATAATGATAATAATAATAATATTTTGGGGAAACCAGAGCAATAGCGCAGCAGTCATGTGCTTGCTTTGGCTAACCTGGATTCAATCCTCAGCATCCCAAATGTTCCCTTGAGCACCACCAGGAGTGATTCCTGAGTGCAGAGCCAGGGGTAAATTCTGAGCATCACCAGTGGTGCCTCCCCCACAAACCAGATAAAATAATAATAATAGCACAGCAGGTAGGACTTTTTTGCCTTGCACATGGCCAACCCAGGTTTGATTCCTTCGTCCCTCTCGAAGAGACTGGCAAGCTACCAAGAGTATCCCTCCTGTACAGCAGAGCCTGGAAAGCTACTCGCAGCATATTCGATATGCCAAAAACAGTAACAAGTCTCACAACGAAGACGTTACTGGTGCCTGCTCGAGCAAATCGATGAACAGTGAGACGACAGTGCTACAGATGTCGATGTTGGTGAACCCCACAGGTGGCTTATGTGAGGCGGAGGAGAGAGACGGTCACTATCTCCCCATCCACCTCTGCCTCTGCCACTCTGGATCCAGGATTACTTGGTTCTTGTCTCGCCTTGCATGAAAGAACTTCAAAAGTAAACAAATAGTTAAGTAAAAACAGATTTTATTTAGAGGTTTTTAGGAAGGGGAAGAGAGAGAGAGTGGGGGTGAATGGAAAGTAATGCACTCAAGAAAGAGCAGGGGCTTTTACAATGATGAAGAGAACCCCTACCCACATCCCAGCATTAGATAGGAAAGTACACGCCTCAAGAGGGGAGATTCAGGAGACACATGTGCTCAGGTGCCACATGTGTTCAGCCACGTGGGCATAAGCCACATGGGCTCAGGCAGCACAGACGCACCCTTCCTCTGTTCAAGGTGACTTTTATAAGTTTTTTTCCAACCTGCTTCATCCACAACCCCTCCACCCTTTTTAATGAGGAACTTCTACCTAGGTAAATGTCTGTTGCTAGGGAAGTTGCCAAGAGGAATAGAGGTGGGAGTGGGAGTGGTCCATAGTCTTCTTGAAGCTGATTTTTCACAACTTCAGCGTTATTGATATTATTGCCTCCCAGGAAATCCATTGCCATTGCCTTGGGAGGAGAGGAGGGGACCTGCCTGCCTGCCTACATCAGTGGGAGCACAGTTGGAAGTGCTCAGGGACTACTCCTGGCACAGTGCTCAGAAGATCACAGCAAGAGCTTCTCGTTTTGAGAAGCTCCTTTTGAGCCTCATTTCTTTCCTTTTTCAACTCTCCCTTTTTATATTCCCCTGCTCCTTTATGATGTGACCCAGACTGAATGAGGAACCCTCTGTCTTTTGTTTACTCTGTTAGAAGAATTGTGAATGCAGGGGAACTGTTAGCTTAGTTCTTTTAAGTTTCTCTCTCTCTCTTTTTTTTTTTTAACATTTCTTGGAGCACTTTGAAATATGTCAGCCCCAAACTGCTGATTGCTTCGCTTGCCAAAGCGGCTCAGTAAAATCATCTGCAAGAACTGTGCATTCATATTTAATATTGGCAATCTCTGCACTTGAAGTTAAGTATCTACGTTTTAGTGCTACCGCTACTCCTGTCTAGTCAGTGACCTTTCTACCAGGTTTGTTACTGACCCCGAAGGCTCCTTGTCACTGAAATGGATGGAAACTATACTAGAGTGTTGTTTTAAGGATTATGTATAAATATGAAACTGTACTTTGCTCTCTCTGCAATTCTCCCTCTTGTTGATTCTCATTAGGGTGGCAGTGTGCCATTGGGAACAAAAAAAAGAAAATCACTTTTTCATCTTCATCTGGGGCCTCCTGGAAAGCCCCTTCTCTTCCTGGGACCAGCTCCAGCAGTAACCAGCTGGCCCTTACTCCTCAATTCTCCAGAAAGGCCCAGCTTGGTGGGAAGATCACACACTGATTCTGACAGTTTCAAAACTCAGCTATAAATTCTAACCTAACTCCCTCCTTTCCTTGACAAAGGAGCAATAGAAAATGTGCATTGTCAGTCCACCCATGGCACGCAAAGAAACAAATGGGGTTTCCTAATTGTGCAGGAAACCTAAATGGGAAGACTGGGGGATAGAGTACTATGCATTCCCCCTGGACCCCCGGAGTTGACCATCAGAAATGGAGCATAGAGCACATCGTGAGATAGGTTAAATAGGTGAGTAGGTTGAAAAAAAAAAGGGGGGGAATGGGAAATGAAATATATGAAACTTCTGGAAATTATTATAGTCAAAGAGGGTAGATGGCTTTCTTCTTCCTTGTTTCTAGGGAACAATTTGACCTTTGTTTGTTTCTTCATTACACTCCTTATTCCCCTGCAGGAGAACCCTGCATCGTCCTAAAAATCAATACAGAGCAGAGAGCCAGAATCTTTCTTTTCCCTCACAAGGGCAAGAACACCTTGACTGGCCACTTGCCCCTCAGTGGCTTCTGTCCTCTGTCTCTGGGCCTCTTGGACTCCATTACATTTTCTTACCATCACAAATCTCTCCCATGGACTAACACCCAAGGACAGTAGAGATAAGGACCAGGACGATTCTTCCACGGCTTGGAAGCCGGCCTCACATGCTGGGGGAAAGACAGCTGAGATAGAGAAGGGAACACCAACTTAAGGATACTTGGAGGGCTCGCTCGAAATAGGAGATGCATGCTGAAAGTAGACTGTAGACCAAACGTGATGGCCACTTACTACCTGTATTGCAAACCATAGCACCCAAAAGCAGAGCGAGAGCGAGAGCGAGAGAGAGAGAGAGAGAGAGAGAGAGAGAGAGAGAGAGAGAGAGAGAGAGAGAGAGAGAGAGAGAGAATAAAAGGGAATATGCCTGCCATGGGTGGGGGAAAGGGGAGGTGAAGGAAGGTGATGAGGGGTGACCGGAGGGAAACTGAGAACTTTGGTGGTGAAGAATGGACTCTGATGATGGGACAGGTACTCAATCATTGTATGCTTGAAACGTATTCATGAAAGTTTGTAAGTCTGTAGTTGTATCTCACAGTGATTCATTAAAAAATTTTTTTTAAAAAAATCTCTCCCATGCAGGATATACTGTTTGGGGATCTGGGTAAACAAGAAGCTATTTGAAGACTTTATTAGCATCCTCCTTCCTTTCAATAGGAATGTCTCAGGTCCTTTCATTTAAAAACACAGATATCTTCTTCTTGCATTTACTTTTGTGTTTATTTTACAAGTATTCATGTTTATTATTTAGGAATACAAATTTTGAACCTCCACCATCACCAAAGTGCCCAAAACTTTCTTATTGCTTGTTATTTGAAGGAAGGGAGGTCATACTCAACGTTGTTCAGGGCTCATTCCTGGCTCTGTGCTTAAGGAAAACTCCTGATGGTGCTGGGAGACCATGTGTAACAAGGCAAATGCCCTATTATCGATTGGATCACTGTCCTTATGTTACTTATAACATTTATTTTGGAGATTACTGTTCTCATGTTACTTATACTCTACCCTATGCCCATCAGTGTCACTCACCCACCACCCACCTTGTTAAACTCAATTCTATTGTCAGATACTGTTCTTTCCCTTGTTTTGCTTCTATACATACTACACGCATGCATGAGTGAGAGTGCTGGTCAATTTCCCTTCCTCTGACTTCTGTTAATCATCACACCTTCACTTCCCTCCACGTAGCAAATGGAAAAATTTCATCTTTTCTTATTGCAAAGTAACATACATTGCTGAATATGTAACATTATACATAATCATAATTTATTTATTCACTCATCAATCATTGGGCATTTTTCTTGCTTCAAGAAATTGGCTGTTGTAAATAGGACCTCATGAACATAGGTGTGCATCTACTTTTCAAATGAATGACAGAGTATGGATATCTCTTTTGGGGGAGATAGAGTCTCTCAAACAGTGTCCAGGAGGCCCCAGAGTCAGTCCTAGTGATTACCGGCCAACGGAGCTTATAGTTCAATCCTTGGGCCTGAGGATTTGGAGCCTTCAGGGCTACACTTCGTGGCACTCAGAGGCTCATATGGTGCAAGAAGCCAAACTCAAGGTGGGTGTTGCGTAGGCTATTCTCTACAACTTTGTTATCTCCCTATCCCAAACACAATGATATTTTCTAGTGGAGGGAAAAAAGGAAGAAAGCACTTGTCACAGAAACACACATTAAAGCCAGAGTGGGATGGAGAGGTGAGAGTGAAAGCCTCAGGTCACCTGTTTGACATAGATCAGTGAGGTTTAAAGAAAAACAACCTCAGTCTTCAGTCAATTTTCAGGTGAAAGGGCATTTCCTTATCGACATGTTTCCTTCAAAGGGGAGAAACAAAGAGAATGGCTTCAGACCACGTGGGTCCAGGCGAATTCAGTGCCTCCACCAAAACAACCAGCTGCTGATGCTGAACTGTAAATGGCATATAGTGGGGATGGGGTAGCCATCTTGGGATAGGACACTGATTTATTCTTCCAGGACAGATAATATCACTGCTTTTGACCACAGTGATATTTCGTGAGAAAAAAAGGTGAAAGAAAATAAGCCGATCAAGACATAGTAAATTGGCAAAAGATGTTATATAAATGTCACTGTCACTGTCATCCTGTTGCTCATCGATTTGTTCAAACGGGCACCAGTAACATCTCTCATTGTGAGACTTATTGTTACTGTTTTTAGCATATCCAATACGCCACAGGTCGTGTTTTCTTCTGAATGGTACTTTATGTAGGATGGTCATTTTATTTATTTTATTTATTTATTTATTTATTTTATTAAATCACCATGTGGAGAGTTACAGTTTCCAGGCTTATGTCTCGGTTATACACTGCTCGAACACCCGTCCCTTCACCAGTGCCCATATCCCACCACCAAAAACCCCAGTATACCTCCCACCCTCCCGCCCCCACCCCCACCTGCATAGCTGATAAATTTCACTTCATTTTCTCTTTACCTTGGTTACATTCCATATTTCAACACAATATTCACTATTGTTGTTTGAGTTTCCCCTCAAAAAAATAAACAGCCTGATGACAAGGAAGCATTTGATAGTTAGTTTTCCATTGCTGAGAATGAAGAGACATGAAGTCGCGCAGCCGCTATCGCAGCTGGACCGTTTAGGATTTCTGCATTTTAGTACTTTAGTAGTTAAGTCCAGTGAGATTTATGTTAGAAATTGCATCCTTTCCCTTCCTGAGGCAGCATGGGGCTATGACTTAGGTTGGAACTTAAAACAGGGGGACACGTGTGGGCAGTCTCGAGCCAAGATGATATCAGTGCATGCTCTGCTGAGATGCAACCCAGGTGGCCACATGTTTGCTTGTGTGGCCGCTCTGCTGCTGATGACCACAATCCGGAGGCCAGCTAGACTACTTTTGGTACCAGCAACTGCTTCCACCAATGTCTCTAGACTGTGAACTAAGGATGGTCATTTTAACAAGTTCGTTCTTCCAACCCATGAACAACAAATGTCTTTCAATTTGCTGTGCTTTCATTTATCTTAGCAGATACTTATATTTTTTACTTTATAAGTATGTCACCTCCCTTGTTTTTTCTTATGTATTTGACATTTTGGGTTATAATTTTGAAGAAAATAGTGTTTAAAATTTTTCCTTGCAGTTTATTAATTGTGTACAGAGATATCACTGACTTTTGAGTATTAATTTTGTAACCTCCTACCTTACTGTATTTGTTTATTATTTCTAGGAGTTTTGTGGGGATTCTTGGTTATCTGAAAATAGTGACGATTTTACTTCTTTGTTTCCAATTTGGATAATTTTGATATCTTTTCCTTTTCTGAATTCTGAATGAAGACTTCCAAAACTATGTTCAATAAGAATAGTAACAGAGGCCATCTTTGTCTACTGCCTGGTACCAGGGGAAAGGTTTTCAGTTTTTCACCATTGAGTATGATATTGGCTGTAGGTTTATGTAGAATACCGTTATTATCTTGAGGAATTTTCTTTTTAGTCTTACTTTTCAGCTTTTAAAAAATCATAAATGATGAGTGTTGAGTCTTTTCTTGGTTGTACGCACTATGAAATATTTTCATTTTTTATGTGGCCTTTCAGTGTCCATGCCAGGGCTGGGCTAGATTATAAATAGGTCTTCAATTGCTGCTTGTTTGAGATTTGCTTGATTTTATCAATTCTTCCAATCTGAGTTTTATCCTTTCTTCAACAGTATTGCTGGGTAGAAAATCGTTGGTTGGAAAGTCTTTTCATTCAGTACTTTGTGTACGTTGTCCCATTCTTTTCTTGTTTTTAGACTTTCACTAGAGAAATCTGCTGTGTTTTCTCCTTGTGTGTGAAGTTTTCTTTCCTTTACAGCTGTAAGGAGTCTGTTTTTGACTGTAGTTTCTGAAGTTTTTGTTACAAAATGTTCTGATGTAGTTCTATTTGAGTTTACTCTGGTTGGTACACTTTGAGTGCTTGAATCTATGTTCCTGTCTCACTTGTCAGATTGGGGAAATCTTGCCAATTATCTCTTCCACTAGTCTTCTCCTTTCTCTCTTTATTCTCTTTCTGGGATTTCTATGATTCTGAAATTGTTCCTCTTGGTATTGTCAATAATTTCTCTCAGGTTCTCTATTTTTTTCTCAATCTGTTTTCTATTTCCTCTTCTTTGTTGTTGCATTTGTTTGTGGTATTTTTGAGTGTACTTATTCACTTTAAGTTTCATCCATATTGCTTCTAAGGCTTTCTTCTGCATATTTAGGTTCCACTACTTCATTTTGGATGAAATCTTTCATTTTTTCATTTTTCATTTTTCATTGTCATTACTCAAGTTTGTTGATTCTTTGCTCGAACTTCATTTTTAGATCATTGAGCATTGTATGATTGTTATAGTGAAGGCTCCTCAGGCAAATTACAGGGGTCTGATATGAGTAGGATCCCTTGAGATTTTGTTGTGGTATGTTGGTATCTCAGTGTTCTTATATTATCCCATAGCCTTCCATGTTATGTTTCAGCTTGATGGGGGTTAGACTGCATTGATGTTGTTTAATAATGTTGTTTTATATACAAAGGGTCCAGAATGTGTTCGTTGAGTTAAAGCTGGTACTGTGCAGATGTCTAGAAGATCCTGATAAATTTGCTTCCTTAGCAGGTAGTGTTTAATCATTTTGTTTTAATGTAGTTCTTGAGTTGCCGCTTAAGTGGTATGGAATCAGAGTGGCAATTGGAGCTAGTCTGATGATCAGGGGTACCTGGGAAGTAGTCCACCTGGTTTTGTAGTCAGCCTGGTACAGGGACACCAAAACCTCTTTCTGATCCATGTCACACTGAGTGAAGAGTTGGGATAGCATTCAAAGCTATTCTGCTGCTTGGTGGATGGGGAGGGAGCATTTACTTTGGAACTTTGTGAAACATAAAGATTACTTCACTGCAAATTGCCCTGGGATGGTTTCCTGTGACACTTAGCTCTGCATGTCCACAAATATGCACACACACACGCACACACACACTTGCCTATGAGGCATGATAGCATCTGGATTGGTTGGGTATATGTTGTTCGTTCTTAGCAGCTGCTCTATACTGTGTTGTAGGTGTGTTATAAGCATTTGCGCGGAAAAAAAAATCAGCAAAAATAAAAGCAGTGTAGACTTTGGAAGCAATAGTACAGTGGGTAGGGCATTTGCCTTACACACAGCCGACCTGGGTTCAATTCCCAGCATCCCATATGGTCCCCTGAGCACCGCCAGGAGAAATTCTTGAATATAAAGCCAGGAGTAACCTCTGTGCATAGCCAAGTGTGACCCAAAAAGAAAAAAAAATAAAAAGCAGTGTAGACTTTGGATATCAATATCCAAACAAACTTTGACATTCACAACACAATACTATGTGAGGGGAAAGGAAAAAGGCAAGCAACTGAAAAACATTTGGTGAAATACTAATTTTAGATCATAACAAAGATATGAGTATGGATGATCCCAATTATAAGACTATCCATCCTAACCTTTACCTATTCCAATGAGAGAAAACCCTACAGAATGGGAAAGATAAAGAGAAGAATCAAAGGAAAATGTTTTTATGCTTACTAGTGCTCATGAGAAAAAGCTACTCTTTGGTCTCTGCCCCTTGATCTAAACCAAGGGCAATGGAGAATATAAAACCTTAAGTCAGTTTGGTACACAGAGAGCAGAAAAGCATGTGCTTTGTTTCTCAAGGGAGTCTTGAAATAGAATCTGGTCTACCCTAGACTAGCCTGAGGACAGTGGAATACCAATGACAGTAAGAGTGGTAGAAGTCAAGTTCTGGTAACTCTGGCAGCATCAAGTTCAAGTGCCATGATGAACAGCCAAGAGTCACATTAATGTAGCATTGGGTTGAAATGGGTTCCTGTAGATTCGGGTTGAAACAGATTCTGGGAAACCTTGTTGTTGGGACAAACGGACATGACAACTGTTCCCTGATGCTTTGATCTTCTGTTTGACCCCAAAGTGTAAATGCCAAATCAAGCAGGAAACAGGAAAGTAAAAGAAGTACATTTACTGAGTTCTTGAATTTCCTACGTTTATATTGGCACTGCTTGGGGTATCGTGTCAAAAATAAATTCAATTGTCAAAAAACTAGAAAAATCATTGTACAAGCCAGGTTTGGCCTACTCATCATACTTGATTCACATAAACTAATGACTCCAATTGGGGAACCCTTTTACCCAAGGAATCCTTGATATCAGACTGGGCCCAGCACATGGTAAAATTTCCCTGTCTAACGTTACTGCAAGCTTCGCAAGATACTACACTGTCTGTCCTGGTTGACTACACATTTATCAGTTTAGTTTCACAGTCAAATAGGCCTCACAAAAGCCACTGCACTCCTTTCAGGTTTGGGGACCTCCCTTGGCACTTATGACTCTGAATAAGTTCTCTGGGAGTAGACTGTCACTATTCAAAAGGGTGTCAGTGTCTTCTTGTTCCTTTTGATAACTTCACAAATCTCAAGAAGCACCCCAAGTTCTCTCTCTCTCTAGTAGTATATATAACATAATTATATATAATAATAAATAAATATAGTATATTATAAATAAATTACATTATATGTGCATATATGTATGCAATATATCTTTCCAACATCCAACACAAACCAGGTCCAATTCCTGATCTTTGCTGTCCTGCTTAAATCAGGAGAGGCAAGCATGAAACAGCCTTCACTGCATAACCACATAATGTACACTTTATTCTTAACAATTTCAGTACTGTCATCTTCATTAGGCATTGTATCACTGTATCACTGTCATCCCGTTATTTATTGATTTGCTCGAGCAGGGCCCAGTAACATCTTCATTTGTCCCTGTCGAATGCTAGTATAGCCCAATAGCATATGCTCACTCCAGGAACACGAAGAGCACACTTTTGTTACTGTTTTTAGCATATCAAATACATCACAGCCCAGCAATTCCACTTTTGGGAATATATCCTGGAGAGGCAAAAAAGTATAGTAGAAATGACATCTGCATTTATATATTCATCGTAGCACTGTTTACAATAGCCAGAATCTGGAAAAAACTTGAGTGCCAAGAACAGATGACTGGTTAAAGAACTTTGGTACACAATGTATTCTACACAATGAATACTATGCAGCTATTAGAAAAGATGAAATCATGAACTTTGCATATAAGTGGATAAACATGGAAAGTATCATGCTAAGTGAAATGAGTCAAAAAGAGAGAGACTGACATAGAAAGATTGCACTCATCTGTGGAATATAAAATAACAGAATAGGAGACTAACACCCATTCAAGAAAAAAAAATTAATAAAATACTAAAAATAAAGAGGCCGAGCTCTGTTCTGGGAGCTTTGTTTATAGTCTCTGAATCTTGGCCATTTATGAGATTACATGGCGGGGGTATGAGGACTTTGTATGTGACTACCAAGCTACTGAAAAACTGGGAAACTGGGGATCTGATTGTAGGATCTGATCTGAGCAAGCTTGGATATCTCAGCACGGGCTCTGCATACCTGGGTTCCTCTGTCGGTTCCTTCATGGGTGAGGCTCGTCCAAGTGTGGCTTTGAGCATGGCTGTGGCTGGGTTCTAGAGCTTTTCGGCTGCAGGGGCTCTGCGTGGGGCAGGAAGTGAAACTCAACCCACCCTCTTTCAAGGGGGCCCCTGGTGCAGACAGCCTGGCCTAGGGGCAGAAGATTCATTAGGTACACACTATAAAACAAGAATAAGAGCATTCTCTAGCCAATCCTAAGGAATTTGAGAGGAGGAGCTAAAAAATGCCATCCTAAGGTTAAAGTTAAAAAGATAATATATAGGATGGCCATTGAGTCTTTAATAAACCTTTTAAAAGGCTCAGCAAAGTGAATTGCTCCAACTATTCACTGATAAAAGATGTGGGACAAAGAACAGAAAAGATTGCTGCAAACCGTCAACGCTCCAGAAAGCAGTTAAAATCTAATTGAGATCTACGTGGATTTAACTTAAAGCTCTTGGGAATTTCAATTCCTCTCAGTGCTGAGCAGCTTGTAAATCTTTTATATTTTTTAGTAATTTTACCCTAAGAGGGAAAACAGACACAAAAAACTTGCACATTAAGAAAATGAGATAATTTTATCTTCCTCCTTACACCAGGGAGTCTCCTCACAGCCTGCAAAACTTCTATGAGGCCCTACTGGCTTCCTACTTAACAGAAGAACTCTACAGTTCTTGTAGAGTACAATTAAAATTTTCTCATCCATTCCTTAGAAAATTTCCAAGTGACTTGTGTATCTAGGGATGCACAGCACACTGATAGAATACGTGTTTTTTTATTAATTTGTTAGTTATGTGCCAGATCAGTTGTAGTTAGAAGGGATCACTTTGGGCCTTAACAATGATCCTCTGCAGTTTAATTGCTTATTTACCTGGCCATCCCCATACAAGGAAGTAATCTCCATTTGGCCAAAGATTGGGTTGTTTTTCTATTTTATCTTTAGTTTCTACTTGGCATTAATTATTAGAAAGAATAATAGAATACATTTCTTAGAAGTCTGAAGATCCACGGTGATGAGAAATTGAGTTCAGTAGATAGTCTTCAGGTAATGAAATATCAAGTAAAAGAGACTTTTTATAGAGGGAAACAGGAGGACTGGAGCCATAATACAGTAGGTAAGGCATTTGCTTTGTACACAGCATTACACATTGTCCCGAAGTCAGCCAGGAGTGAGATCCCTGTGCACAGAGCCAGTAGTAAGACCGGAGCACAGCTGGGTGTGACCCCAAAAACAAAACAAAGGAAATAGGAAGCAAAAGTTATACCATCAAGAGTGAACACTAATATAATCTGTATATTTGGTTGTGTGATGATGCTGTATTTGTAGGCATGTACATTGTAACATATGTACCAGTCTAGAGGGGTACTGTTAAGGGGAAAGTCATGACTAATTTATTGGAGGAGGAAGAGTTTGGTGAAACCTCTGTGCCTGTCACTCAATTTTGCTGTGAAACTAGAACTAAAAATAAATTATAATTAAGAAAAAAAATGAAAGCAAGAAAAGGCAGGAAGAGGTGAGGAGAGGGACAGAACACAATGAAAGAAGAAAGAAAATGGAAAGTCACCTACAAATCAGATCCTGGAATTCTACTATATATAGTAAGATGCATACACAGTAGATCAAAACTACATGGATCATAGACTTGCATGTCTGACCTAAGGATGCATTGCTTGCCATGTGTGTGCTGACTAAGAACCTGACCTGTATTTTAGTTTAGTGCCCATACAGCATAAGTATGTCTGAAGGTTAAAAATACTGGAGGCTAAAATTGTCTTATGAACAGAAGAGAACATCTTGGAAAAATATAGTTTAGTTACTTTCATGATGAGACTTTCTAACCCAAAAGTCAGTGCCCATTATCTGACAACAACCTGAAATAGGACAGGCATTGGACATTGGACTATTTCAGGTTTTAAAATGTTTTAAAATCTGTTTTATTGGAACCCCAGACACAAAGTATAAAAGAACCCCAATATTGGTCCTAGCACTCACCCTCATTGTCTAATTCAAAGCTTATAATGTTTTATAATCAACCCCCAAATCTAAGCATTCATTAAATTTCATAAATGCAAAGTCTATAAATAATCTTTGTCCTCTGGATGCTAAAATTGTTGTATTAAAAAGCCATCTCTTTAAATTTGCATATTCTGGGATGACTTCTTAAATCTAATTTTTCCCTCTTAGAAAAAAGAAATATGGGGCCGGAGCGATAGCACAGCGGGTAGGGCGTTTGCCTTGCACGCGGCCGACCCGGGTTTGATCCCCGGCATCCCATATGGTCCCCCAAGCACCGCCAGGAGTAATTCCTGAGTGCAAAGCCAGGAGTAACCCCTGAGCATCGCTGGGTGTGACCCAAAAAGCAAAAAAAAAAAAAAAAAAAAAAGAAATATGGAAAGATATTTTTATTGAATCAGTTCTTTCATGCTGAACAACTATATAAATGGAAGATAATAACAGCAAAGATTATTCTTCGAACCAAATCTATGATATTAATAATTACAGGATATGAGGGTAACCATTTATGAGATATTAAGCTACACAGGCTAAAAATATGTGCTAAACCAGGTCAGAGTGATAGCTCAAGAGACTGGAGTGAATACTTTACTCAGGAGGCTGGGTTCTCTAATAACCAGCAACACGTGGTCTTCAGAAGACTGCTAGGAGTGACCGCATGTTAAGAGCTGGGAATAGCCTAAGAACACCTCCAGGTACAGCCTATAAATTTAACATATACATAAATATATATACATTTATATGTTTAGCATACATATATATTTAGTACATATTTCAATATATTTATATATCCTAAACTTATGCTACAAAACCTATGTTTCTGTCAAAACCAAGAACATCAATACATTGATTGTGAAGAAAAAAAACAGATCACATCCTGAGGAGTTAGTTTAGTGTTATAAAATGATGTCAGTGGTTGTCTAAAATTTTAATTACAGAAAAATTCAAATAGAAGAGAGGGGCAAGAGAAATAGTACAGCAGGTAGGGTGCTTGCTTTGCACTCAGCCAACCTGTGTTTTGTCTATGGCATCCAACATGGTCCCCTGAGTTCACCAGGGTGAACTCCCTGAGCACAGAACTGGGAGCAAACCTGAGCAATGCCAGGTGTGGTCCAAAAACACAAAATAAACAGAATAGAATATAAATCCTCAGTGTTTATATGTAGTACTCTATATGTCTGATACATATTACATAGTATATTTTCAATTTTGCATTTAAAAACCGCACACTACAAAGAAAAGTAAGACAAGACCTTAGCCAAACCTGCCCCTTACCGTCTCTCTTTCCATACTCTTCCCATGAGTGGTCTGTCAAAAATTTATCATCTCTATTCATTACTTCTTGGTGTATTATTTTATTACTATGAAGTAGTTCTTATTAGTTTTAGAATTTAGAGTTTGGTTTTGTTTTATGATTAAAGTATACCCGACATTTATTAAAAAAATCAAAAAATCAAAAATTAGGGCTGGAAGAAGAGTTCAGTGGTGAGTAGGGCACTTGCTTGTATGCAGGTGATCCTCATTCAATCCCCAGCACCCCATATATGCTCACAAGCACCAAGAGTGATGTTTCCTGAACACAGAGCCAAGCCAACCGTAATCCCTGAGTACCACTGAGTGTGACCCCCACCAAAAAATTTATAAATCAGTGAATTATATATATATATATAATTTAAATATGCCAATTAATATAAGTACTAACATTCACTGTATCATTATTTTGTGTTTTGGAGTTACTACTGGTGGTACTTAGGACTTACTCCTGGCTCGAGGGTCACTCCTGGAGGTATTCATGGGATCATAAACAGTGCCTGAGATAGAGAGTCAAGGAGGGAACTATGCAAGGCAAGTGCCTTTACCCCTGTGCTATCTCTCTAGACCCCATTAAAATTTAAGGTTTTAAAATGTCCACATTCCATGCCATAGGCTACTTCTTTCCTTCACACATCAACATTGCCAAAAGTAGCCCTGGTTCTCACTACTATTAACATAGACTAGCTTTGCCTAATGTCATATCCACAACCAACCCCCTCGCCCGGTTCCCACACACCTCTTTTGTAATTATGGATTTTCAAAGAGTTGGAATATCAACTACATAAGAGTAAAAGAAAGGTAGTAAGCAGAATGTTTCAAAATGATTCTGAACACCCTTCAGTGTCTTTTGCCTCAAGGTCAAAATGGTGAAGAATAGAGCTTGCGTAAGGACAACAGATACCTCCTGAATTATTTATAGCCCCATTCTCTCTCCCACAGATGGGAGTCATGTTGATCTAAATACACGGAGAAAAGAAGTCTTTTTTTGGCTGTTGGTTTCCCTGAGAATGCTGAGAACTGGGCCTCATAAAGAGAGACTTAAGATGACGGAGTGTGGAGAGAAGTCGCTGACAAGGATGCCGCCATTCCATGTATAGATGGGAGATTAAATAGACATTAGTTTAGGGACTGGAGCAATAGCACAGCGGGTAGGGCATTTGCCTTGCACATGGCCGACCCAGGTTCGATTCCTCTGTCCCTTTCAGAGAGCCCGGCAAGCTACTGAGAGTATCCTGCCCGCACGACAGAGCCTGGCAAGCTACTCGTGGCATATTCAATATGTCAAAAACAGTAACAACAAGTCTCACGTTTTACTGGGGCCCGCTGGAGCAAATTGATGAACAATGGGACAACAGTGCTACAGTGCTACTTTAGTTACCTGGGCTGAACTAGTAGGAGTATAAAAGCAAAGCTAGGGAACGGGTCTTTCATTCACTCCAATGGAGAGTAGAAATGGCATTAAGAGATCTACTATGCTGTCACTCTGTTTCAAAGGCTTGGGATTGTTTAAGCACATGCTCTTGGGGCATTCCCTTGAAAACAATACTTACTGAGGCTCTACCCTAGGTCACACACAGATTGCTACTTTGTGTCCAATTGATTACACGTTGTCCCATCCATTTTCAACAACTATAGCATGTTGTATGTATTAGTGCTGTTGTTAGAACCTTAGAACCATTCTCTTATAAATGATGAAATAATTTATTAAATGTTTAAATAATTAAACGTTTAAATAATTGTCACCAAAAATATTACATAATGAAATGTGTTGGCTGACACTAAACATAAATCTCTAGACTCCTAGTTTGGGACTAATTTCTGCCTTAAGTAAATTGATAATAATAGTGGCACCCAATTCTGCACACGTTCCCAGTTCTTTTCATACAATTAGATACTTCCTACAAATATCAAGGAGCTATATAATTCCTGACCCTGCTTTCAACTATGTCACTTGTATAGGTCAATAAAGGGACATAAACAAACTTAAAAGACATTTTTTATAGTTGGGCTTGCCTACTATTATTCCTCTGTCATAGCCTGAGACCATGTGTGGGCTATAAAATAGCAATGATGCCGAATCATAAGAGAAGTCTTACAGAGGACTTGGTAAATCAGCCCACACCAACCACCTCCCACACATGTGAGCTAGCCCAATGCAAATCAGCTGGGCCCTGTGAACTTGTGCTGAACAATGCTTCTTCTAAGTCTTTGACACTCTGTGTTTGTTTATACAGAATTTTCACGGTAATAGTTAGATGAAATACACTCTATTTCTCTAGTCAGGCTGAGTTTGAGTCTTACGTTTAATACCTGCTGGGTATTGACTTGGGAAGTGACTCAATACCTGTGTCTCAAATTCCTCATCGGTATAATGTGAATAATAATAGAGTCTACATTGGTATTGAGAGTTCAAAATGTAGCACTGTCATCCCATTGTTCATCGGTTTGCTCAGATGGGCACCAGTAATGTCTTCATTGGGAGACTTGTTACTGTTTTTGGCATATTGAATACGCCACGGGTAGCTTGCCAGGCTCTGCCGTGCAGGCAGGATACTCTCGGTAACTTGATGGGCTCTCTGACAGGGACAGAGGAATCAAACAGAGGTTGGCCACGTGCAAGACAAATGCCCTACCCGCTGTGCTATATTTCAAATATTTGGGACTCTCTGATAAGAAGAGAGTTCTAAATATTTGAAATATTTTCATATAAAACATATTCCACAAATGTCGTTTATATCTTGATTAACTTTTATGCATATTTATAAACACATTTCCAAATCTCAAAAAAGTTCCTGGTCTCTTAATTAATAAATCTTCAAAAGTAACTACTATTCTGACTTTTATGATCATAGATTAATTTGGACTGGAACGATAGCACAGCAGGTAGGGTGTTTGCCTCGCACGCGGCTGACCTAGGTTCGATCCCCGGCATCCTATATAGTTTCCCAAGCACCAACAGGAGTAATTTCTGAGTGCAAAGCCAGGAGTAACCCCTGAGCATCACTGGGTGTGACCCAAAAAAAGCAAAAAAAAAATCATATGTAAGTTATATTTTCTGTCACCACTCTTCACCATTGTGTGCGTGCTTCTGAGCCTGGTTCCTTCTGGCTGCAGTTGATTCACTGGAACCTGGGCTGACCCTTCTCTGTACATGCCTCATTTCAGCCAATGAGTCAATAGCTGGTTCTCTCCTGTGCAGTCTAGACCAGCCTAACTACAACAGATTTCTGCCAAACCATCTCTGAAGAACATCTCAGCAGCAGGAACAGGAAATCTATTGAGGGATCAAGTTTCTTTGATACTGATCTGTCCTCTGCATTGCCCTGCTTGGTACCTCACCCTCCCGTTTCTTTCTTCCCCTTTCATAGCCTTATGTTGATTTTAACTTTCTGACTTTGGGTACCCTTGAACTTATCTCTCTTCTCATGGCAGTAGATTTCTGGTTTTCATTCACGGGCTTTGCTTGAATGTCTGCCATCTGAGCTTACCTTGTTGGACTTGAACGGTTGACCTTGGCAGTGACTTTAGCCAGGTGTGCTTCAGGGTTAGCATATCCCATCCCTTTCTCTTTGTGTCCCTGTAAAATGCCTTAATATTCTAACCAAGAAAGCTCACTGAACAGAAGGCACAAAAGACGTTTCTTTGACTCTATCTGGTTGTAATAATCGTGGTGGCACTACATAGCTAGCGAAAGAGAACACAGTCAGACAGCCCCTGTTTATTCTCTTAAAATGCATAATCTTAGCACACTCCAATTCCCAAAAACAAAGTATTCAATTTGCTAATATTACTTTGAGAAATGAAACTTAGACATTCTGTGCCCATTAGTGAATGATTTCATTCTCTCATTTAATGAGAGGACTAAAATTACATATAATACAAAGATACGGCTTCCTATCATTCTAATAGCACAGACTATCAGATGTAGAGCACATTTATTAGTTCTTTCCAGTCTCAATTTCCATTTCTATAAAATAAGACTGAACTTTAAAATTTATTTTAAAAGTCTATTAAACTACATTCTCTGAGATTATGGATATATCTTATTTCTGTGAGACTTGTCTGCCCCCACAACTTGTCTGACTCAGAGAAAGTGCTCCAAAATATTGATTTCATCAGACTGATTAAGAAGTCCAAGACATTAAGCTCTGCATGATCACTTTGAAGATGGCAAGGTACAAGATAAATAAGTGTTTTTCTGTGTTACTAGGTTGTGTGCCAAAATATTTGCGGAATTCAAAACACAATTTCAATGCCATAATCTCCTCTCATCCCTCAGGCACCAAATCAGATATTATTTGAATTGTTTCACTTCCCTTCCTCTGTGACTTTACTGAGTATTCACCACCTCCATTCTATGAGCTCTTCGTCTGACCTCCCCAGTCTACTGCAAACTCAAGGAGGGCAGAACCACATGACCTATGTCTGGGGCATTGTATATATTAATAACATATAAAGTACCTAGTAGAGTCCCACTTTATCATGAGATATATATATATGTGAGTGTGTGTGTATATACATACATATATATATACAGCTTAATCTTCACAAACTCCCGTGAGACCAAAATTAATATTATTATCTATTACATGGATGGCGCATTGGAGGCTCTTTCAGATTTAGGGGAATAAGACCCAGCATTGTTACTGTTTTGGCACATTAATGCCAAGTGTGGCATCGTTGGGAAGGACAAGTAAAGAGAAGTTTCTAAAATCTCAGGACTAGGACGAATGGACATGTTACTGAGACCGCTCAAGAAATGATTAATGGGACGATAATGATGATGATGATGATGATGATCACATGAATGTAAATCTGAGGCATAAAGAGATCAAATTTGGGCCCAGGAGATAATTCTATGGACTGAGAATATGCTTTACATGCAGGAGCAGCAAGCACTACCCAGCATAGAACCAAAAGTAGTGTTAAGCACTGTGGAGTGTGACCCTAAAGATGAGAGAGAGAAAGGAAAGAGAGAGAGAGAGAGAGAGAGAGAGAGAGAGAGAGAGAGAGAGACTGAATTACTTTCCCAAGCCTACACAGCCAGTGAGTGACAACAATAGGATCTGAAACTAAATAGAGGAGTTCAAGGGTCTATTCTGTTAAAACTGCCACCAGATCTGTCTTCTTTGATTAGATAGATGGGTGAGTATGTGGTCAGAATATTATAATTAGCATTTGTCTTTAATATGTCAAATCAGGGAGGACTGGAGCAATAGCATAGTGGGTAGGGTGTTTGCCTTGCATGCAGCGGACCTGGGTTCAATTCCTTCGTCCCTCTCAGAGAGCCCAGCAAGCTACCGAGAGTATCCTGCCCACACATCAGAGCCTGGCAAGCTACCAGCAGCATATTAAATATGCCAATAACAGTAAAAACAAGTCTCACAATGGAAATGTTACTGGTGCCCGCTCAAGCAAATCGATGAACAATGGGACGACAGTGCTACAGTGCAACAGTGCTACAGTGCTATCTCCAATCAGAGATAATCCAATGCTAAGATAATACAGGGCACAAAGATCATAATTTACTCTTTGTGAGTTATCAGGGTAGTATTTCTTACTCATCAAACAAATATTTCAAACAGCACTAAACCTAGATGATCAATTAACTCTTTTTTTTTTTTTTTGCTTTTTTTGGTCACACCCAGCAATGCTCAAGGGTCTCTGCACTCAGGAATTACCCCTGGCCGTGCCCAGGGGACCATAGGGGATGCTGGGAATCGAACCCCGGTCGGCTGCGTGCAAGGCAAACGCCTTACCCTCTGTGCTATCACTCCAGCCCCAATCAATGAACACTGTTTTCTTCATGACAAGCAGCAAAAATTTTATTTAGCTTTCCATATATAAACAACCAGTACTAACTTAATTTTCATATACATTAAAATAGTGTTAAATTTTCCATGAAAATGTATTTTTAAAGTATGTAAGCATTTATTCAATGTGTATAGTAATGTGGAAGGAGACTATGAATGGAATTTATGTACCTAGTTCCAAATTATCTTAGAATAATTTTGAGGCCTGTGTCCTTCAAGTGAGAGGTATTGAACACTACCATAAACTTCCCAAAATGTTCTGGTATGGTAAGAAACAATAATATTAAAGCAAACACAACTTCGGGCAACAAAGATACATCTTTGCTATCTGTTCCACTCTCTTCCCACTTTCCTTTCCTACAGTGACTATGCTCTAAACACCGGCATTCTGATCTATATGTTTACTATGTGCTTTTCTTCCTGAGTATCTCATTTGTTCTTAATTTTAATACCCTTTAAAAAACACAAATTCATATTTTATTTAATTCAGATCTCTATATATTGAACTGTTCACTCATCAGACATTTGGACATAGTTGTTTTATAGACTTTTCAGTATAACCATGTGAGAAAAAAATGAGCCACTTCTTCAAATATGTTTCTTCTAAAAGCAAATGGCAACACCAAAGTTAGGTATTTGAAAAAGAAAACTAGAAATTATCAGTCATCTTCATCTTCACATCTTAAACCTATTTAATCCACAAATCCTAATAATTGTATCTGTTATTCACCAAATTTCCATTCTCTCTCGTTCCCACCTCTGTAATCCAAGCTACAGTATCTCATCTAAGAGTATATTAAAAAATAACCTTCTCTATTTCTTGTTTCAACAATCTATTCTAAATTAGCATATTTCAAAAGAAAATCTGACAAAATTATTTATCAGATTTAATTTTTAAAAAGAAATTCTACTTAATGCTTTTCTTTCAGAGAGAGGGAAAATTCTTACTGTGATTCATAATATTCTGGATGGTTCTGTTGCCATCACTTCTGAAACTTTACAGCCTGCTCCTATTTCTGTTTTCTAACTTCCAAATATATGGACCTTACATGAATCCCTAGATTATATCTAGGTTTTTTTCCCATGGTTTCTAGACTTTTTCACATGCCTTTCCCCACTCTCTAGAACTCTCACGTCACCATTTTTATAACATCAGTCAATCTTATGTTTCCCTTTTAGACTCAACTTCAATGTTGCTTCAGTGAAGGAGTCATAATTCACTGTTCTAGTCACAAGTAATTTATCTTTTGTTCTTGCTAGTCTATTAAGTCTACAATTATTTGGCTTTTTTTTCCTCTATAATAGGCATTAAGTTCTATGGAGGCTGAAAAGTAGTCTTAGCACAGTGGGTAGGGCCTTTGCCTTGCACGTGGCCTACCTGGATTCAATTCCTTCATCCCTCTTGGAGAGCCTGGCAAGCTACCGAGAGTATCCCACCCACACAACAGAGCCTGGCAAACTACCTGTGGCATATTCAATATGCCAGAAACAGTAACAAGTCTCACAATGGAGGCGTTACTGGTGCCCACTCGAGCAAATCTGTGAACAACGGGAGGACAGTGCTACAGTGCTACGTAAAATGCACCCTTAGATAATATTTTTTAAAAGGAAAGAAACAACTGACACAAAATGGAGTCCTGTGGCCAAGTCCCAGAATGTAATCTTAGCTGCAGTTTCAATTCTCTACATCAAAAATTTTGAATTTGTATGCTTGAAATAACTATATTATAAACAAGTTTGTAGATCACGGTTGACATTGATTTATAAATAGTCAGAACTAGGGAAGAAATCTGTTTGATAAGACCTCCATTTCCCTAAGGAAGGAAATTGTGAAATAAATTTTCTTTTCTTTTTATTTATTTTTTATTGTTTCAACTTTTTATTTTCCTTGCCTTATCTTCTGTAGTGCTACAAAGTCCTTCCATTTTCACACAAATCCTTTCTACTTGCTAGGTGAGAATTTACCCAGTAGATGAATCACTTAATAAAGCTAGTTAAATATCTGAATTTATAAGGGTGACTCATTTTTCCCACCTTATTTAAACACCATGATTTTCAAAGTTGCTTATGATGATTTGTTACAAGCATTCAATATTCAACACCAATCCCACCACCACCGTCACTTTCTCTCCACCTCTGTCTTCATTTTCCCAACCATCCCTTGAGCCTGCCTCCTTAGCAGATTCACAGTAGTTAATTTTATATTGCTTGCTACTGATGTAGGCAGGTAGATAGGAAAAGGCTCTTGGCAATGAAACTTAGATTAAGAACGTCTCTGGGAAGGAGAATCCTAAAACTGATCCACCCTGTGGATACAGAAAACAGACTTGAAAAGATCTTCAGCAGACCCTGAGGACGTTGGATCCCTCCCCCATGAAGTTCCTCAAACTCTCATACCTCTCCTTTAATCTGCTTAAAATGTGATCCAGCCTAAAGAAGACCATCACCACTTCCAATCTCCCTGGTAACTTCCATAGCAACGAACTTTTACCTGGAAAGAAGCCCCATGTGGGGGCAGGTTGAAGAAACACTATAAAAGACACCTTGAACAAGGGAAGACACCTTGAACCTGCCTGAGATCATGTGCTGCTTGTGCCCACGTGGCCGAGCACATGTGTCGCCCGCATCTCTCCTCTTGAGATGTGTATTTTCATGCTTTCATGTCTAGTGCTAGGATGTGTGTAGAGCTCTCTCCACCCTTAGAGAAGCCCGTGTTCCCTCTTGAGCGCGTTACTATTACTATTCTCTCTACCACTTATCCCTTTCTCCTTCCCTCAAAAAAAAACCTCTAAATAAAATCTATTTACTTCACTGCTTATCTACTCATGAAATTCTTTTCTGCGAGTGAGACAAGAACCCAGTAACTCGGGGTCCCGAGTGGTAGAGGTGGTTGGGGAGAAAGTGACTGTCTTTCTCCTCCCCGCTTCACATAAGTCACTCATGGGGCCCACCGACATCACAACATCACTACCACTGAATGGCTAATGGAATGATCAAAAATATTTACACAGATGAAAATTTGTGAGAATTGTTGTATCTCATTATATTAATTTCTTGTCTGAAGGGTTAGTAAGCTGTTGTTGCAAGTTAGGTGTTCTATGTTACTGTTAGTCGAGAATGGTTGACTTTTATGTACATTATGTCCAATCTGGTGCACTTCTACTGGTGTGTTAGCATTGTAGAGTTTGGATATGTCACTCCAGAAAATCCAGAATATTTAATTGGGCCATCTGGAGAAGCAGGGCATCAGCAGCTGGGGTGTGAATGTGCTGCTGGGGCTTTGGAAGAGTGGGAACTTGGCCAATCCACCCTCCCGAGATGTTCCCAGAGGTCTCAGCTGGGACTGAGTATCTGAGAAATTTTTGCAGTTAGTTGATCTCTTTTAAAATTTATTCAGGTGTCTCTGGAACAGGGCCAGCAGATGAGCTGACATGGTGGCAGCAGTAGGATGTTGATGTTGGATACTGCCAGGGCTTCCAGAAATACGGGGAGGTGGGGGGAGATTGCCCGTCCCAATTCCGAGAAGGCCCTGAGTTTTCAGCCAAAAAAAACAGTGTACCTGAAATTTTCAGCAAGCCAGCATCTCTGTGGAGCTGAATCATGGGCCGGTTCGATCTGAACAGAGACATGGTGGCAGCTGTTGGGACGTTAGTGCGGATGCTGGGACTTTCATAGGGCAGGAAGTTGGTCCTCCCTACCCCTGAGATTGTCCCAGAGGTCTGAGCTAGGACTGGGTATTTGAGACTCTCATGTTTTTTAATCAGATAAATTAATGAATTAAAGTTATCAGTATTATCTTTGCCACCTTTCCATAGACAAGGAACACAAAGTACAAAGAATCTTACTGTTTTTTTTTCTAAAACAAGGGACTATGCGGATCACCTAAGATTTTAAAGAATAATAATTACTAAGAAATTTCCCATATGCCCTATTTAAATATTGATTAATACTAATATCTCTTTACCATTTCAGAGTGTCTTTGATGAGCAAAACCAGTTGCTTCCACTGGCCATTGAGGACGAGTCCAAGAAATATTTATGGAAAGTCTAGAAAATTAAAGGACATTTCACATTTATTTAAATGAAATATACATAGAGACTAGAGAATTTTAAATTAAGGTCATGTAAGTACAAAAAGTAGTTAAGGAGATAAAGGCCGTGACAAAAAAAAATAATGGAAAATATAAAGGAAATAAGAGGAGGAGCGATAAGTACAAGGACACTGGGGAAAACAAGGAAATGTAAACTAGAGCTTTCCAGTCTTTGGTAAAGTCCAGAAGAACACTAACCAGAGAGGTGCTGTTTATTCTTCAAATAAAAATAGTGTTGTTTCTGAATGCCAGGCTGAAAAAAAGAAAGGAAATATCCGACTGCTACCTGAATTGCTCATGCAGAGGTTTCAAATAATTTTAGTAAATCACAATTAAAATAATACTTTCCACTTACTCTTAAATATTTCTTTGAGACCTCGGTGAAAGAGCGAGATGTTTAGAGGAGTTGGATTTCCTCCTCTATCCAAGACCTTAAAGATTATTTCTTCCCCGATGTCCTGTGCTCTGTATCTCCTCTGGCACCACTCTGAGGTTGATAAGTTGACCTGACCCTGATAAATTGAGTGAAGAAGTTGTTACATTGATGTGATAGCACATTGTAAGCAAACCAATATAATTTTTTCAGCCTGTAAAAGTCTCATGACAATACAGCCACGTGGCCATCAAGCTATAGCTAATTAAATAAATTTCCTTTCTTGTTTCTATACTTTTCGTAGATGAATCTTTCTCTGAGCAACTGTCAGCACAAAGCTTTTCTTCCAGTTTGTTGTTATGTCACTAAACCAATTTTGCTTAAGTAAATAAATCTTTGTAAAACGATATTCTTATTTTAACAATGGAACCAATGTTATTGTTATATACATGCAGTGCTCCTTACATCATGCCCACAACCAGGGTTTTTGGGTCCTTTCACCTTTGACGCAGATTCCTCTCCTAATTTTACCCCAGTACTCTTATATTACAGTTCTATAAAATTTACTTCTAGCTTGTTTCCATTGGAAGTTCTTTAGTCCCTTGTTTTGTTTCCATCTATCCTGCAAATGAGTAAGGTCATCTGATAATTTTTTATTCACTTCACTTTGCATGATTCCCTCCAATTCCTCACAAGTTGCAGGTACTACATAATTTCATATTTTCTCACAGCAGAGTATTATTCTGTTCAGCATCATGTTTTCTTTAATCACTAATTTTTGAAAACTTTTTGCTCTTGTAAATAATACTACAATGAAATAGGTTTGCAAAAGTCCTTTGGAATTAATGTTTTTGTGTTTGGGATAAATGCCTAAAAATGGAATTGAGAGTCAAAGAGAAATTATATTATTAATTTTTTCAGTCCAAATTGTTTTCCAAAGTGAAAATAGTGCTTGTATATGATCCAGAAATTCCTTCCATGTCTTGGCCTCTACTCCAATACACACACACACAAAAAATGAAAAGATATATGAATACCTACTTTATCGCAGCATATTCATACAATGGCAAGAAAGTGACCCAACCCAAATGTCCAACAATAAAGTAGTCACATTATTATATACATGATGGAATACTACACAGCTATGAGAAAAGTTAAATTCTTACAATTTACTGCAATTTGGATAGAACTGAATATCATATTAAGTGAAATAAGTCAGAGGGATAAGGAAAAATGCAAATGATCTCACTCATCTGTGGTATATCAAGGAGAAAAGTAAAGTAAAAATATTAAACAAATTGCAAACACTTGATCTTGGATTACAAAAACAAGATTATCGAGCAGTGGGTAAGGGGGAGTAAGGAAGAGGTAGACTAGAAGAGTACTGGAAGGTCTTGAACATCTTATTTAATTTATGTTTTAAAAGAACATTTTTAGGATATTGATTTACAAAGTTATTCAGAATAGAGTTGTTTCAATCATACAAGTTTCCAGCATCTCACCACCAATGCCCCCTTCCCTCCACCAGTCTCCTCAGGTTCTCTCCCACCTCCCAGCCTGCCTTCTCAGTAGGCATATAGCAAATTTATTTCATGTTACTCCATTATAGGAATAGTAAATAGAATTATCAGAAAATAAACCAATTAAAAGCAAGTTGTGATCATTGTAATGTATATGTGGTATATATATATACACATATATCACAGTGATCACAACTTGATATATATATATATAGAGAGAGCAGTTATAAATATATGTCACTAGCTGAATAGAGTATTCTTGGTGAAGGGTTCATTTTATTAAGTTTTGTACTATATGTCCTTCCATAGTCTTCTGGCTCACAGAGTCTCATTTGATAGATATGCTGTACATCCTATGGGATTTACTTTCTGAGTTTCTTTTTTTTTTTTTTTTGATCTTGCTGCTTTCAATATTTGGTCTTTATATTTGGATTCGGTCATTTTGAGTATAATGTGTCTTGTAGTGTTCCTAGTTGGGTCTATTTTTGCTGGGACCCATGGGACCTCTTGATCTCAATATTTACATTTCTCAGCTCTAGGAAATTCTTATCAATGACTCTTTAACTCGTTTCCTCATTACATTTGCCTTCCTGTTCATTGGTTACTCAGATGATTCTTGTATTGTTCCTCTGGAACTCATTTCATAATTCTCTGTTATGCTATTATTTCTTTTCAGACTATTTTCCACCTTCTTCTGTTTTCTAATGGTTTCTACATTCTCATCATGGAGCTTCTTGATCTTTTGATCAGCGGCTGTTATCCTGCTATTCAGAGCTTCCATTGAGCTTTTGAAAAATTTTTTATCACTATCATACTCCTTATTTCTGTCATTTCTTATTATATTAGTTCCTTCGTTCCAACTCTTAAAGTTTCTCATACTTTTCTCACTACCTGTGCAATGGTTTCTTTGAGCTAATTAATCACTCTCATCACGGTGTCACTAAAGGCTTTATCTGGGGATTTACTGACATGGATGGTTCTGTTATGTCTTCAGTGTTATTGTTATCACTCATTAAGTTTGGTGGGCTTCTATGTATTTTCCACATTGGTTTTCTAGCTGTGTGGGTATGGTTCTTTGTAGTAGGACTCCCTAGAAGATGCTGAGGAACTGATTAGACTGGAGGTTGCTCTCTTCTCCACCCATCCTCACAGAATGACACGAAGCATAACTGTGGGCATTATGTAATTTGTTGAGTAGGTCAGTTTTGGCTGCGCACTTCAGGAGCTATGGTGTGGGCCCTTAATTGGTGCGGGTTGGGTGTGGAGGCTGCTGAGACCCATCTGGTAAAGTGAGCCTCTGCCTCCTGTTTCAGAATAGGCCCAACAATGTCAGCCAGAGACAGGCTGCACCTAAGTTGGTGAAACAGCAAGCAGATGGGTGGTTGGGCACTTTAGTGGTGGTAAAGATGCCATAACTTTGTACACCAAAACTATTAATGTGAACACTATTATCACTATGTTCCTTTATCTATAATTTTTAATGGGGGAGGGGAGAAATTCAAAACAGTTGGTCCCACTCTAAACTGAATAAATCAGAGACTGAGCTTGGCAATCAACAATCTGTTATTTAATATGACCTTCCTTTGAAGTCTGAGAATCACTGTTTCGTACTATAAAGTAGGAAGCTTGGTTAGAGGACTTAGGAGATACATGGAGAACACAACAGCATGTGTTGATGTGATTTTATCAGTTAAAACAGGATAATTGATGAAATCATACAAATTTGACAATAGTTAATCATGAGTCTATCGAAAATCACTGTCACTGTAGCACAGTCATCCCTTTGATCATCGAGTTGCTTGAGTGGGCCCAGCAATGTCTCCATTCGTCCTAGACCTGAGATTTTAGCAGCCTCTCTTTACTCATCCTTCCCAATGGTGTTGCATTAGTGGCTCTTCAGGGTCAGGGGAATGAGACCCATCATTGTTTATGTATTTGGCATATGAATAAGCCACAGGGAGCTTGCCAGGCTCTCCCCCGTGCAGGCAGTAAACTCTCAGTAGCTTGCCAGGTTCTCTAAGAGGGAGAGCAGAATATAATTCAATTTAAAAATATTATTTGTAGGTATTATAAGCCCCTTCAATGGTTCACCACCTTATTGTGGCAGTATTATGAAAAATGATAACCTGAGTGTAAAAAAACTTGTTTAGAGCCTGGATATAAAAATTCAATAAACATGTGTTCATTTATTCTAATGCTCTAAAAAAGTAACAAAAAAGCCCTCTAATCTTAGAAACAAGCTCTAGAGTAATGATCAAATATGCCTTCCAATACCCAAAAGATATCAATAGCTAGCATCTCAGCCCCATACTCATTGGAAAGAATTGTATTAGTGTGTCACCAGCTCACATTTCTTCTGAGAAAATTAAAAGCTATCAATTTCTTGGGGATGGAGTGCTATTACTATGAGCAGGATCTTGCCTTACGTATGACTGGTTTCCGAATTCCACATGATCCCCGAGACCTTCAGGAGTGATCTCTGAGTGCAGAGCCAGGAGTAAGCTCTGAGCCCCACCAGATTTGGCCCATCCCCCATCCCCCCAAAATGTCTGTGTCAACTTCAATAACTTAATCAGAGTTATACAATTTCCTGTTTGCCTACACATATATTTGAGCACAACTAGATCTGCAAGATTTGCAGCAACTAATTTTGATCCAATTTCCTGTTTCATTCAGGTATACGTCCATCCTTATCTCTTCTAATTTCAAGCTACTTACTTGTTACTATATTGTCGTTAAGAAATTGTTTTCAGAAGCCAAAGCTAGAATTCAGAGGGTAGGTTTGCCTTGCACATTGCTGACCCAACTTTGATCCCTGGCACCTCATCTGGTTCTACAAGCCCAACAGGAGTGATCCCTGAGCAACACTGGATTTAGCCCCAACTATTACTATTATAAGAAAATTAATACTAATAAATGACTGCTAGGATGAGATGAAAATGAACTCAGGCTAAAAAACATCTTTGAAGCTAACTATGACACAAAATTAAGGCCCATTGTTGACATTGATTGAAAACTAGGCGTGAGTCCCAGGTTTCTCTTGGTTTAATGAGTTTGTCAGTAAAAGTGGTGCAATAGGATGCTATTGGTAATGACCTAGAAATAAAAGAGTACACCTTCTATCTATGTTAACTAGATGAGTAATTTTGAATTGAGATGATTACACTAAATGCACCTTACAATCTTTGATAGCTCCAAAGGAAAATGACAAAGATCAAGTGGAGGAGGTTGAGGTAAGAAAAGAGAGGACTAGATTAAGATTAGGGAACTGAATGCTTTGCTTGGGTGTGTATAGACTCTTCTCAAATAATGTTAAAATGCATAAAGACTCAGGATCATGCCTTGAACTTGTGTTTGTTCCTGATTAGGTGCACAGTCTGGGTGGGGAGGGTAGTTTATAGTTAGTTCTTACGATCTCTAAATTTCTATTTAGCAGAGAATTCACAGGTTAGTTAATCACATGTTGTGTTCTTGAAGATTCACTATGGGCTGACCATTTGTGGTCCAAAACTCTTGCTGCATCTGTCCTCTCTAGATCTCTGGTAGGCAATTAGTTCTTTAGACTAGAGTCCTCATGAATAAAATAGTATCCTTTACAATAATAAGAGACCAGAGCTCTTCCTCTCTCTGTCATGAAGATAGAATGAAAGAACTTCCTCCTTTTGGGTTTTTAAGAAGGTTATGTTAAACTGAGACTTAAACCTGAAAGCTTTGTAACTTTCCACATGGTGATTTCAATAAAAGAATAAATTAATTAAAAAAGAAGGTTATGTTACACAGGTATAATTAATGGACTTACTGGTCATAGGGAATTGAACTTCTCATTCCCTGGAGGTTAGGGTGAGACTGAAAGTTCTAACTCTCTCATCTCTAACTAGTCTCTTTTTCCCAACAACCAGCCCCAAGATGTACCACTATAAGTAAACAGTAGAAAGAGCTGTCATCACAACCTGACCATATTGGCACCCTGATCTTCACTTTTAGTCCCTAGAACTAAGAGAAATAGATACATCTGGACTGTGGTATTCTAGTATAACAGCCCAAATTAAAGCAAGCCATTTAGATTTTAAACAAATCATGCCTGTTCGTGCTTGCTATTTGTCTACTACCCCAAACAAAAGATATTATTATCAAAGTACCTGCCCATTTCTAGATGCTCAAGATGTCACATTTTACATGCAATAATAGCAGTATCCTGTTTTTCTATTTCAGTCTCTGACTTGATTGAAGGAAATGATTGTATCCTTCTCAATTCATTTCCAGAAGAGCCAAATGGATCCTTCCAGCTCAAATGTAAGGTCTTAGCAAATTTTGTGGAGCATTCGTAGATATGTCTAGTCTTCCCAATGCTAATCTCTATCTTGCCTCCTAGTCCAAGCCATTTGACCTCAATCTTTCAGATCTGTCCCCTGATAGCAGAGGGCTGGGCAACTTTGCAACCAAACTGGGGTGTGGTATGGCACTACAACTAATAAAGATCCTGAGGATCTTAAGATAATCAGAACTAGTCAAAGGCAGTATATAATATATTCTGTAATTTCTTAAGAATTTTTGCACACCTTCTATTGCACAAGCATTTTTTTTTAAATGTGCATACATATCTGATAACAAGAGGAAAGAAAAAGCTAATTGTCTTTTCCTGTAGACCAAATAAAACGCAGACACTTCATTGGCCAGTTTTATGTTATATAGAACTAAAATTATACATTTATCTAAATAAGATGAAAATGTTTCTCTCTAAAAACCTTGAGAATATTTAAAATTTTCCTTTTCAATCTGAGCCTTCTTACCTAGTCAAAAAAATTTTCTAAAAAGAATGAAAATAACTTTTATTTAAAAATGAAAAAACTTAACGTCAGCATAATTCTCTAAACACAATACTCACATAAATACAGGAAGGCATGGGGTGGGGCTAGATTGAGGGATGCTGGGCATAGAGAAAAACCAAAGAGAAACAGACTACAACAGCATCATAAGAGAAGGAAAAACACCTAAAAATATCAGGAAAATAACAAAATCACAACAGATCTCCGATATGAAACTGTACATGGAGAAAAGAGTAGAATGACACAAAGTTCTAAAGGGGAAAAAATAACCAGAAAAAAAAATAACCCTTTTAATCCTTACTATCCTGTAAAGCTTTCATTTACACCATAAAAAAATGATGAAAAAAACGCATTCTTAGATAAATAAGAGCTGACAACATTTGTTATGCTATTTCAGAAGCAATGCTTAACAATCTTATATAAACAAGATCTGGCAAAATTTGCTATATGATATCAGAGAGAATTCTTTCAGTTTTTCACCATTAAAAATGATACTGCCTGTGTTTGAAATAGATGGCCATTACTATCTTGAAAGTCTCAACCATCCTTATTTTGTTGAAGGGTTTTTGGTTTGTTTGTTTTTTAACCATGACTCTGATGAAATATTTGTTTATTACCTTAGGACTTTTAGGGTGAATGTCCTGAGCAATAGAGGGAGCCTGGTTAAAGCTGTGTCACAGTTTATGGATGAGAGTTCCTTTTTCTCCACATTCCTTTCAAATGTGCACAGTTCATAGCCAGTAAGGCGTTTGCCTTGCACAGAGTCAACCCAGGTTCGATTCCTCTGTCCTTCTTGGAGAACCCAGTAAGCTATCGAGAGTATCTTGCCCACACAGCGGAGCTTGGCAAGCTACCCGTGGCCTATTCGATATGCCAAAGAACAGTAACAAGAAGCCTCACAATGGATACCTTACTGGTCCCCACTCAAGCAAATCGATGAGCAACGGGATCATAGTGATACAGTGTTACAGTGATATATCTTCATATGTGTGAATTACACAGTTAAGTAATTATGAACACTTTTTCATGTACCTATGTACCTATTGGCCATCCATATTATTCAGAAAAATGTCTATTTATTTCCTCTTTTTTGATAGGGTTTTGGTTTTGTTTGTGTTTTGGTTTTTGTTCATCTTTGTGAATTCTTTACGTACCTTGAATATTAAACCTTTAGATTGAGTGTAAATACTGTCTCCCATCCAGCTGGGTCTTCTAGTTTTAGCCCGTATTTCTTTCGCCATGCAGAAACTCTTTAATTTGATGCAGTTTCATTTGTTTATTTTGTTTCTGTTTCTTGTGTCAATGGAACAATATTACTGAACCATTTTTTGAGGTCCAAATCTTGGAGTGTTCTGACAATGTTTTACTCAGTGTACTTTATGAATTTTGATCTGGATTAGATCTTTTGATGCACTTTAAATGGACTTTTTGTATATGATGTCAGCTTCATTTTTTATATGTGGTTATACAGTTTTGTTTTGATTTGCACTTACCTGAGGATTAGTGGCATAGAGCATTCTTATATGCCTTTTGGCTATTTCTATTTTTTTCTTTAGAAGTTTCTGTTCATTTCTTCTCCCCATTTTTGATACATGTAGCAATATTCCCTAAGGCATTATACAAATTTAATGCAATCCATAAAAGGATATCTATCACATTTTCAAAGAAGTAGATCACACATTCCTGAAATTCATATGGAGCAGTAAACCCTTCAAATAGCCAAAGACTTTTCCCAACTGTATTATAAAGCAGTAGTAAATAAAGCAGCATTGTATTAGGATAAAGAGAGAACTGAGATCAACAGAATATAACAGAAAATCTAAATAGAAATGAAATAGAGTAGAAAATTCAGAGACAGGCCCTCATGCAAATGGTCATTTAATCTTTAATAAAAGAACAAAAATTATGAAATCGAGCAAGGGAAATATCTCCAACAGGTGGTATAGGGAAAACTGGTTGGCCTCTTGCAAAAAACTGAACTCAGACCTCTTTCTAATGCCATGTCCAAAAATCAAATCAAAATGGATTAAAGAACTTGAACATCAGATCTGAATCCATAGGGTACATACAGAAGAATATGGGCAGAATCCTATATAACACTGAAGCTAAAGGCAACTTTAAGAATGATGCAAAGAAAAACAAATGAATGGGACTACAGTAAACTGAGAAGAAGCTTTAGCATCTCAAAAGAAACAGTGACCAGGATACAAAGACAGTACACAGATCACCACCCACCCAATAAAGGGTTATTTTCAAGACTTATAAACCACTGGTAGAACTCTACAAGAATAAAACATCCAACCCTAATGTAGTTTTTACCAAATAAATTCAAAAGAATTTCTATACTATATATTATAATGGGTAGTGGAGGTAGTAGGGGTTGGCCGGTGAGGTATTTATCTGGCTTGGGTAGGGTGGGGTGTCTGGATTTGACCCCCACCCTAAAGTGCCAAAGATTGGAGGAGTCAAACAGAGGATCTTGTTTCCGGGTCTCTTTGAGCCTAGAGTCCAAGGTCACAAAGTTCTGCTTACCTGGTTTTGTGTGGCTTCACTTGTACATGAGGTTCAGTCCAAATGTCCGGAGAGCGGCATGGAGTGTGGCAGTGGCTGAGAACTCAACATGAGGAACGACCTGGAGCCAGAACTGTGCAGGAGGAAGAGAGCAGCTTGGAACACCTTCAAGAGCGTCGAAGAAGTGGTTAAAAGGATGAAGGACCTCTGACTCTGGGCACATCTTTTTGATTCCACCATTCTTCCTGCACTAATGTATGCCTCAGAGACCTGGGCCCTATGCAAACAGGATGAGAATGCTATTTGAGCATCCCAGAGAGGAATAGAAAGAGTTATGCTAGGAGTATCACATCTCACTCAAGTGAGAGAAGGAATCTGGAGTTCCAACCTCTGTCGACGGTCAAGAATCAGAGACGCTGTCTCATTTGCCAAGACATCAAAAATCAGATGGGCCAGACATGTAATGTGATTCAGAGATGACCGCTGACTAGGGCTGTTACCGACTGGATTCCACAAGACGTCAAAAGATCGCGTGGCTGCCCACCAACGAGATGGTCAGACTTCTTCGTGAAAACCCTGCATGAATGGTTTGAGGTACTTCCTGTCCCTGGAGTGAGCAGATATCATTGGGGTACACCAGCATGAGACAGGGACAAATGGAGACATTACTTGTACCTGCTCTATCAAATAGAAGATCAACAAGAAAACAAGTGATACAAGTGGTATAATCTATTTAAGTTACAAACCAATGTCTTATCATGCCTATATCTAGCACATAACATCACAGTTAATTAATATAGACTGAAGGAATAAGTTACAATTAGAATGAGTGCTAATTAATTAGAATTAATACTTTTAATTTTGCTTAAGCTTCAAACCTGCTCAAGACTGTTAGTGACCCATACTCACTAACTTTTATTTACAAGTACTAAAGCAATAGAACAGCTGGTAGGGCATTTGCCTTGCACAGGCAAATGATTTCTCCATCCCTCTTGGAAGGTCCGGCAAGCTACAGAGAGTATCCTGCCCTCATGGCAGAGCCTGGCAAGCTACCCGTGGAGTATTCAATATGCCAAAAACAGTAACAAGTCTCACAATGGAGATGTTACTGGTGCCTGCTTGAGCAAATCGATGAACAATGGGATGACAGTGCTACAGTGCTACAAGTATGCTCTATTGCTTTCCAGATGCAGATGACGTTTATGATAAATTCCATAGACTATTAGGCCTAATAAGAGATTGAGAGAGTGATAAATTCAGAACTGGAATTGTCAATGTGCAAGACAAGTGCCTTAAGTCCTGTACTATCTCTCTGGCACCACATCCTGATGTTTTTCACCCGTATTTTTAAATAATTATTTTTAAAATAATAAATTCTTTCGTGACTAAAATCATATATACCTTTCTAGTAAGTTTGATCTCATATTTAGAGTATTGGAAAAAATAATTATTTGACTTAAATATTTGACCTAAGTATTATCTGACCTAAATATTTGAACCAACATATCTGCCTCTAAATGTGATAGGAGTAGATCACAAGACACAGCAGAATAGAAAAGTCAGAGACTTTGGAATCAAGGGGACATAAAATCCATTTTATTTCTATATTTTTTTCAAACTGTCCTGTCACCAAATTCCAAAAAGTTGGAATAACTGAGTCTAAGAAGATGTATCTGTTATAATTATTAAGGGGATGGTAATGGGCCACACCAATGTTGCTCAGGGATTACTCCTGGCTCTATGCTCAGTGATCATGCTTGAGGCAGTATACACAGTGCTAAGTATCAAATCAGGGTCAACCACGAGTAGGGTAAACGCCTTACATTCTGAATTACCTCTCAAGTTTCAATTGTAACTATATTTGTAGGTACCTACTACTCTGATAACAGTTGCATAAATTGTTTCCTCACTTTTACTGGTCTTAGAGCAGAGTTTGTTAGGTAAAAATTAACGTGTCGACCCATAACATATCTGGGAGTGGTCTTGGACTCCACTGGGTCAGATTTTTCTATCTGTCTATCTATCTATCTATCTATCTATCTATCTATCTATCTATCTATCTATCTATCTCTTTATATTAAGATGTATTATATATCCAGGAAAATTTAAACATTTTCAATTATATTTATTTGCAGAGTCAATTCTCTGTGTAGGATTGCTCTTTAGTGGTTGTGTTTTGTTGGTTCATTTGTTTTGTTTTATTAATAAGAAATATCTGTACTTTCAGAAATAAGTGATCATTTAGACTAGAAGGGAATAGCAGCATTATCATTGGATCATTCAATAAATCATGGAAGGATTAAAGTTTAATAAGCTTTGACATCCCGTGGAATCCAGTAGGTTACAGCTCTAGTCCGTTTAGGTATTCTGTTTAGGTATTGGATATTTTAGCTAAGTGTTTTTATTCCTATCACTTAAAATGTGGCCAGTTTTTATTGCAGTCATTTCTTATGCTGTTTTCTTGCAATGTCAATTAACATATCTCAAGCAGTAAACTGAGAAGATTGGAGAGGATCCTCTGCACCTCTTCCCAAAGGGTGAATAATGTGCATTCACAAAAACTCATTGATTTAGTAACCTGGAAAGAAGCTACTGTTTTTGATTTGTGGATTTTGGTTCTTATATTTATCTTTTTCCAAATCTGAACAGTAAGATACGACTACTTATTCTGTGTATCTAACATACATTGGTAGATGGATTCTCAGAGAAATCTAAGAACATCAGGAAGAGCAATCTTAGGTTGAGTTCTTATTCCGAAATTAATGCATAATTAGCAATTATTGTCTTTCATTGATTTAATGGAAATTTTCATCTTGAAGATGTTTAATGACAAATGGGTAACCACTAATGAGAGATGCTTTCATGGAATTTTATTGTAGAAACTACAATAAAGTGACTCAAGGCCCTTTTAAGTCTGAAGCAAAGTCGCCTTGTGTAAACTACACCATAAAGAGAGTAGAAATAGTAACATAAACCCCACTTAAATTGGAAAATAAAGAGAGTATTTTTTCCATTGATTTCCATCAATGCATTTCAGATCTCTAGAAGCCTTGTTATATTTTCTTTCTATGGCAAAAATGTACCACTTTCATGCAATGCTTTCCAATTACTTCAGAAATAGTAAAATACTAATGGCAAAGAAAAACGTGAGCCAGAAATCAAACCTATTCAGTTCAGTAGAGTCACGGAATTTTGCTGCAGGAACTGGAGATCATTTACCCCAGTCAGGAGGGAAACTGTTGGTCTGAGACAAATGAAAAAGATTGTGAAATTCTCTGGTGAGATTGATGACATTACACCCTAGCCAAAGATTAACTGAGTGAATGGTGTGTCTGAAAGTATGTGAGTAGGAGACTTGCCTTGCAAATACTGAAACTCAATGTTTTTCAAAGAGATTAGTCTAAAAATATGTGGATACAACATGCATCTGAGTAACAGTAACTAGGAAAAGATTATTAAGGAGATCCTCTTCATTAGATTGGCTGTGCCATGCAAAATATCACACTGACCATATAAAAAGGCATCCCTGAAATGGGCAATTTTGGAAGAAAGATTTTAAAAGAGATTATCTACAGAAACAGGGAAACTAACAACACGATTTAGTACTTGTGTAAAAAGGCTCAGCAGAAGGAAGTGATGGAGTATCCTTAAGGAGTTGCAGAAAACTGAACAAAGTATGACAAATCATTAGGTGATTGTTTCATTCAGTTTCCATCACTTCAATAGCTTCTCATTTTCTTTTTGACACCTTTTTTAAAAATTTATTTTAATTTTTTAAATTTTATTTTTTTGCTCTTTGGGTCACACCTGGTGATGCACAGGGGTTACTCCTGGGTCTGCACTCAGGAATTACCCCTGGTGGTGCTCAGGCGACCGAATGGGATTCTGGGAATTGAACCCGGGTCGGCCACATACAAAGCAAATGCCCTACCCGCTGTGCTATTGCTCCAGCCCTTTTTGATACCTCTTATTCAATGGGAAACAAAGTTATCTCTCCCAAACTATACCTGTTTTAATCATGTCTACTTGCATCAATTTATGCAAAATGGAGCATGTATTGAACAGAAGTGGATCTATTTCTACTGCATGTGAAAATTACTAGTCATCACTTAGAAATTATTTTATCAGCAAAATTAAAACCATTCAATGTATAGTAGGGTTGCTAGATAAAGGCAGACAAAGACCAAAGGAAGATTATAAAATGAAAAAAATATCTACATGCTAAGTGAAATGAATCAGAAAGAGAGAGACAGACATAAAAAGATTGTACTCATCTGTGGAATATAAAATAACAGAGTAGGAGACTAGCACCCAAGAATAGTAGAAATTAGTACCAGGAGGTTGGCTCCATGACTTGGAAGCTGGCCTCACATTCTGGGGAAATGGCAGCTCAGATAGAGAAGAGAACACCAAGTAAAACGTGGTTGGAGACCACACAAGGGAAAGGTGATGCATGCTGAAAGTAGACTAGAGACTGAACACAATGGCCACTCAACACCCCTATTGCAAACCACAACACCCAATTGAAGAGAGAGAACAAAAGGGAATACCCTGCCACAGAGGCAGGGTGGGGTGAGGGGAGATCGGATTGGGGGTTGGGAGGGATACTGGGTTTACTGGTGGTGGAGAATGGGCACTGGTGAAGGGATGGGTTCTCGAACATTATATGAGGGAAACATGAGCACAAAAATGTGTAAATCTGTAACTGTACTCTCAAGGTGATTCACTAATTAATAAATAAATAAATAAATAAATGATTTTAAAAATATCTAACAATAATAGAATATCATATTAATATTTAAAACATGAATATCTGGTTGTAAAATAAATATTAATTATCAATATTTAAAACTATGATCTAATAGAAATCTATAAAAAGTATTAAAATGTATGTTCTTTTCTACTTTTGAATTACAAGCAGTTTTCAAATTGAAATGATAATGTTCTTATAAAAGATAATTTTGGGCTCAGAATATATGTTCCCATAGAAACATTTCTGAAAACTGTGAATTAGGTTCCTAGGAAACCTGAGTTCTACTTAACCCAATATGTAACAAAATAATATTAAACATCAGTTGAAAATAAAACTGTTGCATGGGAACAAGAATTATGCATTATAGGAAGAATAATAAATTGAAGAAAACGTTTGATGGAGTACTGGACATCTTGAACTTCTCATTTCACTGACTATACTCTCCTACTGATGTCATCCAGTTTCTATATTTAAATATCAACTAATATGTGCTGAGATAAAGCTCTAATTTAAACTTCTCTCCAATAATTTAAGTATACAGAATATTTCTTTTCTACCTGATATTTTAAACTTATTATGTCTCAAACTGGACTTATTATTGTTCAAACGACACAGCAAACTTCATCCCCTCCTAATTCCAAATCTATTTGTCCATTGTTGACATACTTTTCTTTCACCTCCAAAATACAATCCTTTAGCTTAAAGATACATAGTAAGGTAGTATCAAAAGGCTAAAAGCAATACAACAGACAAACTGATTTGTGCAATTGGTGGTGTTAGGAGGGAATTGAAAGAAAAAGGTGTTAGGGTCCTTGGAAGAGGGAAGTGGGGTACACTGGTGATGGGTGTAGTGTTGGTATTATGTGCATGAGAAACAATAACTAACATTATTGTAAATGACAGAATCTTATAAATTAACAAAAGAACTAAGAATTAAACTTTCATGTGATCCAGAAATTCCACTTTTTGACAACTACCTCAAAGGCTCAAAAACTCTATCCAGCAAAATAATTTGCACTCCTATGGCCACTGCAGCATTATTCATCATTAACAAAATCTGAAAACAACTCTAAGTGTCCAATAAAAGACAACTGGATACAGAAACTGTAGTTTCTTTATGAACACAAAATGGATTACTACTTGGTTATAAGATGAAAGCATCCAAGTTTCTGCTGCATGGATAGAACTGGAAAGTATCATGCTAAGTGAAGTTAACCAGGATATGGACAAATATAGAATAATCTCTCTTATATGTGGGATATAGCACTATAGCACTGTAGCACTGTCATCCCATTGTTCATCGATTTGCTCAAGCAGGCACCAGTAACGTCTTCATTGTGAGACTTGTTGTTACTGTTTTTGTCATATCGAATACACCACAGGTAGCTTGCCAGGCTCTGCCATGAGGGCAAGATACTCTCAGTAGCTTGCCGGGCTCTCGGAAAGGGACAGAGGAATTGACCCCGGGTTGGCCACATGCAAGGCAAACGCCCTACCGGATGTGCTATCGCTCCAGTCCATGTGGGATATAAAGGAGCATAATAAGGGAATAACAAATGGACAAAGGCAACGGAATATAAGAACTGGTCTACACAACTAAGGCAGTTGTGTTGATGAGGTGACACTCTCCTAAAGGGTGTGGTATTAGCATGTTGCATACATGAAACCCTGAGATTAATAGTATTGTGATTCACAGGATCAAATTGTAATAAATAGATAAAACATAAAAGTTAAATAAATCCAATTCTAATATATTTTTTCTGTTACCCCTTTGACATATATATATATATATATATATATATATATATCCTTCTTCCATTTCGCCTTTGTTTTGTCTGAGATACCATCATCTCATAACTAAATTGTTTTAAATTCTATCAAAGTGATCTTCCTGCTTATTCTTGCCCTCCAAATTTTTATCCTCAATGCAAACAGAAATATCGAATCAAATATTAAGTTAGATCATTTCTCTCCTCCACTCAAGACCATCCCATGACTTTCATCATATTAAGTGTTAAACCAACATGCTGGCATTTGCTTCATGCCCCAACCTTTCTGAGGTCGTCTCCTGCTCCTTCACTCTGCCTTAAACATCCCAGATCTGATGCTTCCTGGGAGACTCCTGCTGTTTCCACGCTGAAATATGCTTGTGCATGTAACTATACCACAAACTCTCCCAACTCGCCTATATTAACTTCATTGAAATTTTTCCTCTTCAGACTTTCATTGGCTGTCAATACCTTTGTAACCAAATATTGCAACATGCCTGTTATTCTTTGCATGCCCCATCTTTTTTGTTTTGCTTCTCAGTCATTATCTGCATCCAACATACTAAACTTTTAAATTATTTATTTACTTTTTTTCTTCCCCATTCCAGAATATAGATTTCATGAGGACAATGTATTTTGTCCCCAGCACCTAAATATTTGTTGACTAACTTACATAAACAAATTCATTGAATTCATAAACAAGTAAGTGGTTCTCTTTTTAATTTCAAAATGTTCTATTAGCATAATTGGTATAATCTTTATAATCCATTAGAAAGATAATTTTATTGTACCTTTGAAGAGGAAAAGAAAAAAGGTAATAGCAGTAAAATTGATCCCTCTGTCTCTAATTTTGGCACTTTCCAGTTAATTTTCCACCCAGCAATAGCAATGAGATCTCTAAAACTCAAATCAAGTCAAGTCGTATCTATGGAGATTCTTTGGAGGTAAAGTCCAACCTTTGGAGGTAACCTTTTAACTAGGCTTTCAAGATCTCCCATTGTCACTCTCTTGCGTACCTTTCCAAGTTCTTAGTAAGTTAAACATACCTCTGATAGAGAGAACTGATATTGTCATAAAGAGATTTTGCATCCAAGATTACCCCTTTAAAACAAAGGCCGCTAAAACTAGATCTGGGTAGCTTGGTGACTCTGGGTTATGATTTACAAGTTCATGATCTATCATTCTTATGAAGTTAACCATAAATTATTAAGAATCCTTTTTTTTTTTTCTGTTTTTTTGCTATTTGGGCCACACTCCTTGGTATTCAGAGCTTACTCCTGACTCTGTGCTCAGAAATCACTCTTGGTGATGCTCCAGGGACCACATGAAAGCCAAGGATCAGTCTCAGCCGTTTGCAAGGCAAGTGCTCGCGGTGCTGTACTATTTCCAGCCCTCAAAGCCCATCTCTAGGGTTATAAATACTACAGCTAAAGTATCTTTTCTTCTTTTCTCTTGAATTAAATACATAAAACTGAGATATAAAAATATTTTAGATGTAGCTGCTCTACTTAAAAATAAGGGGACTGATGAGGATAGAAGTCAGGCCTTGAGCATCCAGTTCCGAAGTGCCTAAAACAGCCCCTGAGGCCCCTTTGATCAGGCCACTGCAAGAGAGGCTCCAGGCCATGAGAATGTCAAAACAGCCTTACAATGCCCCATCAAGGAAAAAGAAAAACTTTCCAAACAGCCACAACGATGGGTTATTAAAAAAAATATCATCCATGTAACGGAAAGGCACTTTGATGCCCTCCTGTTTTTAATGTGTGACAAATAGCAACATCTCCAAATGGCAGGAAATAAAATGAGAAATATGTCGGCATCTGCATGGTGCAGGAGGCAGAACATTCTGTAGGTTTTCACCTAGTCATTGGCTCTCAAGGGAGTAATTAGGATTTGGCTCACTTCTTACTGGCGCAACCTCAGCTTCTCTGCCAGAGGCTTCTGAGAAAAGGTTTGTTGTTTCAGTTTCAAAATTGCATTTTAGACCGACTCTTTGAATAGAGTGCATGTAGGGACAAATGGCACAAATGTTTAGTGATCGGTGTTTGTATTCCCATTCTGTCTCTGTCCTCAGATACATGGCAGGTTTATTTCTCAGAAATCAAATTTAATATCAACTTTTTAGTTGATATCAAAGTTGAAATTCAAGTGTATAATGCTAGATGTTAGGGATTTAATTTTTGGATAGTAAGATAAGGAAGCTTCAAAAACAGATCATGCAGTTCTTTTCATGCCATTTGCCAACAGGCAAGTTGGATTCCAAGTTGAGATATAAAGCCCTATTTAAGTCTGAAGACTAAATCGGTGTCAAACAAAATCAACCTGAAATATTAGGCCGCTTTGAAGAAGAATTATTGCCATACAAACAATTCACATGATGTGTTTTAGTTGCAGCAAAATATGTACACAAATCAGTTATATATGATAATAATCAGTTGTTTTTCATAGATGTGCAGTGCCTTTCTCTTACCATACTTCCTTGTAATGCAAGCCAGCTCCCGGAGGATCACGGGCCAAGGAGGTCAGAGGAATGAACTGATTAGGTATTCTGCTCCACAATCTATCATGGATTTGGAAAAAGAAAAGAGCAGACATTCTAGTATAACACAAGAAAAAGAAGTTATTCTAGTTTAACACCCACTCATTATACATACACCATGTACACAACATACATACAACACATACAAATATATCACATATGCATGCACCCACTAAATTTATACCAATAAGAGACACCATGCATATATATATATATATCCCACATGCAAATATCTACTCATACACACACATGCCTCACACATAGCATGAATTTTACATCTATACACAACTTATCTATAAACACACAGTTATCATTCCAAATGAATATATATATATCATATAGTCACCATAGAGTAAACATATCTAATGGCATACAATGCTCATAAAAGCACATTTGCACACACTAAATATCTACATGCACAGCACACATATATTCACCATCTTCATCCATTTACTGCCAGAGTGCAAATGTACATATCATAGCCAAATGTGCATACAAATACAGGTCACACACATGCACCACATAGCTATTTATCCAATGCAAAAGTATAGAAATTCCACATACTATTCAAATATATACACATAAATATTCCATGCATGACACTTTTAAATACAACACAACATACATTCACCTAGACAACATAACTTAAGTCACTTGCAAATGCTTGTCGCACAACATGCACACAGCACATACATAAAACTTACAAATAGACATAAAAAACATATATACATAAAACATGGGCTGGAGCGATAGCACAGTGGTAGGGCATTTGCCTTTCACGAGGTTGACCCATGTTCGATTCCTCTGCCCTTCTGGGAGAGCCCGGCAATCTACCCAGAGTATCGCTCCCGCACGGCAGAGCCTGGCAAGCTACCCGTGGCGTATTGGATATGACAAAAACAGTAATATTAAGTCTCACAATGAGAGACGTTACTGCTTCCTGCTCCAACAAATAGATGAGCAACGGGATGACAATGACAGTGACAGTGACATAAAACACATATACACATCATATATCTAATCAAGTTTCAGGAGTAAAATAGTGACCTCTCTGCTTAAGATCTAAGAAGGGAAATGAAATTCAGTTTGATTTCATCAACCTGACTTAAGAACCTTAATAATCTGCTACCTACAGTTCATCACCGTTGTTTTTATCCATGTATATTGAAGTTTAGAAATTGTATATTATAGCATTTTCTATGTCATCAACTCCATGACTCACACTTATTGCTTTATCATCTCTATCTTGGCATAAAAATGGGTTGGAGGGAATGCTTAACAGACTGAGTGAATGATTTGTTCTATATATATATATATATATGTATATGCCTATATACATATATACATATATATTTGGGTACAGATATTTTTATATATTCAATATATATAAAGAGAGTCTTTTGTCCCCATGCCTGGCTGTCTTCACTGGGGCCCCTTGGAGCAGGGCGGGTTGAATTTCTGTCCCCGCCCCAAGCAGAGTCCTGGCAGCCAAAGACCTGCAGTACCCAGCCACAGCCATGCTCAAGGCCCCCTCCACACATTTGGACAAGCCTCACGCATGAAGGAACTGGCAGAGGAACCCAGGTGTACGGGACCCAGGGCTGAGATCTCCAAGCCTGCTCAGATCAGGACTGGGCTTCCTCCACCCAGACCCCACATTTTCCAATAGCTTGGCAGCCACACCTACAAACTGCCCCTGGTGCCATATAATCCCATAAATGACCAAGATCCAGAGACTATAAGACAACCTTCTGGGAAGGGCAACCTCTTACAGCCTAGTTCTCCCTCTCGGAGAACCTGGCAAAGTACCAAAAGCACCCTGCCTGCATAGCAGAGCCTGGCAAGCTCTCCATGGCATATTCAATATGCCAAATACAGTAACAATGATGGGTCTCATCCCCTTACTCTGAAAGAGCCTCCAGTGTGGCACCGCTGGGAAGTACAAGTAAAGAAAGGCTGCTAAAATCTCAGGGCTAGGAAGAAAGGAGACATTACTGACACCCTCTCCAGCAAATCATTGATCAACGGGATGACAGTGATACAGTGATATATTCAATAGCAAAGAAATTTTAGAAAGCAAATTTACCCTCTTGAAAGACTGAATTTTTCTCATATGTACTAGAATTTATAGTTTAGAAAATTTAAAAAGTAACAATGAAACTTCTAAGTAAAATCTTTGCCAAAAGGCCCATTTTATGCCCTGACTTTTACACACAGGACATGAGACCTCAGTGCATTGTAAAATTATTCCAGGTGCCTGATTCTAGTCACTGCTCAGCTAGGACACAGTGGGGCTAATAATTATGCTTCCACATGAGATGACTGGTCCCACATCCAGCAGAAAATGCGTCTGAAGTGAGCCCTGGATCAGTTCCAAACAGTTGGGGCAGAAGAGATAGACAGCAGTCAGGGTTTTTGCCATGTATACACACGATGGACACAGATTTGACGATGGACACAGATTTGATCCCTGTATGCAGCAATCAGCTCTGAGCACCACTGGGTGTGGTCCCAAAACAAAGCAAAACAAAAGCAGGTTTTAACAAAGAACTGACCTCCTCCCATTTATCATAGCATCTATTTTTATCTCTTAGGTCTGTTAAAGAAATAGATGAACCATTGGGCCTTCTACTTTTGGCTTAATGATAAAAATGCTCATTTTACATATGTGATAAAAAGGAGCAGTTTATGGTGTCAGGACAGTAATTGTGAAATTCGCCATCTAAGAGGGAACCGAAGTTCAGCTCTCCTACTGCGCTTCTTAAGAAGCTGGGTGTCCTAAAGCAAGTTATTTTAGCTTCCTAAATATCACTGCTTTTCATGGGTCCATTGAAAATAAAGATAGCATATGGGTCTGCAATGAGAATCAAATTAGAGAACATGCTCAGAATAGTGGCTGACAAAAGTTACCCCTTAATAAGTATTACATACAACTTGACGGGCTAGACGGTTACAAGAGCATTAAGAAGTTGTATTGTAAGCATGACAGTTTAAGTGTTCAGCTACATTAGGCATCTTTAAAGGTAAGACGGGCAATCAACATCTATGTTAGCCAGCATTGCCATGATTCTGAGACAAACCAATATTCAGAGAAATTACAGTAATGTTCCCAATGTCACAGAGTGAGTGACAAACTCAAGATTTTAACCTAGAGTGAAAAAATTCCCACATTTTCCCTCCTGCCTTCTACTTTGTTATGCAGACTCTGAAAGTAATTTTTTTTTAAGATTGTCTTCCTGAAGGTTAGAATAGTCTATCAGTTTTAAGGAAAAGAACCCAGTTTGAATGAGGGAAGCATGCAATTTCAAGATGGTCTGCAAAAAACCCAAGGTCATCTTGATTATGGAATTTTAGATGCACTGTGAAGGAGGGAGGATCTTGCATATAGTTAACCTTCCTGGGTTACCTCATAAAAATGGACCTTCCCCAAAATTATTACAAAATGTCAAAAGATATAAAGCAGAACCATGAAGAATTTTTCCTGGTGGCATGTGCAAGAGAAATACAGAAAAAAAAATCTGAGAGAAGAACACAGAAAGAGAGAAAGGCAGGAAGAGAAGGGGAAGAGAGGGAGGAAAAGTATGAAAGAAAGAAGAATCATTTTACCTCAAAAGAGTCAGAGTAACACAAGATTCCTGAGAAGTACATAGCATATCCAAAGATATGAGGAATGGAGGTAATGGGTTTAAGAAGCCACCATATGAATAAGGCCAATTGTCCTAATATACATTGAAAATCCCCTTCTCTCTCTTGAACTCTTCGTTCAGCTCAGAGTGAAAAAGTTGTAGAGACTCAGGTTTTTAGGAAAGGACCAGAGAGGCCATTTTCTAGATGCTCTGGGAGAAATATAAGTACAACTGGAAGTACTGTTGAAGCGTCCTTTTTATCTCTTTGTTCCAGTACAGAAGACTCCTAGGGGACAGAGAAATAGTACTGCCACTAGGGCATTCATCTTGCATGCAGCTGACCTGGGTTCAATCCCAAATCCAAGCCTTTATGATCCCATACGATCCTCCAAGCCTCTCCAGGAGTTATTCCTGCGTGCAGAGTCAGAAGAAACCCCTGAGCATTGCCCAGTGTGGCCCAAAACCAAACAAGCAAACAAACAAACAAACAAAATTATTAAAAGTTTGCACTCCTAGCACAAACAGCAGAAACTCAGGCCTGTAAGAGTCTTGGGAAATGGGGGAAGGGATTGGGAAAATTCCTGGGAAGGTTTAAAAGATGAGCAGGAATAACAAGTTCCCCAAACCTCCCTCCACCCCCAGCACCAACATGTCTTCCTTGAAGCACCTCCCCAACCAGTGGTTTCTGAGATTTGCGTTTTCCACAGGTCTGCAGATGATCTGACCTTCAGTACTTTCATATCATAAAAGAGCACTTGTTTTCATTTCTAAAATACCTGATTGTTCTCATATTCTCATGCAAATAAGGTAGGGTTTTGATGACAGTTCCATGTTCCTGCATTTGAAAAGAGGCACTGCTTTTTCAGGAGCCAGAAAAAAATACCACTGAGAAAACATTGCAAATGATTAAAATGCATGCACACAAGCATAGAGATGCAGAGAATAGCCTCCATTCTGGTTAGGCAGGCATCACAATGAACAAAACAGCTGAAAGCCAGCAAGGTGAACTCTACCTTGAGAACTGATAAGAGTCATTCTTTGGCTTTCTTTTATTCTTTGTCCAGATCTAAGCGATCTCTCCTATCACTTTTTCCCTAGATACAGTCCCTCCTTGTCAGCATTGCAACTAAAGAAAACTCTTCATTCCGTATAACAGCAATACACTCCCCTCCTTTTGTCTTTTTAAGGAAATTGGTAGATCATATTCCATTATCTGTAGTCTTTCTTATTTTTGCTTTGGCTTCGCATTATTCCTATAAAGGAGGAGAGAATTTCAAGGGTGCAATTTAGTATTATTCTGTTCAATTTATTCTAGATGGATTCTGTTCTCATTGCAATATTTATCTCTATTCTTTACCAAAGATTATATTCAAGCTTACCTACAGGCACATAATTGTCCTCTCTTGGAGCTAAAGTCTTTGGAAACGTAATGAAATGTGACAGGCTTTTGAATTAGGCTCTAAAAGTGTTCCTTTTCTGATCAAACACATGCCCTGCCATTTAAAAAGCTTGTTTCTACATTGTTTTATAGTTTATTTTATAGGAGAACCTGAGAAACTCTGGGTCTTCGAAATAGTTTTTATTTGCTCATTGTTCCAAAAGTCTTACCGAGATTTGTCACTTTTTCTGATATCTATTTGAAACTCAAGTTTTAAATATAATATCAAGTCATTAGATGAGTTTCAATATACTGTTTTATCATTTCAGTGCCAAGGACATGAGGAATACTAATGAGGCAAGCTACTGGGAAGCTCTTTTCTATTGTGTTCAATACAGTTTCAGGGGAAAATTCATATTTAAAAGCTGGGTGTCACTCATCTAGATTTTACCAGTTCCCTGATATAGTTTTTTTATTAATGTGAATTAAATATCTATAATCATTTAGTCTTAATTTGGTAAATTATTGTTTTCATGAACATTATTGCTAGAGTTGTTGGTGAAACGACACTCATTTAATTATACACCATAATTAAATAAAAATGTTAAATCATAGACTTGACAACCATACCACTGCAGCATTGTCATCCTATTGTTTATTGATTTGCTCGAGCAGGCACCAGTAACGTCTCTATTGTGAGACATGTTGTTACTGTTTTTGGCATATGGAATACGCCATGGGTAGCTTGCCAGGCTCTGCCGTATGGCAGGATACTCTTAGTAGTTTGCCAGGCTCTCTGAGAGGGATCACACCCCAGTCAGCCTTGTGCAAGACAAATGCCCTACCCGCTGAACTATCACTCCAGTCCAAATTTAGTCCTAAGACAATATTTTCTAATAATTTTTGATGAAAGGTATTTTTTTCTGAATAGTGAAAAGAGTGCTATCCCAATGATTGGATAGATTACCATATAGTAAAATTCTTTATTTCAAATATAAGTCTAGTCTCCTGGAATTTAAATGATTTTCCCTTAGTTACTTAAATAGTAGATTCCAAAACTAAATCATGTCATTTGCATTCCATTTCTTTTCTTTTGTAAAAAAATTTATTTTCATAAAGTTGTTCACAATGATGGATTACATTCAATATTTTGATATCAGTCCCACCACCATCACACCTTCCCACTACCATTATTTTGACTTTCCCACCACCACTCAAACCTGCCAAACAGGTAGATGCTAAATAATTTATTTGTATTAGCCACTATGAATAGCTTAGGATGTCCTAGAAATCTAAAATTTTAGACAGTTAGGGTCTGAAGAAATCTCTGCAACAAGATGCTTGGTTTGAAGTTTCTTTTGTGTGACTTTTATTCCATTCCAAACTCTTTCTACCAGTGTGTATAGTCATCCAAATATGTATAATAATAAATTGTATTCTAATAAGTCTACTGTTTCATCAATTATAAGGGTATCTTACAATTCAGTATCTACCTCAAAAATTTTACAGCATTTAACTATACTCTAAAACTATGTTATCATTATAACTTACATTAAACACACATATCTACTCTTACATCACTGTATCACTATATCACTGTCATCCCATCACTCATTTTTTTGCTCAAGTGGGTGCCAGTAACATCTCCATCTGTCCCTGTCGCTTTCAGGGTCAGGGGAATGAGGCGCATTATTGTTACTGTTTTTGGCATAATGAATACCCCACGGGTAGCATGCCAGGCTCTCTAATCTTACATAGCAATGATAAACCAAGCTCAAAAGAATTATTCCAGGAGCAGAAGGAGGAACATGAAATTTACCAGGTTCTCTGGATTCCAGTCTTGATTATCAGCAATAATTCTGTGACTTTGGATGTCTTCAGTTTTCATGTGTAATGTTGGGTAATTCTAGGAAAAGATATATACCTCCATTGGGATTTTCAGGTGGGTGGTTAGACTAAGGTATAATTGAGATCACTTTCAACACTGAGATTCTATTATTACCTGATCTGTTTACCAGAAAATTAGTTTAACGTACTCTCTCTCCTTCTTTGTACTTCAAGACATCTTCAAACACAAATGACTTCCCATATCTTTAAGATGAAGAAATCTAACTCACAATTTCTGGGAAGCCAACAATTCTATGTCTGCATTCCATCTACCAATTTATAGTCACTTCTTTATGATATCAAAATTCCCCACCAAGATTTTGACCAGTCAAAATCTTCCAACAATAGATGACAGTTCCTGGTCTCTCTTACAACTGGACATGGCTATTCCACAACTTCCCCCTCTTCTGCTATCTAGGGAAGAATTGTCATATCCATCATAAACACAGCTAGAAACTGTGTGACTATAGAGTTAATGTATCTGCCCTGTATTGTCTACTTCTAGACCAGAATTCAAGAGAAAAATAAACCCATTGTGCACCCAAAGTGTGAAAAAGCTAACTTCTTATTGAGACTAACTCACTAACCATCTGCAAAGACAGTCATTTTTATATCAGTCTCTAAGTAGAAGTCAATTCTGAGAGACTACTGAGGGCACCTGAGCTTTGCAATGTAGTATCCTAATAATTTAGCACGGGTTTTTAAGGCTAAAGCAGTAAGAAGTAAGCAACAGATGCTATAGCTATCAGAAACCCAGCTGATAGGGGAGTTGTTAAACTTATTCATGTAGGTATAAGGTTATTGGATTATAGTCTTCAAATAGTAGCACCAGTATCACCTGGAATAATCTTATCAATACAGATCCTCACATTCCAGACAGACCTACTAAATCAGCAACCCAAAGGACTGTGTTCACAAAACTGGTTCTGGCAAAGAATCACCAGATAATTTTGATACAGGTTCAAATGTGAGGATTTGGTGCAGGTCATGTGGAATTGCTGACTTTAAAGGAAATTTATGCTAAAACAATATAAATATAAATCATTTCATTTACAAAATGTGAATAACTACAGCTATGGATGTTGCTCTACGGTAAAGCTTATTCTAAATTTGGTTTCAGCAGCACAAGAAAGGGAAGAGGAGGGGGGGAGGAAAGAGGAGGAGGGAATGGGTGGGGAAGGGAGGGAAGAGAAGGACAGGAGATGGGGGGAGGAAAGGGATGGGCAAGGGATGTGGAGGGGAGGGGAGGGAGTGGGAGGGAAGGAGAGGGGAGGGAGGGGGAGGGGAGAGAAGGCGAGGGAAGAGAAGGGAAGAGAAGGGAAGGGAAGGGAGGGCAGGAAAGGGAAGGGAGGAAAGGGGATGGGGAGGGAAGGGGAGAAGAAAGAAGGGGATGGGGAGAAGGAAGGGGAAGGGAGAGGAGGGGAGAGGAGGGATAGGAAGAGGTAACCTACATAGATAAAATCTTTAGGAGAAAAGCATGCTGGAAATTTGAACATCAGATCTCAGTTTTGGATTTTCAGCTAATAAAGTCACTCTGTATTTCATTTCATCTTACTGAAATTCTTTTACACAATTGAGAATATAGTAATGGAATGAAAAAAATCCAACACTCATAAATTAAATTTTTTATCAATTCTGGACAAAATTAACACTTATCCTTAATTAACATAATCATTTTAATTTGTAGTGTTTACCTGGCCTAGAAATTTCCAAGCATTCTCATTCTTTATGGACTATCAGTACCTGCAAGAAAATTAAGGGAAAGTTCGGTATAGTTCTCAATCTCCAATTAAAAGTTTAGGAATACACTACAACTTAATTCAAGACTAGTAAATTCCACGGATATCTGAAAGGCCAATGCAACTTTTAAAATAGATTATGAATTACCAGTGTCCTAGAAATATGCACACAAAACTTGTGTTTAAATTATTGGTGGTTTTGACCACATATGTAACTGGAATGTTAAGAACTAGATTTTCACACTTCAGGATTGTGCATATGTATATATACATGTGCCTGTGCACTATATCCTTTAATCTACTTTCAAAATTAAAGAATTGAGACATTGGCAGTCAGCCAAGACTGAGGCAGGTAGTAATTGCACTTGGGGAAACCACAGAATTACATCCAGTTAACAAAGTAGGAACATTGCAACATTGACAAGAGGTTGTGTCCACTCAGTGAACTTGGAAACTACCAAAGGGGTAAAAAAGTCACCTAAAATTAACTGAAGTCTGTATGCATGGAGGTAAGGAGGACTTGGGCTCACCTATGAAGAAGCAGAGACCAAGAGCTAATCAGTTCATAAGTTTGCTGAAGCTGAAAGTGCAAATAGTGCATTGTAAAATGATAAAATGAAAAATCAAATAAAGAAAGCTTGAGAAAGTTTCATAAAATCTGAGTGCCTTAGGGTGAAGGGACATCTTTCTTCACTCCACCAATCTTTGCAGATGACAAGTACTGAATAAATATTTGATATTGAATTAATGAATGAGGATTGAACATTAGACTTCTAACTTTGTATATGTAATCACAAAGAAAATAATACTTTACCTGTAGACCTCAATCAGAAGTGAGTTGCTTGACTTTTAATGAGCATAACACTTAATATCTTTCAAAGTTTTGCAAGTGTCAACGGAGTGGGCATGAAAACATCATGCCATCTTATGATATTCACTACTTTTGACCTAGAAAATGGAATATGAAATTAGTACAGTTTTTTTATTAACCTAGGAAACATCTATATATTTAAAAAATTTATATGCTTTCTCTTTGTAAATACTGTCACATAGTTAATCCTGGTACTAGAAGGGATGAAGCCTGTATGTGTTGGCAAATATCAAGACACAGACTACCCCAAACACCTCATTAAAACATGTAATTTCTGATTATCCACAAGAGCAGTTTCAGAGCAAGATCTTGTGGAAAATAAAGTAACATAATAGGAGACTAACACCTAAGGACAGTTGGAGGGATCACTCAGGATAGTAGATGCATGTTGAAAGTAGGGTATGGATCAAACATGATGGATGCTTGTTACCTGTATTGCAAACCATAACACCCAAAATGACAGAGAAAGTAAGAAGGATTGTGCCTGACACAGAGACAGGAGGTGGGAAGGGGTGGGGGGTGGGAGGAGGGATACTGGGAACATTGGGGGTAGGGAATAGGCACTGGTGGAGGGATGGGTACTTGAACATTGTTTGACTGAAATACAATCATGAAAGTCTGCAAGTCTGTAAATGTATCTCACAATGATTGATTAAAATAAAGCACTGTACGCTGTAGCACTGTCGTCTTGTTGTTCATCGATTTGCTTGAGCGGGCACCAGTAACATCTGCATTGTGAGACTTGTTACTGTTTTTGGCATATCAAATATGCCAAAAGTAGCTTGCCAGGCTCTGCCGTGTGTGTAGGATACTCTTGGTAGTTTGCAGGGCTCTCTGAGAGGGACGGAGGAATTGAACCCAGGTTGGCCACATGCAAGGCAAGCGCCCTACCCACTGTGCTATCGCTCCAGTCCATTATAATAAAAAATAAAAAAAGTAAAAAATAAAACTGACAAAACTTAAATAAATAAATAAATAAATAGGGCTTGGGGAGAAAGTACAGCAGACAAGGCACTTGCTTTGCCTAAAACTGACCTGGGTTCCATCCCCAACTGAGCATCTTCACAGTGAATGCTTGGTGCAGAATCAGGTATAAGCACTGAGCACAAGTAGATGTACCCCATTCCTTAACAAAATAAAAAAATATTGTATTCTGAAACTAGTAGAAAACAGTCTTAAACATTGTTTAATTCAGAAAGTGGTGATAATTTAAAAATTCAGAGAAAACTCTGAAAGGACTGAAGTGTACATTTCAAACCATTAATTTTGTGGTGTATCTCATAGTTCAAAAGGCAGCTTTAGGCTTGGAGTGACAGTAGAGTGGGTTGGACACTTTTCTTGTACATGGCTGACCAGGGTTCTATCCCCAGCACCACATATGATTGCCCAAGCCTGCCAGGAGTGATCACTGAGTGAAATCAGGAGTAAGCTCTGAGCATCACTGGATGTGGCCCAAATATTTTTTTTAAAAAAGGTGGGGTGCATATTTTAAAAAATAAAATAGATTTGGGCGGGTAGGGCATTTGCCTTGCACGCAGCCGACCCAGGTTCAATTCCCAGCATCCCATATGGTCCCCCCAAGCACCGCCAGGAGTAATTCCTGAGTGCAAAGCCCTGAGCATCGTAGGGTATGACCCAAAAAGCAAAAAGCAAAAAAAAAAAAATAGAATAGATTAAAAGTGCAAAAGAAGGACAAACAAATGCAATTTGTGAACTAGGCTCCAAGGAAGAGAAGGAATGCATTACTGTCAAACCCCAGACATCTGCCTGGTTGCTAGCCAACCTTCACAGTACCCTCTGCAAAGATTGCATGTCGCATTGCGCACTCTTGCCAAGTCACGAAAGTAAATATACATGCAGTATTAATAGTCTCTGGTATTCTCGACATGATGCTTGAATTCTGGAAAGGGATCCCCTCACATTCCTAAACTGAAGCATGGTGAGAACTGTCATCTCTGCAAAATGTCATTTGAGCCTTTAGAAGAAGGACCTTTCTCAAGTCGGCTTGGGTGGTCCGGATCAGATGGCTAGTTCCAGGATGTAGGAAAGAAATGTCAAGTGGTGCCTATAAGCAGCGATTTTTTACACAGAAACCCCACATGCCAGTCAAGAACACATGGGAAAATGTACATAGGAACAGATTCAATTTTATATTCAACATTAAGTATCCCAGATTGGAGCCATAGCACAGCCGATAGGGCATTTGAATTGGACGCAGCTGACCTGGGTTCGATTCCTCTGCCCCTCTTGGAGAGCCCAGCAAGCTACCGAGAGTATCCCGCCGACACAGCAGGGCCTGGCAGGCTACTCGTGGCGTATTCAATATGCCAAAAATAGTAACAACAAGTCTCACAATGGAGACGTTACTGGTGCCCGCTCAAGCAAATCAATGAATAATGGGATGACAGTGACAGTGACAGATTAAGTATCCTAAAAATATCCAAATTCCTTCTGCACACATATTAGCAATCCTAGGTCTATATTCTGTGTAGCATGTCTTCACTGCATCCTATTAATGATATTTTAGTTAAGATGAACATTAAAAATGAAATACTAGGACCTTAGAGAAGCTCAAAAAGACATCACCTCTTTAATTTCCTATTACAAATTATATCTTACTAGAATCCACAATGACTCTAACTGGGATGGACATGGCACAGAACAATAAGGGAAAGATAGCTTGAGATCAACATTACCCTGTGTTTAATTCTCTTTGGTGACTCTTCTAAAATATTCATTTGTCATTCAGATATAACATTATCTCTTTCCAGTAGTTTTTATTGTTGTTGTTTGTTTGTTTTTGACTTCACATCTTTCCTCAAAATCTGGGCAGGCTTATATATTAAGAAAATGTTAAGAAAACATTTAGGAAGTATATTTTTTATTATAGCCATTCCCATCAATTGTTCCCAACAAATACAATCTCTAGCAAAGGCTTCAGAAGAAATCAAGAATGAAACGAGAGACCAAGAGTTCAATTCTTCCCATAATGTACCACTGACTGTGCTTTGTGAGACCTTCTAAACAAGGTTTGAAATGCATTTTTATATGTATGTTTAAAAACATCCCTCCTCTTACCCCTTCTTTTCTCTCTCCTCTCTGTCTCTCTCTGTCTCTGTCTCTGTCTCTCTCTGTGTTTGTGTGTGTCTCTCTCTCTAATTTAAAATTGTTGAGAATGTTTAAGCGCCTATTACATGCTCAGTATTTTGTTTAATTACCAGAGAGAACACAATGGAATAACAATTTCTTTACAGGAATCTACTAGTTGAGAAGAAAAGACTAACAAGTAAGAGCAATGAGAGAATGGGGGAAAAAAAAAACAATTGCTTCTTAGCCTTCATTTTTGTTAACCATAAAAGTGGAGGAAAAGAGTTTCAAAAAGAAAAACATGTTCTTGTTCACCATCTGACTTGGTTCTACAAATAAATAAATAAATAAACAAATAAATAAACCCTGAGAAATGACGAATGCTACACTGGAACAGTTAGATTCTGGATGGGGGCATGGAGGCAGGGCTTGTCTACATTTATTGATAAGTATTAATTTCTCAGCATTCCAAAACTTCATTCTTTACAATATTTATTAACTTTATTTTTAAAAACAAAGTCCTGATTTATAAATTGCTTATGACCCAAATGTCCATTTTCTTAATTAATGAGCAAGAAAATGCTGCCTCACCCCCTCTCCTATCACCCCAGTTAAAGTTCCAAAAGAAACTCAAAGGAGAAATCTGTTCCTGCAAGATTCTCAACTAGAAGCAGAAGGAGAAACATTCTCATCAGTAATACAGCAGATAGAACTGTTCTCCTGGGATTTCTAACCTAATTAGTCAGATGAAAACATCTTTTATATACTCTTTTGCTCATGTGTCTGAAGATGTTAAAAAATCATAGAATGTATTTTCTTCTTTGCTATCTATGGAACACAGCCTGTGTCACTTGAGGTAAAGGGAGGCTTAACTGACAAAAATAAATTTGTGTTCCTTTAGAAAGAGAACAGGGCTGGAATAGAAATAAAGGTGCTCCAGCCAATCTTCAGTCATTCCCAGTCAAAATGACTTAACTTATATTAATACCCAATTGCTTTTATTTGTAAGCCAAATTGCTGGAAAACTAAGTGGTGAGACAGTTGGGATACTTAATATTGAACATAAGCTAATGGGAATGAATAGTTAGTTGCATTACATAGATTTTTACAAAAGGGTTTTTTATGTGATAAGAACCCAATTCTGGACCAGTCAATCACTGATGTTGCAGAAACAAGTGACACCTTGATCCAATGCACACTTTCCTCATAGCTGCCTGCCCTTCTAGCAGCCCAGCTTATTCAGCATATTCAACATTTTATAGTCCCTCGTCATGGATAGTAATTTCAGAGTTTATGTGTATGTTACATATAATAAAATAAAAAGTAAATAAAAATAAAAAGCATGTTACTTTGTACTGCAGCATAGAACATGCATCTGAAATGCACATAAGATATGTATATATTCTTTAAAAATTATTTAAACAAATGATCCATTTCAGGCCAAAAGATAGATTACCCTTGGCCCTTCAGAAACTCTCTCTGTACCTCTACCCAGGAGATAAACACAGTGATTTCTTATATTAAATATTTTTTTGCTTTTCTTTCATGTAGTATTATTTGTGCGTGCATTTTTAGACACCAGGGTTTAGTTTGTTCAGGCTTTGAATTTTATAGGAACAAAATCAACATTAGATATATTCCTCTGTTTAATCTTACAATAAAGAGTTTCTATGATGTGTGCCTATAACTGTCATTTGCTTTTCTCTTTAAAGCCTGCTTTTTCTTTATTTCTGAAATTGCTTGTTCTCATGAATACAATCCTAATTTTAACTAATGTGTTCATTATGTCATTTCTATTTTTATTTTTCTTCCTACCATTATCTACTTTTATAATTTCTCTTTTTCTTTGGCCACAACTAGCTGTGCTTACTCCTTGCTCTGCACTCAGGGATCAATTCTGACAGCTTGGGGGACCATATGGAGTGCCGGTGAGGCCATCAGACCCAAATCAGCTGCATGCAAGGTACCATTGCTCTGGCCCCTACTTTCATTGTTTCTTAACTTGATAATGAGTATCCCACTAACTGGAATATTTTTGTATGCCATTAATAAGCAGCAAGTAATCTATTTTCCAGTCAATTTGAAATTATTTCATCATTATAATTATAAAACTATCAGCTACTATTCAGTTCTCATTTTTTACCAAAATAGCCTCAAGTATGGAATATTATTTTTATTAAGCCTACTGCTTAGTTTTTGTTTTTTAATACAGTTTTTTATTTAATTTTTTAATTGAATCACTGTGAGAACAGTTACAAAGCTTCCAGGTTTAAGTCTTAATCATACAATGATCAAACACCCATCCCTTCACCAGTATAAGTGTTCTACCACCAAGAATCCCAGTATACCTCCCATCCCCCCTACCCTGCCTGTGTGACTGATAAATTTTACTTTATTCTCTCTTTACTTTGATTACCCTCAATGTTTCGACAGAAAAATCACTATTATTATTTGGAATTTCCCCCCAACAATCAGACCTGCTGAAAGGCATTATTAGATAATTTGTTTTCTGTTGCTGATAATGAAGAGCATATGAGTTTGTGTGGCAGCAGCTGCGGCCACGCGGTTTTGGATTTCTTGTATTTTAGTAATTAAGTCCAGAGAAATTTCTGCCAGAAGCCTCTAGGTTCCTAAAATTGGTTTGTGTGCCTCTGGGATCGTGGCCATTCAGGAGCAGAGGACCCGTTCGTGGGCAGCCTCTCGGGCTCTCATCTGGGTGGGGAGTTTTTAAATAAACTTTTAAACCCTAGCCTGTAACTGTCCTTAACCAATCTTGATAAACTAATGTATACAAGGACAAAATATAAAACATGGATTTTTTTCTGCCACACAAAGAAGACTGTTTGGCACATAAATTGAAGATTTAAGATTTGTCACTGTGGGGCAATATAATAGTAGCTTATTGAATAGATTTCTATTTTCTAAGTGGAATTACAGACTTTCATATTTAGGTTAACACTAAGATTCTCTCTCCTAACTGAAAGACCCTAGAATTTCAGAGTATGAAAAATATACTATGCTAATTTTTTTTACAGAGGCATTCATTAACTATTCACCTCATTTGCCCCAAATGGTGTAAGGCCAGCTAGCTACACTCTCAATGACAAAGAAACATTTTCTGAAAGAGTCTATTTTGCAGAAATGTGCCCTGTCCCATATAACCTTGGGTATGCAGAGAGCCTTCCTGTGCTTGGCATTAATCTTTTAATCCTCTTAGATCATTTGGTGTATTGGTCCAATCTACCTGTTTTCATTATCTTCCTATTATAAATCAAAAAGAAAATCAGCAAGTGCTGGAAAATATTTTTGCAAAGAATGTTTTAGAATATCAGCTTGGGTAAATACAAATAAAGTTTTGTTTTCTTTTTTATCTCAAATTCCCAGAGTATACATCCGTCTTCTAGAGTTTTTTCTTTTTCCTTTATGGAAAAAAAATTCTAAGGAATAAGAAAATAATGCTTTTACATGCATCAGTTCTACAAAGAGCAAAGAGAGCTCAAAAGCATTCTTTTCTTAGAGCTCCTTGTTTATTTTCCAGCCTTCTTTATAGTGAATACCAGACTTATAGGAAGCTTTAAATTAGGTATGTGAAGAAAAACTAATGGGGCTGGAGGAATAGTACAGCAGGTAGGGCACTTGACAACATCAATTTAATCCCCTGCAGATCCCCAAATCCCACCAGGAGTGATCCTTGAGCATAAAGCCAAGAGGAAGCTTTGAGCACTGCTGGTTGAGGCTCAAATTCAAATAAAATAAACAAATAACAACTTGTGGGGAATGCTATGCAATAACAACTAGCCAACTTGTACTTACTTAAAGATTAAACCAGTTATTTAACTCAATTTAGTAATCAATTTCATCAGAATATTTGTTTGATCTGCTGATTGCCTTAGTTTTCAAGGAATATATTAAAGAAGGAGAATTATCTCGAGTATGTTAGTATTTTCTCTTCATTATAGGTGACTGTGCAACATAATTTCCCTAAGGAAGGAACAGCCCTTAGAATTCTAGTGAGAATTTATGAAGAGGATGGCTTATTCAGTTTTATCACAGTATATAAAACTTTTTTATACAGTATGCTATTCAATTGAAAACATTGAAAATATCTTTACTATTGTCACTTTGGAAATACAACAAAAATATCCATAGAGTCTTCTGAACATATTAGAAAAAATATGTTCAAATTAAGTTGAAGAAGAACTAAAATAAAATTGTGAGAGACAAAGGAAAAACCTCATATCAACTTCACATCACTTACTTGACAAGGAATACTAAAAATAGCTCATCAAAAATTTGGTAGCATAAGTGTATGTTAAGGTTTTGTTATTTGTCTCTTCCTATAGTTTACACCTTGTTTGATGCTACTTTTATTTTTTATACTATTAGGGAATTATAGTGTACAAACAAGTTATCCAATGATAAATTTGAGAGGGAAATGTGTCAAATGTAGAAAATATTAATATCCACAAAACAGAAATTGTTCAAAAAGTAAAAAGAAAGCTAAGATCATCCGACCCTGAAAAACAGGAAGGCAAGTTTTATGAAGAATTAATAGTAAAAAAATCATAGCTAAGAATTTTCAAAGTTGAGGACAACAGATACCAACATCCAAGAGGTCAGAAAGGGTCACCAAAATTAGACACAAATAGAAAAACTCCAAAACAAATTATAATCCAAATGACAAAAACCAAAGAACAAGGTTGAATGTGGAAAGCATCAAGACCAAAAAACGAACTTACACAGAACGACAAAACAATGAGATTCACAGCAGATTGATCATGGGAGACTCTACAAACCAGAAGAGAATGGAGCAATATAGTACAAAAACTCAATAAAATGAATGCCTCACCAAGAATAGTCTCCAGCTAGCATATCATTCTAATTTAAAGGAACAATAAAGAGCCTCAACTTGGGAAATTCATAGCCTTAAAACCAGTCTTGGGAGAAGCATTCAATGAGCCTCTTTAAAAGAGAAAGCAAACTTCTCAGCACGTTATCATTGAGTACAGCATTCAATCACGGTTTTCTACAAGATTAAGAAAGGTCTGTTCATTCCTAGCCTGCAAAGGGATTTTATACATTTTCAATAAGCAATGTTTTATTTATACTTAATGTTCTAAGTTGGATTTCGGGCGGACATTTTGGGTTGTTTCGTTTTGTTTTATTTTTTGCTGGGGAGTCACACCCGGTGATGTTCATGAATTACTCCAGACTCTGTACTCTGCACTCAAGAATTAGTCCTGGTTGTGTCCAAAGAACTATATGGGATGTTGTGAGTGGAATATGGGTTGGCTAACTACCAGGCAAATGCCCTATGTGCTCTACTGTCACTTGGCCCAATCAATGTTCTAAGTTTAGTCAGGTGATTTTTTTTGCATCTATAGAGATCTTTATTACAATCTTTTCCTAATTAGTACAAATATTTAAGCATTATTTTCAATAGAATATTTTTCTAACATAAAGCCTATATTTTCTTTGTAGGATAAGATATACTTTCATGCTTTCACAAGGCTATTTGGATTTTCAGTTGAAAATTTAAAAATTTTCCTCATCTTACTAAATTGTGTATTTTTAGAGTTTTTCAATATGTGTTAGTGTTTAAATATATTTGCTGAAAATTATTTTTACTCTCAACTTTGATTTGTGAGGAGGACACAGTTTGCATTGCTCAGAATTTACTCTTACACTACACTCCTACACTCATGAAGCACTCCTGGTAGGATTTGGGGGACAAGATAGGGTGTTGGGTATTGAACTCGGGTCAGTCACATTCAGGGCGAGCATCCTACCCACTGTACTACCTACCCAGTCCCTACACTCTAAACTTTTAAAATTTATATACCTAGAAAAAAGAGAAAGATACATTTCTTGAAATATTTTTTCAACATATCATTGATTTACAATTTGTGGGATTTCAGGGGTTTGACTTTAGTAATCTATTTGTGTGCAGTTATCATCACTTCATAATATTTTTTCCTAAATAAAGATCTAAAAATAATCTATTATGTGGGATATAAAGAAACATGGTAAGAGAATAACAAATAGTCAAAGTCAAAGAAATTGAATATTTATAGCATGAGCTTATGGGGAGGGGGGAAAGTTGGGAAGGTGCCTTGGGACACTATCAGAAGAAAACAGGTGTTCTGGTGATGGGTGTCGTGTTTAAATGACATGAAGAGTATAATTAACAGTATCGTAAAATCTGCTACTTCCATAGCACTGTAGCACTGTGGTCCATTTGTTCATCGATTTGCTCGAGCCGGCACCAGTAATGTCTCCATTGTGAGACTTGCGGTTACTGTTTTTGGCATATCGAATATGCCATGGGTAGCTTGCCAGGCTTTGCCATGCAGGTGGGATACTCTCGGTAGCTTGCCAGGCTTTTGGAGAGGGATGGAGAAATTGAACCTCGGTTGGCTGCATGCAAACGTCCTACCTGCTAGTTAAAAGTATTTTTTAAATGGCTTGTCTATGCATAGCAAAGATACATATACTTGAAGGACTGACTTCACCTAAGTACTCCTGCTTTGGCACCTGCAAAGCATCTATTCTAAAATGATTTTTTGCTGTGCATCCATGTATGTCTGAGGCATTGTTATAGGCAAATAAATTGGATAGTGTTGTATATAGCAAGAAATAAATAGAAAATGCTAAATGTTAGGCACTACTAGAATTTGAAGTTCACATGATACATGTTCTTTTTTTTAAAATCAGTTTTGGACATATCTGATAAAGAAACTTTTCTAGAGAAAAGAATATAATTTGAATCCATAGACTGAAGAAAGGATATTACTCCCCTCAGAGTTTCCAAGCTACCCTGGAAGTAAATACCTTCACTTGATCTGTTGTTTTTTTTTTCTCTTTGAAAACCCTGACGTATAAAGATTTCCATATCTTTACGCTTAAAATTTGAATTGGTGAACTCTTTGAAGTAAATGGGTCTACCCAAATTTGAATAGGTATGTTTAATATATTCAAGACTGGACTAGAACAAAGGCAAGAAAAAAGAGAAATTTGTTTCTTTTATTTTGTGTCTTCATGATTGAGGTGGGCCATTGCTATTTTTCCTGGTATGGTAATGACCCTGACAGATGAAAATAAAATGTAATTTAATATTTAAAACTCCTAGCTGATGGTAAGTTGGGGACCAGTGAAATGAAGCAGCACCCCACTAATGCAATGATAGAAAAACTGACTCCTCCTCATCAAATAAACAAACATGTAAAAGGCAAGAACAGATAAAGACCTATTGGTGTGAGAAGTCCTGCCAAAATAAAAATTAACAGGTGGTCTTAGAACACTACTCTACAATATAGTATGAATTTGGGTGCTAAATTAACTAAAGCTTGAGAAAACTTTTAGACTCCATGCCAACAATCTTGACTCCATGCCTTCAGACATCTCCAGCAAGGACTACCAGTAGAAGCAGCCATCTCCTGTCCTTTGGATAGATACAATTTTCCAGACCTTCACTGAAACTAGTCTTCCACACCAGTTTTATTTTATTTTATTAATTTATTTATTTGGCTTTTTGGGTCACACCCATCAATGCACAGGGGTTACTCCTGGCTCATGTACTCAGGAATTAACTCCTGCCGGTGCTCATAGGACCATATGGGATGCTGGGAATGGAACCAGGGTTGGCATTGTGCAAGGCAAACACCCTACCCATTGTGCTATTGCTACAGCCCCTTCCAAACCAGTTTTAAATAGTTACTCTTTATTGCAAACTGAGGTGTATGTTTCTGTTGTTGTGGTATGGACTCCTCCCACTACAATCACATTGTAGTCATATGCAATTGACTGGATTCATTGGTGAAACATTTTCACAAAAAGGTAAAAGTTTGCACTTTTGGGATCTGAGTCTTATATTTCAGGCAGTCCTTGTCAACTTCACCCATTTTGCTAGAATTTACACCATGAACTCACTTGCAGAAATATGCTACCAGCTTTCCCTAGTCTCAGTTTACAGAGAAAGTATGTAAACTTTCTGAGAATTATGGAATTCTCAGATTCCATAATCAAGTGAGTTAATTTTTATAATAACTCTATATTTCAGGTAGAGAGAGATAGAGAAAGAACAGAATAGAAACAAAAGAGAGAGAAAGAGAGTAGCCACTGGAACACAAATACTATAACGGTAGCTAGCTAAAGATATAGGAATATGCAAGTAAGATATATGCCAGTAGGATGCATAAATTCAACTTCTTCCTTTCTCTAAAAGAACTTACCTACTAAGGGGATATTTTTCTGAATTAAAATAAAAATGAGTTTCAGACCAGACTGACTCTATTAGTTCATTTAAGAAGTTTCTTGATTTCCTGCTTCCCAACTTACATTGCCTTATGCAGCTATCAAATGTTTCTGTCCTATTATTTTGTTTTTTAAGCTGGCATTAATTTTTGTCATGAAATAAGTGTGATCCAAATTATACTTATATAAATATGTTTCAATGAAACATTATATTCAAAATACCCTATTTAAAATCTGGTTGGTCTAATAATAGACGAAATTTGACTACTGAGAGAAAAATTCTAGCAAGAATATGCATTCATAATCACTGGTTAGCTGCTTAACAAAATTAAAATATTTAAAACAAATAAGAATTCAGTAAGATTTCTGAAAGCCTACAATGAATATAAAGTTTTCTTTTTTAATTTTTATTTATTTATTTTGCTTTTTGGGTCACACCCAGCGATGCCCAGGGGTTACTGTTAGCTCTGCACTCATAAATTACTCCTGGCAGTACTCAGGGGACCATATGGGATGCCACGGACTGAACCCAGGTTGCCCGTGTGCAAGGCAAACACCCTACCTGCTGTACTATCTCTCCGGCCCTAAAATTTTCTTTTTTTGATAATCACTCCAATTTTGTATAGTGATAAATGAGAGGAGATCTCAACAGCACCATTTTTTAAAATACTAAGAGAATAAAACAGTAAGTAAACACATGGAAACTAAGTCAATGCAATAAACCTCCTTTTCCAAATAAACAGAAGCACTAAGAAATGAAATCTAGAATATATACTATCAGATTTTTCAACTCTCTTGTTTTCCAGTTATTTTTCAGTGTTTTTGGTATTAATGAATTCATTATTAATTCCAAGTATGACAAACTCTCAGTTATATGACCTAAGATGGAAAAATCTGTATTACATAGGAAAAAATAAATAGAATACTTTTAAAATTTGTGTTTGGATTAAGAAAGAACATCACACTTTCATGTGGAAGCACTTAATATCCTTCTCTAATAAAGACTGAATTAGTTGAAATTAAAAAAAAAAATTTCCCCGAAATACTAAAAGTAGGAAAAATGGCTTAGAATGTTTTTCTCTATCTGAAGTGATTATAGTTTAATCAAGGCCATGCTTCAAAGTGAAATCATACACAGATAATCTGGAATTTAATTTAACATATGCATAGAAGAAATCCAAATTTTATGACTAAGAGAACCCAACTCAAAAGCAACAACATCACTTTCCTTCATTTCTACCAAGTGACAAATAAACTAGAGAATGGCATAGCCCCAAAATGGTAAGTTCCTAGTGATTATGGTTTTCATGCTTCTTTTAGAAGAAATGAGATGTAATCCAATGCCTGCATTTGCCATTTTCAGGAAATCACTCATCTTAATTAAACTGTTATTTCTATAGACTTTCAAAAGTTTTGGGATTTTTTTTCTTACCCTCTTTCTGTTGGGCAGTGAAAATTCTCAATGTGATGGAATCTTTTTGAAATGAAGATTTGGAAAAGTTATAATATAATATATTTAATTGTTGACACTTTCTTTGACACTATATTAAAAGGTGTCATTTGTCATTTGGAAACACTTTCAAAGCAACAACAATTAGCTCTTTAGGTCTAAGACATTGTACAGATGGCTCTATACTATATAGCTGGCATTGCTGCTTACAACCTCTCCAAGTTTATCTGTGCTCAGGCAAGCTTGTTCCAGCTTGTTTATTTGCTTTTCCACTGGAATACTCATTGTACCTTGACCTGTGACCCTTTCATAATACACTAGAGAACCTGCCCTCTGTTCTCTCTTCCATCAATTAACCTTGATTTATTTCCTGTCCTTGCAAAGTTAGTGCAATACTTTTACATAAAAGTTTACTTCTTTTTTCCTCCTTAGCCATATTAATTTCCAGCTCAATAATATAACAGTTTATAGAGTCCTAGGTCAGATCCTGCACACATGAAACAAAATAAGAGAACCGTTTTGCCCTCAAGGAAGTCTCAGTTCTGTCAGAAGGAAAATACAGCATTAGTTAAAAAAAAAAAAGTCTAACTATAGTAGTTGTCAAAAAACAAATAAAAAACAAATAATTGTTCCTTCTACCATAGAAAATAAGTTTTATTACTGAAATTATTCTTCAGTTTATTAATAATATAAATTGCAAATGTATGGTTATACGCAATGTAGTTAGAGGACAGTGATAGGCAAGCCGTTCATCCTCTCCCATTGATCTGGTTTTGCTAAATAGCTAAATAGTACTTATAGGAAAGAAAAAGAATTTATTTATTAAGTTAAATACAGTCAGGGCCGGAGAGATAGTACAGAGGGAAGAGTGCTTACCTTGCATGTGGCAAATCTGGGTTTGATCCCTGGCATTCCATATGGTTCCTGAACCCACCAGGAGTGATTCCTGAGTGTAGAGCAAGGAGCAACCACTGAGTATCACCAAGTCTGACCCCAAAATAAAACAAAAAATTCCAAAGCCTCAAATAATGAATGATGTTAAAAGAAACAAAGATCATAGTGTAAAAGATTAATAAAACTGGTAACCCCCTCCCCAAACACATACAGACACCCTTTAAAAAAGATAAAATGAATAATAGAACTGATTTTTGTTGTTGTTTTACCGTTTTCTTAGCTCAACTTGAAACAAAACTTCTGAGGTCTGTTGAAAGGCATCACAATAGAGATAATTATGGGCCTTCAAGCAGATCTCTGGATTTGATCGTTAACATTCCAGTAGTTCTGGAATGCTTTCAACTCCATTCATGCACACCAGGACAGCTACAAGAAAATTTATTTCATGTGTTCTGTAAGTTCCTAAAGTCTGCTGCATTTATAGGTTGAGTGCAGATCTAGTCAAGGTCAGTTCCATTCTGTTCAGCAAATATTTGTACCCATGGAGTCTTTATTTGAACGTGCATACTTCCCTATCACTATGTGATTTCTTAGAAGCAAAAGTTAACATAACTTAGAAATATTCAGGAAAGAATTGATCTCTTGTAATACTAGTCACCACACTATAGCACTTGACCCTAGCATACTCTACTATACATCAATATCAACTCTGACTAAAGTGTAGACACTATTAAAACAATGCAAACATAATTCAATGGATAGTCAAAAAAAATGGCAAACATTTCCAAAGTAGTAGGGATCTTATAAGATTAATGAAAAAAATATTGAGAAGTGCTTTAGACAATGATAATTGAAAAGTATCACTCTGGACAATAACTGAATGCTAAAAGGAGGTAAAGGGTTATATATTATAACCTTTCAGTACCTGTATTACAAACCTAATGCCCCAAAGAAAAGAGGGAGACAGAGACAGAAAGAAAGGAAAAGTGAAAGCCATAGAGGCAGGCTGGGGGCAAGAGTGGCAGGAGGGAAACTGGGGACATTGGCAGTGATAAATGTACACTGGATGGTGTTGGAGTATTGCATGACTGAAACCCAATTGTGAACAATTTTGTAACTGTGTATTTCATGGTGACTCAATAAAAATAAAAAATAAATAAAAAAGAAGAAAAATTAAAACTCTTTGGATGACACAAAAATGACCTGGCATAAAAGGCTCTCTTAAAATTTAACAAATAGGGCTAAAGAGATAGTCAGAGGTTATGACACATACGTGCTTTATATGCAATCAAACCTAGTTCAGTTCCTGGCACTACATATGATGCCTGAGTACCAGGACTGACCCCTGATCACAAAACCAGGAGTAAACCCTGAACACCTCCAGATGTGGCACCTAAATTGATGAAACTCTCACTTAATTCACTGAAAGCAAAAATAACCTTTATACTGCTAATAATGCAAAAATTATATGTACTTGACGATGTCAACATTGCAATTGTACAATGTTATTAGAAAATGTAGACCAGAAAAGGATGATTATTTGATTTATCCTAGTTTTCTTAAAATTAATTCTTAAAATAATTTTAAATTATTTTTAACATGTTAAGTGATTTAGTTTCTCTTTGAAGATATAGAGTAGATCAAGAGTTTGTTTTGAGGGTTTGTTCATTTTTGCTCTTATAAAAATTGTCCTAAGACGTATACTATTTAAAATAATTTAGCTGGGTTATTTTTATTTTGAGGACCAGATGTAAAATTTCACCAACTTTCCTTGGTTAGGAGCACCCAGTCACACACAGAAAGAAAGAAAAGAAAGAAAGAAAGAAAGAAAGAAAGAAAGAAAGAAAGAAAGAAAGAAAGAAAGAAAGAAAGAAAGAAAGAAAGAAAGAAAGAAAGAAAGAAAGAAAGAAAGAAAGAAAGAAAGAAAGAAAGAAAGAAAGAAAGAAAGAAAGAAAGAAAGAAAGAAAGAAAGAAAGAAAGAAAGAAAGAAAGAAAGAAAGAAAGAAAGAAAGAAAGAAAGAAAGAAAGAAAGAAAGAAAGGAAGAAAGAAAAACAAGATTCTAAAATCCCACCTAGCTATATTAGTAACCTATCGAGTCACAGGTGAGCATTGTGACAACCAGCACAGATGGATTCACCCAAATGCTACATATATACACATGATTATTAACTTCTCACTGATAGGAGAGTTTTGTTCCTAACTTTTACATAGGCCTTTCTTTTTAGTTTAAAGAAAGGACCTAGCTCACTGGATTCATTTCTTCTAGACTAATGAAAAGACATCCATCAAAGACAAAAGTCTCTAAGTGCTGAAATCCAGGTTATGTCTCTCAGGAGAGTAAGATTATTTAGTTGGAGAGCTCAACTTCAATAAGGCTATAAGGCACATGCAAAGATGAAAGGATTCTTCTCCTTTGGGTAAAGAAAAATATAGCCTCCTCCACCCCAAATGCTTTGGCCTCCAGACCATGACAAATCTGCTGGCAGTCTACTGAAAAAGCTCTGCCCTCCACAAGCTACAAAGCTCTCAGTGGGAAATGATTCTGTATCATCCCTTTCCTTCTGAGGCAGTGAAGTTACACAATGAGGGGAACCCAGAGCTTTTGAATCTAACAGACTAAACTTCAAATTCTGCTTTTGTGTATACAAGCTGTGTGATTTGGGCACTTTTTCTAGCTTCTCAATAGCTCTGGTTCAACCCTTATGATAGAACAATAAAATCTACTTTATGGTGTTGCCAAAGACTACACATGAAACAATGGCTCTAGAATGGTCTGATCATATGCAACCTTCCTAGTAGGCAAACTTTCAAAATATCAGTTCCCACCACTTCCCCTGACAAGAAAGATGATGAGGAAGCTTTAAATCCTCTGGCACCTGGTGGGAAAGGAGGAACCGAAAGGCAATGAAGAGAGTGTAAGAGGAAATGAAGAGGGTGACACAGAGTAAGGTCACAGCACCACCCCCACTCTCCCAGCACTACCCTGATCTCACATGGAATGAGGGATAATAGATCACACAAGTGTGTTTGTGTGTATCTGTGTGCGTGTTATGTGCATTATCGTGATGGTGTTGGTAATGGTGGTGATGGTGGTTGTGTCAGTGTTGGAGATCTTACACAGGTCTCTTGCATGCCAGGCATGCACTTTACTGCTAGCCTAGGATAAAATGGCTTATTATTTTATTATTCAAAAAGTAAACATCTAGGATATCTGACTCAAACTGCGCAAAACTATTCAGTACAGATACAAATAAACACAATTCCACCAATCTAATTCAAAAACCTCAGGGTTCTGTCTCTCTTAGTTGAGAAGGTTTTCTCATTGGAAGGAAAGTCGTTCTCTCTTTCATCCTAACCTTAAGTCAAACTTGTTACTCTTATGAATGAAGTTTGGCTTTGATTTTGCTTTCTTAAGATGGTAAGTGAAAGGAGAGCCCTACTAGCATTTTGAAAAACAAAGACATTCTATTGAACCTGGTCAATGTTCATGAGAGTCCTCAACTTTAAAGACTAAGCATTTTTATCTATAATCAGCTAACAGATATTTATTAAGCCCTAAAATTATTTGCTCTGTCAAACACTGAAAGCAATAAAAACAGCAGAGGTAAAGGGTGTGAATTCCATTCCCAAGGAACTTGCCACCAGCTCAGGCACTCAGGTTTTACCCTGATATGAAATAATTGGTCAGTGGAATAAAATAAAAAGAACTGTACTCAAGTAATAGTATTTAAGAAGGTCTCCTGCCTCGGAGAGTCATCGTAAAGATCCACTGCAATAACTTCAGGAAGCTCTAGTCAAAACATATATGCTGAACAAATTAATTCTTCCCTCCCCTTGGGAACAAAACTAGTGACGAGCAATGTCAAGGCCAAGGCAGTAGGGAATTAATCATGAGGAGGAGGTTATCAGCAACAGGTGCTGCTGAGAGATTTTAACAAAAAGGAAGTCACAGATGACCTTTAGAGGACCTGCTTCTGGAGTGTGAAGAAGATCAAAGTCAGTTAATTGCAAAATCTTAGGAAAGGAAGCACAAGGAGGAAGTATAGCCAACAGGCACCAACTAAGCTGTTGAGAAGCTTGAGAAGGAAAAGGAATAAAGAAAACCATGGGGTCCAGTGAAGGTCATTCTGTTTATTTTTTTAAGGTGAGAGCTCTGTTTAAAAAGTTTCTCCATATTCCAGAACTTTCCACGTTCTAATTTAAGTCAAGACATTGTCATGTCCTTGTGTTTCTAAGAAAAGTATGTGAAAACAATTCCTTTTTTGTTTAATAAAAAAATTCCAAAACACAAATAAAATAGGTTCCTTGGCATTAAAAAATTAAAAGCCTGATTAATTTTATCATAATTTTGCACAACAAAGCAAACAAGGTACGGGTTAGTTTTATCTGTAAGCAAGTGAGACACTTCTGCCCAGAATTTTGCTAACCACTGTTTAAATTAGTGAATTGGTTTATACTTCACGTCAGTGAATGTTTGCTTCCCATGCTTGTGACCATGTCCCTCATCACTAATGAAGATCCTATGAAGATACTCCTGACAAGCATGGTGCCCTTTGTATACGCCAACCCAACAGAAACAACAGAAAAACCTAAATAATTTCTGTGTAAAGTGATAAATTTAATAAAGGGCAGAAAATGTTCATGAAGAGGAAAGTAGAGAATGAGACTAAAACTGGATTGAAAGAGCTGAATTTTCTTGGCCAAAGATAGATTTTAGTTGGACTTTGAAGAAAGAATTCGTTCCCAGGAGAGAGTAGAAGCAAACTCGGGTGAGAGAGATACAGTGCTGCTGGAATCCTGGAGAAAAGAATGACTGGATAAAACCAAGGTCAACAAGGGTAATCAAAAACAAGAAACCCAGCATAAAATCCTAAAAAGACAATCTGACTATGCACTGACCTGAAATGGGCTTCACATCACCCAAACATTCCAACATGAAAATTGTACTAAGCCCTTTGTTCTGATTACCACATTGCTATTCATGGCACTCTCTCTTATCTTCAGCATTTCAGCTCTAGGGGTCATTCTTCCCCCACCCCACCCCCCACCTTCTGCCTCGCTGTACACATTCTGTAGAAAGAGGATATAACTTATCTAGTGGTGGGGATTTCTTAGTAGGGTTTTGAAGAGAGATGCTGGGCTGGCTGACTCTGTCAAAATGTTTCCCTTTTCTCTTGCTGTTTGTCAGATATTGTTGTTGAGTAACTGTGGTGCATGTCATCAACATACAATCTCATCTGATTTATCTTCCTTTACTCACTCAAACTCAACCCTTTGCCTCTTTTTTTTTTTCCCCTGGCTCATTCAGAATTTCACAACCTCTTACCCTTTTTTATCTCTTTTTTTCTTTTTGGGTCACACCAGGTGATGCACAGGGGTTACTGCTGGCTCTGCACTCAGGGTAAGTCACACCTGGTGGTGCTCAGGGGACCATATGGGATACTGGGAATCGAACCCTGGTCAGCCATGTGCCAGGGAAACACCCTACCCAACTGTGCTATGGCTCCAGCCCCACCTCTTACCTTTCATTGCCTAGTAAGTGCAAAACATTCATAGTGTATCTAGGATCTGATATTACCTCTGAAACAAAGAAATTCAGTCACAGAGATGGTGCTGATCACCTAGCCGACCTTAATATTTTGCTTTGCCATCATTTCCTTCAAGGTGACATTTCCATGTTTCTCATGGAATCAAGTTCAAAACAATACACTTTCGTGGCCTTTTCTCCAAAGACCCTCTTATGCCTTGAGAAAGGGTAAGAGACACAATATGCACTCCTCAGAGCTTCCTGTGTAAGTCTCCCAGGGACCCAGGCAAAAGTTCCGCCACCCTGGGAAAGCATTTCAGTTTAAAGACAGGCCATGAGGTATTTGGGTCTAATGGGATCCTAAAACTGACTTTCAATCAGAGAGAGGAAATTAACTGCATTTGTAGGTCAAGGGCTTTTACAGAGTCCTCCAGGCAGGACCACCAACATTACTTCCTGCACCGGGTAGCTGTTTACAGAATTTATCCCCAAATCAGCCTGACTGTCCTGAGATCATCTGAGGAAACTGTTCCTCCTCCTCCTCCTCCTCCAATCTCTCCTTTCTGCATCCATCTCGGTGGGAAATAAAAATAAGCTTTGATAAATGCTTCTTGAGCGGAATTCCAGATCTTATTATTACATGCACTCAGATGTTGGATTCAAGTGAAAAGTAACTGTTTTTAAAGTGTTGTGGAAAGGGTAAAAAATGAAGAGAAGAAAAAAATAAGGCAATGTTGATACCTTGTATAATCTCTGGCATTTATATATCCTGTCACCCCATGCCTGTATCTTGATTCAGAAGCTAAGGGGCAATAAACAAGTTTTAAGAACACAGTTAAATTTGGAAGGACTACAAATGGACTGCAGAAATAGCACAGAGGGTAAGGCGTTTGCCTTGCATGCGGCCAACCTGGGTTTGATTTCTCCATCCCTCTCAGGGAGCCCGGCAAGAGACCGAGAGTATCCCACCCGCACGGCAAAGCCTGGCAAGCTCCCCATGGTGTATTTGATATGCCAAAAACAGCCATAACAAGTCTCACAATGGAGACATTATTGGTGCCCACTCGAGCAAATCGATGAGCAATGGGATGACAGTGCTACAGTGCTACACAAGCATTAAAACATTATCAGGAACTGCTTCTGTGTCCCTGGATGCAAATTCTACTGAATCTATTCATATAAATATATAGAAATATATTTTCTCCTGCCCATAAGCCCTGAAAGGGTCAAATCCTAGGAAGAGACTTGTTGTCTCTGGCAACACAGAAAGGAAGCATCTGCTCCAAGATGTTTCCTGCCCCAGGCCATCTTTGCTCCCAAGTTTGCTGCTGCGTCCACAAAACCTTCAATTGCACCTGAACTTAGTAGGAGCTCAGTAAATATTTGTTGAATATTGAATGAATTAACCAATACAATGATCTCATTGTTGGTTATGTTCTTTTCATCTTGCCATATATCAGCCTTGTTACAGCCACTACATCCACTGATCTCTGTTCTCTCTGAATCCTTACCATTTGCTTCCTTTTAGCTTCCCAAATATAAACAGTCCAAGGTTTTGCCTGTAGTTGGTCTTTGAGTACCAGTTACACTAGCAACCTTTATGACTATCTGAAAGTTAAATTTTTTGTTAAAATGGCTTTGACAAGTCTCATCTCGGTTCTCAAAGGATTTAATTCTAGAATGATGTCATTTAGAGGATGATGGTATACAAAAGAGTTAATGTGCTACCACTGTTGTCTCTGGATTACAAAACTGCAGTATTATTGGCACTTTTCTTGGTACTTAAAAGTGTTTATGAAAAATGCAGACAAAAATAAGTGTATACATTTTTAAAACAACCTGGGGGGGGAAGAGCTACTTATATTTGATGTTAGATAGGTTAGAGAATTGTCAGCCTTCTCAAGATTTGCTGTATCCGTGACAGTTTTGATCAACAATAGGGACATCATCTTACCAAGTGATTAGTTGAAGTGGTTAGTTGAATTTTAAATGAAATGTACAGAATTTACAATGAGGGGGTCAAGTGTAGAGAGTAAATCTTAGAACAGTGAATCAGTTCGAAAATTCTCGGGTAATCTCTCTCATCGTGATCATTATATGAAGAGTCTGGATAATTCTGTTCTGTCTTTCTCTAAGAGCTGAAGCTCTTATCATATTGTCCTAGTTCCCACTTTCAAGTGCTAGTTATCTTTCCTTGGAAATAAAAGCAGCTTTTCACATTTTTAGAGTGTAGTCTGTTGATAATTTGGACTGGATATGTTTTATTTTGATACACCCATTAAAATGGTCCTTTTCTTTTAAAATTATTTCTAAGAAATCCTGTCACTAAAATTTATTTTCTTTTGCACCTGCTCTTATAACCTAGTTCTCCCTCTGGGAGAAACTGGCAAACTACTGAGAGTTTCCTGCCCACATGGGAGAGCCTCATAAACTCCCCATGGCATATTTGTATGCCAAAACCAGTAACAATGATGGGTCTCAATCCCCTGACCCTGAAAGAGCCTCCAAAGTGGTACCATTGGGAAGGACGAGTAAAGAGAGACTTCTAAAATCTCAGGGCTAAGACAAATGGAGACGTTACTGAGACTGCTCAAGAAATTCAACATTCAACGGGATGATAATGATGATGATGACGATGATGATGATGATGATGATGATGATGATGATGATGATTGCACCTGCTCTATGTCTCTAATCCTTCCAAACTCCCCTCAATTATAACTTTCAATTGAAATTATTTGTTCATTGATGTTGTAAAACAAAATATGAAGTGTATAACTCCACAAACACTTTTTGTTGTTTTATTTTGTTTGGTGGCCACACAAAATGATGTCAGGGCTTACTCTTGATCCATGCTCAAGGATCACTCTTGGAGAGGGACAGGAGACCCTACTCATGCTGAGAATTGAGCCCAGGTATGTTGAATGTAAGGCAAGTGTCTTATCCCCTTGGGCCCAATTTCATGAATTTTTCTGTTCACATGAACCACTCTCCTCCATCAGTATGTAGAATTTTTTCAGCTCCTAATTTCACTCATAAAGAAAACTAACCTTGTTAAGTCTGGAGCAAGAATATAGCATAGCAGGTAGGACTCCTGCCTTGCATGAGGACAACTTGGCATCCCATCTGTCCTCTGAGTCCCCGCAGTAGTAATACCTGAGTGGAGAACCAGGAGTAAGTCCCAAGCACTAAAGGATATGGCTCAAAAACAAACCAAAAGACACTAATATTCTTAACATTCTGGTTCTTATCAACATGTATTAGTTTTTCTGATTTTGTCCTTCATATAAATGAAATCACATACTACAAAATTAAAAGTAAGATGTATATATCCGCAATGGGGCAATTACTCAATGTGATATTTAGCCTTCAGAATGTTTCCAAATGTCCCAGGCTTCCTGAACTCCATGACTACATGTGATTATATCAATCAGTGCAAAGAAAGCTCTTTCACAAAACTCAGTATCCATTCATGACAAAAAAAAAATTAGCTAAGTAGGGTTAGAAGAATGCTTCCTCAAGATAGTAACTGCCGCTTACAACAAACCCACAGCCAAAATCATGCAGCAAAAACCTGAGAGATCCCTCTGAGATTGGGTACAAACAAGAATGTCCACTTTATCCACACTATTCAATATACTCCTGCAAGTCCTCAACACAACAATCAGTTAATAAAAATAAATCAAAGGGATCCAGATTGGGGCTGGAGCTATAGTACAGTGGATAGGGCGTTTGCCTTGCATGTGGCCGACACAGGTTCAATTCCCAGCGTCCCATAATGTCCCCCCGAGCACTGTCAGGAGTAATTCCTGACTGCAAAGCTAAGAGTAACCCCTGTGCATCACTGGGTGTGTCCCCCCCAAAAAAATTAAAACACAAAGGGATACTAATTTGAAAATAAGTCAAACTATAATAATTTGCAGATGACATAATGATATACATAGAAGACCCTAAAGATTTTCCTTAAAAAATATATTAGAAGAATTCAAATTAGAACAGTGAAGCAAAATAGCAGAAGATAATATCAATACACAAAAATCTATTGCTGGGGCTGGAAAGTACAGGCATAAAAGTTATTTTTATTGCACAGAACTGACCACAGTTTGATTCCCGGCACTGCTTATGGTAACCAGGGTGCATGCAATGCCAGAGTAATTCTTAAGCAAAAATCACTTATCAGGAGTAATTCTTAAGCAAAATATTAAGAGTAGGCCCCAAGCACTACTACGTTTGGTCAAAAATAAAACACAAGGGTGCTGGAGCAATAGTACAGTGGGTAGGGCGTTTGCCTTGCACGCGGCTGACCTGGGTTCGATTATTCCCAGCATCCCATATGGTCCCCCAAGCACTGCCAGGGGTCATTCCTGAGTGCAGAGCCAGGAGTGACCCCTGTACATCGCTGGGTGTGACCCAAAAAGCAAAAAATTTAAAAAATTAAAAAAATAAAGAAATAAAAATAAAAAACAAACCCAAGTAAAAACCTGTTGCATTTATATATGCAAATAATGAAATAGAAGAGAGTTTAAAAAAAAAAGAAAAAAAACCCTTCATTTGTATAGTGGGCTAGAGCAATAGCACAGCGGTAGGGCAATTGCCTTGCACGTGGCTGCCCCAGGTTCAATTCCTCCGCTCCTCTTGGAGAGCCTGGCAAGCTACCGAGTATCTCATCCACACAGCAGAGCCTGGCAAGCTACCCATGGTGTATTCAATATGCCAAAAACAGTAACAAGTCTCACAATGGAGATGTTAGTGGTGCCTGCTCCAGCAAATCAATGAGCAATGGGATGACAATGACAGTGACATTTGTATAGTGTTTCAAACCTTCAAGTAACCAGAAATAGACTAAAGATGTGAAGACCTATGACCTGTACTTTGAAAACTCTGTCATTTATGAAAGAAAAGAAAGGAAGGAAGGAAGGAAGGAAGGAAGGAAGGAAGGAAGGAAGGAAGGAAGGAAGGAAGGAAGGAAGGAAGGAAGGAAGGAAGGAAAGAAGGAAGGATGGGAAGGAAATATGTGTATTTGTATATGTATACATGAAGGAATTCAGAGTTCTGACCTCTGTTGACGATCAAGAATCAGGGATGCTGCCTCTTTTGCCAAGGCATCAAAAATCAAATAGGGCAGACACGTAATGTGATTTGCAGATGACCGCTGGACTAGAACTGTTACCGATTGGATTCCATGGGACGTCAAAAGAACGCCTGGCCTCCCACCTATGAGATGGTCTGACTTCTTTGTCAAGAGTCTGAACTAATGGTTTGAGGCTCTTCATGTTCCTGGAACAAACAGACGCCATTGGGCTACACTAGCACGTGACAGGGATGAATGGAGACATTACTAGTGCCCGCTCGAGCAAATTGATGAGCAACGGGAGGACAAGTGATACAAGTGGTATGTACATAAGCACACAAGAATCAACATTAAACAACATATTAGTAATCTTTTATAGAAGGACTTAATGCCCCTTGTTGAAATACAACAATCTCCACATGCTTTCCTCTAAGGAAAGTAATCTTTTTTAAGGAAAGTATTTTGAATCATTATTAGCAGCTTATTCATAACAAACAATACAAAATAAATTATTTAAGTTCTGCTTTGGTGCAGGGGTTGGGATTTGGAATGGAAACATTCAAAACATAGTGATGGGATTGATGTTCAAATATCAAATGTAATCAAATATTGAGAACTTCCTTATGAAAATAAAATAAAATAAAAAGAAGTTTGCTAAGAAGCCAAAGTGGGTAGAAGGAGAGACAGTGGTGAGGGCTACTGACCCTACTGGTAGGTTTGGAGTTAGAACATTGAATGCACTTCTTCTCTTAACCGCTTTGTGAATAATGACTAAATAATAAATAGTAGGTAAAAATGGTTTAATACAGTAACTAAATAATAAATAGTCAGGTAAAAATGAATCAAAGATTTCAGTGATCAGAGGCAATGGCAGAGTACATATTATGTTTGAAATATACATGAATTATTTTATAATTGTAAGGTTTATCTCTACCAAAGATACCACAGGCCTACATGCTTCCTTATATGTAGATAGATTTCCTCTTTCAAGATTATTCTGCAACTAACTTTTAAAGTCTCTTTCTAAAATTAATTCTGGGATCGAGAGACTAGAATAATAGAAATTTCATGTGGCAATTTTCCAAGAGCAAACTACTGAAAAACCGCTAAATATAGAGTATGCAAAAAGAAGAGATATAGAAAATTATGGACTTACAGAAAAATTATGACTATAAAATTTTAAGGTTATATTACAAAACACTAATGGAGTTTCCTATAGAGTTAAATTGTATTTATTTTAGATGTTTTGGAAAGCTACATTTGAGAAGGTATACACATTTAGACCTACTACTTCCAATTACACTGGAATTTCATCATCAGTCCTTACACCGGAGATGGAGCATTATCTAAATAATTATTTCCATTTCACAGAAATCTCAGAACTATTCTTCTAACAATTGAGCCATAACAGAGCTGTTGCCATGGTAACCAAGAGTTCTAATTTCAGTTTTTCAATATTCATTTTATCATATAAGCCTATACAACAATTGGGAATAGGTCACTCTTGTTTCCACATACTTTTCTACATTTTTCTCCAAATTTCTCATTACAAATCAAACTTCCTTTGCTTCATGTATATGTATCCAGTCACTAGAGTGAACATATTTTCATGGACTGAGTGGTAGCACAGCAGGTAGGGCGTTTGCTTTGCACAGGGCCGACCTGGGTTCGATTCCTCCATCCCTCCCGGAGAGCCTGGCAAGCTACCGAGAGTATTTCGCCTGCATGGCAGAGCCTGGCAAGTTACCCATGGTGTATTCAATATGCCAAAAACAGTAACAACAAGTCTCATAATGGAAATATTACTGGCGCCTGCTTGAACAAATCGATGAACAAAGGGATGACAGTGATAGAGTAATACAGAAGTCATGAAGCATAGTTAAGGACAAGAGTTGCATAAAGATTAGAAGAAGCAACTTCTTATCACTGTGTTTCTAGATTTAAGACCATGTCATGGTGGTAAGGAAAAGGGCAACATGAGTCAAACTATTGGGCTCTCAATGATTTGTTCCTGTTTTATGTCATATGAATTTCTCAGTGGCACTAGTAACTCTGAATGATGCTTTCTCTGATGACAGAGGACTTTTAGCAAAGTCCATAGGCTGGACTTCTAAGGTACTTGTCAACTACCTGAAAAATACACAAAGAGGGTTTGTATCTGTATATGTGTGTTTGTGTGTAGGGTGGGGGGTACTTCTATACTATGTGGCTGAGGGACTTCACTTTAATGGGACCCCCTTGGGTTTGTAGTTCTTAGATTTGTAGAAATAATTGTGCAGCAAAAATTGGTTTAAAAAATAGTTTTCTTGGAAAACATTGTGTTTCAAGAAAAATCAATGCCACTGTCACTGTCATCTCATTGTTCATCGATTTGCTCAAGTGGGTACCAGTAATGTCTCCATTGTGAGATTTGCCGTTACTTTTTTTGGTATACCAAATATGCCACGGGAAGCTTGCCAGGCTCTGCAATGCGGATGAGATACAGGTGAAGAAATTGAACCCAGGTCAGCTGTGTGCAAGGCAAATGCCCTACCCATTGTGCTATCGCTCCAGCCCCAAGAAAAATCACAAAAATTAAATATCAACTCATTTTAATGAAATTATATTATATCCTCATTTTTAGGGGATATTAAAATTTGACAGAAATTTTTGAAAATCAGGAAAATGTTATAAAAGGAATAATAAAGATTTTTTAACATTTTAAAAAAAATTTTTATTAGTGAATCACCATGAGGTACAGTTACAGACTCACAAACTTTCATGCTTTCATTTCAGTCATACAGTGGTTGAGTGCCCATCCCTCCACCAGTGTCCATTTTCACCACATATGGTCCCAGCATCCCTCTACCACCCTCACTCCGTCCTCCCCCCACCCCACCCCGCCTCTGTGGCAGAGCATTCCCTTTTGCTCTCTCATTCCTTCTGGGTGTTGTGGTTCACAGTAGAGGTATTAAGTGGCCATCATGTTCAGTCTATAGTCTACTCTCAGCCCGAATCTCCCATCCTGAACAGGTCAGAAGGGAACTCCAAAAAATGGGGCGAAGAAATGAACAGAAACTTTACCAAGGAAGAGATACGAATGGCCAAAAAGCACATGAAAAAGTGCTCTACATCACTAGTTGTCAGAGAGATGCAGATCAAAACAACCATGAGATACCACCTCACACCACAGAGACTAGCACACATCCAAAAGAACAAAAGCAACCGCTGTTGGAGAGGATGTGGGGAGAAAGGGACCCTTCTACACTGCTGGTGGGAATGCCGGCTAGTTCAGCCCTTTTGGAAAACAGTATGGACGATTCTCAAAAAACTAGAGGTTGAGCTCCCATTTGACCCAGCAATACCACTGCTGGGAATATATCCCAGAAAAGCCAAAAAGTATAGTCGAAGTGACATATGCACTTATATGTTCACCGCAGCACTGTTTACAATAGCCAGAATCTGGACAAAACCCGAGTGCCCTAGAACAGATGACTGGTTGAAGAAACTCTGATACATCTATACAATGGAATACTATGCAGCTGTTAGAAAAAATGAGGTCATGACGTTTGCATATAAGTGGATCAACATGGAAAGTATCATGCTAAGTGAAATGAGTCAGAAAGAGAGAGACAGACATAGAAAGATTGCACTCATCTGTGGAATATAGAATAATAGACTATAAGACTAACGCCCAAGAATAGTAGAAATAAGTACCAGGAGATTGTTTCCATGGCTTGGAGGCTGGTCTCTCATTCTGGGTAACTCAGGGAAGGGACCACCAAGTAAAATGTGGTTGGAGGTCATGTGGGGGAAGGGTGAGGCGGGCGGAATACAGACTAGAGACTGAACACAATGGCCACTCAACACCTCTATTGCAAACCACAACACCTAATCAGAGAGAGAGAACAAAAGGGAATTCCCTGCCATAGTGGCAGGGTGGGGTGGGGGGAGACGGGACTGGGGTGGGGGGGAGGGATGTTGGGTTTACGGGTGGTGGAGAATGGGCACTGGTGAAGGGATGGGTTATTGAACTTTGTATGGGGGAAGCATGAGCATAAAGATGTATGGATCTGTAATGTACCCTCACGATGACTCTCTAATTAAAAATAAACTAATAAAAAAAAAAGAAGGGAACTCCAAGTAAAGGGTGCTAATTTTTTTTTATTATTCAATCGTAGCATTTCAGGGGAAAATAATTAAAGGAATACAAAAAATCAAAGATTTTATATTATAAATGGAAGGGGCAAGTTAGAAACCATTATTAGTCACTGAGTAAAATTGTGTCATTAGCACAATGAAATATTGTAAAGACATAGCTACAAATATTCTATAAAATATATGGAACATTTATAATATAATACTAAGTAAAAAGTCAAATACAGGGGCTGAAGAGGTAGTACAGCAGGTAAGGCACTGTCGTTGCGTGTGGCTGACCTAGTTCAATCCCCAGCACCCTAAATAGTTTTCGAGCACTGCCAAGGGTAATTTCTGAGTACAGAGCCAGAAGTGATTCCTGAGCACTGCCAGAAATAGCTGCAAAACCAAACTAAAATAAAATCACAAATGCAATCATACATAAATGAGTAAAACTATGACTAACTTTGCAAACATTTAAAAAGTAATATTCAGTATACTTGTACTAAGGCGCTCACTTGGATAATTTTGTTATTTTAAATCCTCCCAAATACTAAGGTCCCATTCAGCTAATGTTGATTAAAAATAAAAGAGACATTTTAGTTTAAACATGACAATTTAAATATTTTTTTAAACATTTATTCTTTTACCAGATTTACTAAAACCTAGAGATAAGGAAAATGGAGGGAAATATATAAATCTATAAGAAAAATTAGTAGAGAGAAGGAAATGACCACATCAAACTTGGTCTATAAAGTCAATAAATGAGAAGGTCAAGTTTCTTTAAAAGGGAGAAGTTAAGAATCATCAGCATAATGGAATAAGGTTAGGAACAAGATTATTTACAGCAGAGAACCATGGACCACTTCCAATCAAAGCATCTTTTACCTCTAAAAGGAGGCAGGGCTAAACTGAAACACATACTTAACCTCTAAAACAGAAACCCAAAGCAGTAAAAACAAGCTTCTACTCAGAGTCACCTTTCAACTCAGCCAGGGAACTTTCTCTTCCCACCCAATAAAAATGACTCTTTGGAGGTATTGAAGTTAAAGGGACCATGTATGTGAAGAGCTGAAATCAGGGGTGACATAATGAAAACAAAGCATTAGAGGGAAGTCTGACATACTGAATATCACTATTCATTATGTAGAACTTCACTTCAATGTTCCTTTGCCCATCTATACCCAGCAGTCATAATATACCAGCGATCAGGTTAGCTAGCCCGAAAGTTTAGGATAATCAACCTGTGAAAGAAGACCTATGGAATTGAACAATGGATCACCCAGCGAAACATTCCAGTGTAATCATGCCAGAATAAAGTCCATAAAAGGTCCTAGGCATGAGCATGAAAAAGAAAAGAAAAAGAAAAAAAAAGAAAAAGTAGTGTGACTGGACACGCAGAAGGAACAGGGCATTTCAGAAAAGCTTTAGTTGCCATTTGGCAGAGAAACCAAAACAGAGTGATGGACTGCAAGGAAGAGATAGAGTAGACACAGAAAAACTCCCAAAGGAATTAATATCCCAGAGAGATCAAAGAGTTATTATCTTTCTAGAACTAAAAGAAGTACGTCATTGAAATAGAACATTAAAAATGCTGGACAGTGTTCTTCAAGTGAAAAGTCAGTATTTTTAACATCATGCCTTTAAAATACAGCAACAGAATTGGAGGTTAAAGTGCAGAGCATCTAGAAAGTAAAACAAAAGATGAGGAGTTATAGGACAGGCAGAAAGAGGCCAAAATATCATATATTTAACCAAAAGAAGTTTCAGATTTAATGAATAGAGAAAGGAAAGGACTAGATTTTGTCAAGGAAATAATCCAAAACATTTCCAAAAACTGAACTTGAAAGTACCAACTAGACTTTATGTAAAATGAATTTTAAAAACCCACATCATGGAGAAAAATCATGAACTTTCAAAATACCAAGAGTAAAATTAGCAATGTCATATGAAAATACTATGAGTGAAAAAACAAGATCGCATATATCAAGTTAAGAATCAAAAATGACATATACTTGATTTTCCAATGGCATTTCTGGCGATAGAGTTAAGTCTTAAAAATTATCTATTACAATGAAAATAACTAAAAATATTTTAGAACCAAATATCTAAAAAAATATTTCCCATATAATTATCTGAAATTACTGGAAAGAGTAAACCATAAAAGAAGAACTAGAGTCTGGGACCAGGAAACTCTCACCAATAGTCCTCTAGATTTGAAGGGAATTTTCATGACAATGAAAGGATACTGAAAAAATAATAGTGCAGCCAAACTAAAAAGTATCAAATCCACCCTTTCAAGAGGAAATGTGCCAACAATTCTCAATTTATTGAAGAGGGTGTAAGTCTTTTTCAGTGTCACATGCATTGAAAGAAGATTTCTAATTCTGACAGAGTTTGGAATTGAACTGTGATAGAAAATAAAAAAGAAAACTGTAGACAATAACCACCTCAGAAAAATGTTTACACAGAAGAGGAAAATGAAATTAGAATATATGGGTTTTTTTTTTCTTTTTTTGGGTCACACCTGGCAATGCACAGGGGTTACTCCTGGCTCTGCACTCAGGAATTACCCTGGTGGTGCTCAGGGGACCATATGGGATGCTGGGAATCGAAACTGGCCCTACCCACTGTGTTATCACTCCAGCCCCGAAATTAGAATATAATACAAAGCTTATGTGATTAATTCTGTGAGTTTCAAAAGAAAGTGTAGGGGTGCATGGGTATGCGAGCGTTCAGTGGCTGAGAACCATTCCTCTGACTGGCCCACAGCAACAGATGGATGAAGGACCGGGAAACAGTGAAACAGGGCCCCCGGCTGGCCCACAGTCAGTTTATTTCTTTCTCTTCCCCAGCATAGTCCGATCTTTCCCCTTGCAGCACAATCATAGTAACAGTTTTGGCCGTAGTCCCAATCATCATAGTTTCATTATCTAGTCTCCTTGTAGACATCCAAGTCTCCTCTTCCTCTAGTCCCATCTTTCCCCTTACAACATAGTTATATAGAAATCATGAAGGGTGGGGGGTACACATAGGTGGGTTTGAACATTGTCATACCAACAAACAGGGATAAAGCCACTCCTTCAGGGGAAGTTCTAGGAGAGAAACTCAAAGACAAAATCTCACCTGAGGATTCAGCAATCCAGATTCCTAGGAGATCCGCTCAAGGGTGAGATTCCATCCAGGGTGTATTGCTTATCCTTTCCTCAGCTAGTAAACCATTTAAACAATCATAGTAAATTTACTTATAATATTTCTAGTCATTTTGTATATACATGGTGAGAGATATATTAAGCTTAAAAGTTGGTTCTTTTGGGCCCAGATAAGATCCGGAGCTGCTGCTCTCAAAACAGACCCTCTGCTCCTAAAGACTATGATCCAAAGGTCTTCTAACCCATTTTGTCACCCAGAGCGGCTTTTTACAGCAATGCATCTAGACTGTGAGCTGTACTACGACTATGTGCCGCTTGGGGAGGGATTTTCCCTCTCCACCCTGTTTTTCTTCGTGGAAAATGGCGGCGGTGGCATCATCCATGTGGCAAGAGCCACCCCCTAAGACTTCCACCCAGAGGTAGGAACTTTGCAATGTTGTGGCTCATAGGCAATCATGGGAAGGGGGCATTACCTGCACGCCCTCAGCCCAGATAAGATCCGGAGCTGCTGCTCGAAAAACAGACCCTCTGCTCCTAAAGACTATGATCCAAGAGGTCTTCTAACCCACTTTGGCACCCGGAGTGGCATCTTACAGAAATACATCTGGACTGTGAACTGAACTAAAATATCAGAAATCCAAAACTGCGGTTGTGACAGTGGCCACGTGAGCTCATAGAATCTTCATTCTCAGCAATGAAAAGAAATTCTTATATGATGCCTTTTCAGCAGGCTGATTGTTGGGGGGAAATTCCAAACAATAGTTGTGAGTTCTCTATTGAAATATTGAATGTATTCAAAGCATAAGGAATAAAATGAAAATCATTAGCTACTTAGGTGGGGGCTGGGTGGGAGGGGGTATATTGGGGTCTTTGGTGGTAGAATATGCGCACAGGTGAAGGGATGGGGTTTCAATCATTATATAACTGAGACTTATACCTGAAAGCTTTGTATTTTTTTCACGGTGATTCAATATAATAAAATAAAATTTTTTTAAAAAAAGTTGGTTCTTTTGTTTCTTTGAGAAAATAAACAAGACCAATAAAACTCTAACAAGACTCACAAAAAAAGGGAGAGAGAAAACCCTAATAAACCAAATTGGAAATGAAAAGGGGGGCATTACAACAGAAACTACAGAAATTCAAAAAATCCTCAGAGATTACTTTGAGAATATTTATGCCACGAATCATGAAAACCTTGAGGAAATGGATAAATTCCTAGATTCCAATAGTCTCCCAAGGCTGAACCAAGTAGACCTAGAATACCTGAACAGACCTATCACTATCAAGGAAATTGAAACAGTAATAAAAAGTCTCCCAAAGCGAAAAAGTCCTGGCCCAGATGGATTCACTAGTGAATTCTTCCAAACCTTTAAAGAAGACTTACTCCCAATCCTCTTTGAGCTTTCCAGGAAATTGAAGTATCAAAAACACTTCCAAACAGTTTCTATGAAGCAAATATCACCCTGATACCAAAAGCAAACAGGGATATCACAAATAAAGAGAATTACAGATCGATATCACTGATGAACACAGACACAAAGATCCTCAATAAAATATTAGCAAATAGAATCCAACAACTCATTAAAAAAAATCATACACCATAACTAAGTAGGATTCATCCCAGGGATGCAAAGATGACTTAACATTTGCAAGGCAATCAACATAATTTATCATATCAATAAAAGAAATAATAAAAACCATATGATCATATCAATAGATGCAGAGAAAGCATTTGACAATATTCAGCACCCGTTTATGATGAAAACTCTGAGCAAAATGGGCATCAAAGGAACTTTCCTCAATATAGTCAAAGACATCTACCACAAGCCCACGACAAGTATCATTCTCAATGGGGAAAAACTAAAAGCCTTCCCTCTTAAATCAGGTACAAGACAAGGTTGCCCACTTTCGCCACTCCTATTCAATATAGTACTGGAAGTCCTGGCTATAGCAGTTAGACAAGAAAAAGATACCAAGGGCATACAGATAGGAAAGGAAGAGGTCAAGTTATCACTATTTGCAGATGTTATCATACTATACTTAGAAAACCCTAAAGACTCTATAGAAAAGCTCCTAGAAACAATAGGTCGATATAGTAAAGTGGCAGCCTACAAAATCAACACCCAAAAGTTCATGGCTTTCTTATATATAAATAATGAAAGAGAAGAAAGAGACATTAAAAAAATCACATTCACAATAGTACCTCAGACAATAAAGTACCTTGGAAACAGCTTAGCTAAAGAGTTGAAGGACCTATACAAGGAAAATTACAAAACACTCCTTCAAGAAATAAAAGAAGACACTAGGAAATGGAGACATATCCCCTGATCATGGGTAGGGAGAATTAACATTATCAAAATGGTAATACTTCCCAAAGCACTGTACAAATATAATGTGGTCCCTATCAGGATACCCATGACATTTTTCAAAGAACTAGATAAAACACTCCTGAAATTCATATGGAACAATAAACCCCCACGAATAGCTAAAGCAATCCTTGGGAAAAAGAAGATGGGTGGCATCACCTTCCCCAACTTCAAACTCTACTACAAAGCAGTAGTAATTAAAACAGCATGGTATTGGGCTAGAAACAGACCTGCAGACCAATGGAATAGAGTAGAATATCCTGTCACAGACCACCAAATATATATATGGCCACTTAATCTTTGACAAAGGGGCAAGAAATGTGAAGTGGAACAAGAAAAGCCTCTACAACAAGTGGTGCTGAGAAAACTGGATAGTTACATACAAAAAAATGAACTCTTACCTCTGTCTAATGCCAGGCAAAAAAGTCAGATCAAAATGGATTAAAGACCTCAATATCAGACATGAATCTATAAGGTACATAGAGGAAAATGTAGGCAGAACTCTTCATGACATTGAAGCTAAAAGCATCTTTAAGGATGAAACAGCACCGACCATGCAAGTGGAAGCAAGTATAAACAAATGGGACTGTATCAAACTAAGAAGCTTCTGCACTTCAAAAGAAACAGTGACCAAAATACAGAGAAAGCCCACATAATGGGAAAGAATATTTACCCAATACCCATCCGATAAGGGATTAATATCCAGGATATACAGGACACTGGTGAATTGTACAAGAAAAACCTCCAACCCCATCAAAAATTGGGGAGAAGAAATTAACAAAAGCTTCCTGAAAAAAGAAATACAAATGGCCAAAAGGCAAATGAAAAAATACTCCACATCGCAAGTCATCAGGTAAATGCAAATCAAAACAATAATGAGATATCATCTCACACCACAGAGACTGGCACATATTCAAAAGAACAAAAGCAACCAGTGCTGGCGTGGATGTGGGGAAAAGGGACGCTCTTTCACTGTTGGTGGGAATGCCGACTGACCCAGTCTTTCTGGAAAACAATATGGACAGTCCTTCAAAAACTCTAAATTGAACTTCCATATGACCCTGCAATACCACTTCTGGGAATATATCCCGAGGATGCAAAAAAAAATAGTAGAAATGACATCTGTGCCTTTATGTTCATTGCAGCACTGTTTACAATAGCCAAAATCTGGAAACAACCCAAGTGCCCTAGAACAGATGACTGGTTAAAGAAACGTTGGTACCTCTACACAAGGGAATACTATGAAGTTGTTAGGAGAGATGAAGTCATGAAATTTGCTTATAAACGGATAGACATGGAGAGTATCATTCTAAGTGAAATGAGTCAGAAAGAGAGGGACAGACATAGAAGGACTGCACTCATTTGTGGAGTATAGAATAACATTACATGAGGCTGACACCTAAGGACAGTAGATAGAAGGGCCAGGAGGATTGCCCCATAGCTGGAAGACTGCTTCATGAGCAGAGGGGAGAAGGCAGATGGAATAGAGAAGGGATCACTAAGAAAATGATGGCTGGAGGAATCAGTCATGATGAGATATGTGTGCCGAAAGTAGATAATGGACCAAACGTGATGACCTCTCGTGTCTGTGTTGCAAGCCATAATGCCCAAAAGTAGAGAGAGAGTATGGGGAATATTGTCTGCCGTGGAGGCAGGGGGAGGGTGGGAAAGGGGGGGTATACCTGGGATATTGGTGGTGGGGAATATGCACTGGTGGAGAGATGGTTGTTTGATAATTGTGTGATTGTAACCCAAACATGAAAGCTTTTAACTATGTCACAGTGATTCAATAAAATTAAAAAAAAAATGTTGGCTCTTTCTGGGGACATTTTGCTATTTACATCAGACTAAAGTCCTCAGGCCATGTTAGTCTTTCCTAACCCCAGCAAGGTCTTTATTTAGTTACTTCTTTTTGGGTCATGACAGAGTTTGTTCTGTGACCATGCTCTTAACTTATTATACTTATAATGCTTAGATTGTCTCCTTTTGGTGCCAGGGTAGCTTACAGCTTTCCCTGGATCCATCCAGTCCCTTCATCGGGACCTTGCTCTTGGAGTACTTGGAACAAACGACCACTGAGGCTTAAATCAAGCAAATATGAATGCCCAGGAGTAAATATTATTTTGGGGTCAATTAAATTCCATGTTACAAAGCATAGCATGAACTGTCTTCCTGTATCTATACAAAAAGGGCATTGCTAAACCATGCAAGTGACATAAAGGAAAGGGAAAAGCAATATAGGGTTATTAGTGCTTGATGGAATTGGGTGTGTCTCAGGGGCACTGTTGTGGAAGTAACTCAATAAACCTAAGCTCCCTGCGGGAGGAGCAAGGACAAACCAATGTTATCCAACAGTTATAAAAACATGAACACTAAATGTTGGTTTATTTTTAAAATAATAAAGTAGAGAAGAAAATGTGCTTCAGTGGAAAGAAAGGAGAAGTGTGAATTGCTAAATAAAATCTTTAGTTTCAGAGCAAGAAATTAGGTGATATCTGAAATTTTAAAAATTGAGGTCAGTATAAGCATATTCAAATAGTATTTTAAAAAGTGTGGAAGAATTAAATATGAAAATGAAAACTTAATATACAGGGATGTCAAGGAAACGACTGTTCTAAAAGGAAGTATTAAGCACTTACTTTTAAATATATATCATACTCATAACTTTTTGTAGAATAAAAACGATAAGATCAAAAGAAGAAAGTAAGCAACTATAAAACAGAACATCAAAGTGTATGCTAATGCTTATCTAGATTCAATTTATTTTATAGAAGCTGAAAATTTCAGATGACGTTCAAATTTTAGTTTGTATTAATATTATAAAATGAAATCAGAAAAAAGCAGTCTAGTTATTTTTTGAAAACACAGTACAGAATTTTCCAGGACTAAAAACATCAGTATTCCAATAAAAGTTTCTACTGAGTGCCTACAACAATGAAGGAAAAGCATTCCAAGTTAGACTAATCTTTCTAAAATTTAGAACACAGGGGCTGGAGCAATAGTACAGTGGGTAGGGCGTTTGCCTTGCAAGCGGCCGACCCGGGTTCAATTCCCAGCATCCCATATAGTCCTTTGAGCACTGCCAGGGGTGATTCCTGAGTGCAGAGCCAGAAGTAACCCCTGTGCATTGCCAGATGTGACCCAAAAAGCAGGAAAAAAAATTTAGAACAGAGTTGAAGAAGGAAAATTCTGTTTCTAAGCAGAGGAAAATGCAAATGAATCTAACACTGGCAACAGATTTAATTTGTGCAACACTAACTTTATTTTCCTCTTTCTATTTTTCTTTAAAATTTTTTTCTTTGTCCTAGAACAGATGACTGGTTAAAGAAACTTTGGTACATCTACACAATAGAATACTATGTAGCTGTTAGAAAAGATGAAATCATGAAATTTTGCATATAAGTGGATGGACATGGAGAGTATCATGCTAAATGAAATGAGTTAGAGAGAGAGAAGGACAGACATAGAATAACTAACACCCAATGATAGTAGAGATAAGGGCCAGGAGGATTCCTCCACAGCTTGGAAGCTGGCCTCACATGCTGGGGGAAAGGCAGCTCAGACAGAGAAGGGAACACTAAGTGAATGGTCCCTTCTTGGAGGGCTGGCTTGGGATGGGAGATGCATGCTGAAAGTAGACTATAGATTAAACTTGATGGCCACTTACTACCTGCATTGCAAACCATAACAACCAAAAGTAGAGAGAGAGTAAAAGGGAATGTGCTTGCTACAGAGGCAGGGGGTAGGGAAATGGGGGTGACGGGGGGGGGAATACTGGAAATATTGGTGGTGGAGAATGGGCACTGGTGGAGTGTATGGAGTGTATCATTGTATGAATATAATGTAATCACAAAAGTTTGAAAGTCTGTAAAAAAATTTTTTTTTTCTTAAGATATCATATCTGCGCAATGGCCCAGCGGGTAGGGCGTTTGCCTTGCATGCCGCCAACCCGAGTTTGATTCCTCGGTCTCTGTCGAAGAGCCTGGCAAGCTAACGAGTATCAAGCCCACTCGGCAGAGCCTGGCACACTGCCCGTGGCGTATTCGATATGCCAAAAACAGTAACAACAATTCTCACAATAGAGACGTTACTGGTGCCTGCTCAAGCAACTCGATGAACAACGGGATGACAGTACTACTACAGTACTAAGATGTCATGATTTACAGAGTTATAGTTGAGTTTTAGGCATACTGTTTCAGTACCAATGCCACCACCACTGTCTTTTTCCCTCCACCAGTGGACCCAAGTTCCCTCCACCCGCCCTACCTTGTCCCCTCAGTCCACCTCTTTGACAGGCACATACTTTAAGCTTCATTGTTGTGTTTTGGGCCTCCTTCTTTCAGCGTTGTTGATGCTGTTATCTGGACATATACATCTACACCACCATAAACCTAGGTCCTTGATCCCTGACTCCCTACATTTTCATCTGCCTCTTATTACTCACCCCTTCGATTTCTTTCCTTCTCTGCCCTCCTTAGACTGTGCAGTGGGGTTATCTAGGCATCCCCCTTTACTGCATTGCATTCTCTCATCTAAACCACAAATCTTCCTGTATTTATTATTCTTCTGGCTTACTTAATTTGACACACTATCTTTCAGTTGCAGCAAATTGCATGATTTTATCATTTATTGATGTTTTATAGTATTCCATTGTGTATTTATACCACTTCCTTATAATCCACTTATTTGTTGTTGGACTTTTTACTTTTATTTTCATAATTTTATTTTTTAAATCTAATTTTACTTTCCTCCTAATATTGATTCAAGTGTTCTACATTTTCTCTTTACATTGTCACTTGTCACTTGTCATCCTGTTGCTTTTCAATTTGCTTGAGTGGGCATCAGAAATGTCTCCATTTGTCCATGTCTCATGCTAGTATAGCCCAATGGCGTCTGCTCGCTCCAGGAACATGAAGAACCTCAAACCATTTGTTCAGGATTTTGACAAAGAAGCCTGACCATCTTGTAAGCGGGCGACCAGGTATTCTTTTGGCGTCCCATGGACCTCTTTACATGATGAAAATATAAACCTACACACGTAAATATCTTTTAAAGGCAACTGTTAAATATGGCACTTTAAAAACAGCTGTCAGGGACCAACGAGATAGTACAAGTAGGGTACTTGCCTTGCACTTGGCCAGGAGGGATTTGATCCCCTGCACCACAAATGATATTCCAGCACTGCTAGGAGAGACCCAAAATCTCCACACACAAAAAAATGGATTAAAGATAAATTAAAACAGCTGTCAAAACAGAAGACTTTAGTGTTGCTGAAAATAATTTTAAACATATATCTTGTTATGGATACAAATTCGCATTCAGATGTAATAAAAGTATAGCAATTCAGATACACAAAGATTCAAAATGTTTTCTTCCCCCATCCTTTCTTACAAATTTACTTTAAAACGTGTTCCAGGAAAACAAGTGGGGAAATGGAGAAAGGAGAACTTGAAACCAAGAGGATACCTGTGCCAGAGAGAGAGAGAGAGAGAGAGAGAGAGAGAGAGAGAGAGAGAGAAAGGGAGGAAGAGAAAGAAGAGGGAGAGAGGGAGAAAGGGAGAGAGAGGGAGAGAGAGAAGGAGAAAGAGAGAATTATTTGTCCCTAGTTGAACATTGCAAAAAGCTGTAAAGAGCAACCAACTCAAATGAAGCAGAGAAAGACCCAAGAAAACAAAAGGCTTCTAAAATTTGGCATTTCCCTTAGTAATTTGGAAAACTTGAAAAAAGGATTGAAAGACAGAAGGCAATGTAAATAAAAGGAATATTAAGCTAAAAGGAAAATAAGCTATTTGAGAATGAAAATTAATATACCAGTTGATATACTATGAAAAGCATTTCAAAACTTTAAGAACTCAAGTAGCATTTATTCATTTACAAAGATTTATGTACAAAAATTGATTCAAAGCCTATCCATAAAAACTTGCAAAATGGTAGTCCAATTAATTACGTCTGGCTAATATAATCATTCCATGTGGCATAATAAGTTTAATTTTTAGAAATATATTTTTCTTATAATAGGAAATATCAAGAGCTATACTTGGAGTATCATGTTTCACTCAAGTGAGAGAAGGAATCCGGAGTTCCGATCTCCATCGACGATCAGGAATCAGGGACGCTGTCTCGTTTGCCAAGGGCATCAAAAATCAGATGGGCCAGACACATAATGCGATTTTCAGATGACCGCTGGAATAGAGATGTTACCGATTGGATTCCATGGGATGTCAAAAGAACGCCTGGCCGCCCACCTATGAGATGGTCTGACTTCTTTGTCTAGAGTCTGAACTAAGGTTTGAGGCTCTTCATGATCCTGGAACTAACAGATGCCATTGAACTATACTAGTATGTGACAGGGATGAATGGAGACATTACTGGCACCTGCTCGAGCAAATTGAAGATCAACGGGAAGACAAGTGTTACAAAGAAATAACAAGAGACTAAGAAATAATATAATTATATATTAGTAGTATTGTCTATATTGAAATTTTGTGAATAATTTTATTTCCTATGTATAGGGAATTTTAAACAAATTCTGTGTAATACTTTCCCTGTAAGTTTTCACATGGCTGTGAAATATTTTTAATTTTTTTTAATATTCTTCAAAAAGACTTCCCACTAGTACCATTTACCATTATCCTAGTGTCTCATTATTTTGTTGTTATGTTTTATATTTATAACTCTATTCATTATAATATATATTTAAGAATAATATATATTTATTTTTATATATTTTATAATATATATATATATATTTTTTTTTTTTGCTTTTTGGGTCACACCTGGCGATGCACAAGGGTCACTCCTGGCTCTGCACTCAGGAATTACCCCTGGCGGTGCTCAGGGGACCATATGGGATGCTGGGAATCGAACCCGGGTCGGCCGCGTGCAAGGCAAACGCCCTACCCGCTGTGCTATCACTCCAGCCCCCAATATAATATATATTTTTAAGAATTTGTTTTTCTTCTGTCTTCTCCTGTTAAGATTTACCCTCCACGAGTTTAAAAGCCTTATCTATCTTACTCATTATAATATTTATGGGCAAAACTGGCATATATCAGGAACTCAACATTTGTTTTATGAATAAATTTTAAATATTAAATTTATTCATACATAGATGTATAGTTTGATGAAAAACATGTTTAAATTAAACACAAAATATACTATGATTTTAACCACGTTAAAATATTTTGTATATGAAGTAAAGAAATCCATGAGTAACATTTAGAGTAACATTTCTATCATTCACGGTAGAAATTACTAATAACATCTTATTACTTGTATTACTCCTATTAAAATATTCTGTATGAAGTTTAACCACATAGCCTCATATATGTTAAATAAAATGAAGGGATGAAAGGGACTTCTTCCCACTGAAAAGAGCTAGTAGACTGTAATATTAAATTAAAATAGCTGAAAATGTTCAGGACTAATTTATATACAAAGCTAAAACTTGCTAACTTAATAATTACATAATGAAACTTGATTGATACTACACTTATTTTCCCTAAAATGTAATTCTTAAGATTTGAATTAATCATAGAATTATTGTGCTTGTTATTAGAGAAAATAAAAGCATTATCTTCTTTTATGCCTCCCAGCTTTCCCATAAGAAGTAATGACTAACCAAAAAATATTTGATTCTTCATAGTTAGCCTTAGCATGCTGAGGAGGAAGATGATACAACAACATAAATTTAAAAACTCAAGTTTCAGGCTGTGTAGTATATGATGTTACATTATTACAAGTGTCTTATATTTTTGTATTTTTTATTTATATTCTATCTGCCATTAAGCTATAAACTCCTGAGAATAGCAGAGCGAATACTCATATGTTATTCATTAAACTAATTTAATAAGCTATGTTTGTGATTAGCAGTACACTTTATTATGAAAAGTTTGCAGGATATTAGATATTGAGTGTAAAAATATGTACCCTACTTACTTTTCATTTGCACTCCAAACATGAGCCAGAAGAAACTGAAACAGTTGATGATAAAGATGCCCTAGGAAAATGTTAAATTCTAATTCAAAAAATGTTAAAGCCAGGGTAAATTTTAAGTACACGCATTTCAGTCAAGGACAATCATAAAAAGAAAGAGAATCTTACCTCTACAACAAAAATGGCACTACAGTTGCTCTAGATGAAGCTTGATTTTGTGTTGATACATTTGGTATCAAATGCAAAATTTTAAAAAGGAAGATAGGATAACATTTTTTATTATCATAAAAATCAATCTGGCATGGGAAAAAACAATATATCACGTAGATCTCAACCCTGGAAGAAAAATTTAAGTTTTAATGATGTATAAAGTTTCAGGTGTCATCATTTTATAATGCAGTGTAATTTAAATGTTTTTTTTTTAATTTTTAGAAGAACTGATTAAAAATATGAGCAGTATTCCTGTGTAACATTCCAAGAACATACATAGTAAAGAGTTTTATGTTTTTTCACATTAAATTTATTCCTTTTAAGTCCAGAGTGACACACACACACACACACGCACGCACGCATGCATGCACACACGCACGCATGCATGCACACATGCATGCACGCACTCACACACACACACACACACACACATACACACACACTAGTTTAGCAAAGTAGATTGTGGCCCTGGTATTTCTCTATCCTCTAAGCCAAGGGTGAATAAACTGACCTCAGGCCATACCTAGCCCATTATTTATTCTTATAAAGTGTTATTAAAACACAAACGTGGCCATTTAGTTATTATTCATGATCTTCTGCCTATTTTATAACGGGATGTTTCTTTTCTGCTGTCAAGTTATGTGAGTGTTTTATATACTAGATATACCAGTGTTTAAGCTATGGTATGCAAATACTTTCTCCTTCAATCAGATATCTCTTTTTCTTTAGTGATAGTTTCTTTTTCTTTTTCTTAATTTTGTTTTTGGGTCATACCAGTGATGGTCAGGCCTTATTCCTGACTCTGTGCTCAGGAGTTACTCATGGTGGGCCGACAGGTCATATGGGTTACTAGATGGCAACCCTGATGACTGCATGCAAGTCAAGCACTTGAACTGCTGCGCTGTCTCTCCAGTTCCTAATGTTAGATTCTTCCACAGTTTAAAAGCTTTTGGTTTGGGGGCTGGAGCAATAGTGCAGTGGGTAGTGCGTTTGCCTTGCATGCGGCCGACCCGGGTTCGATTCCCAGCATCCCATATGGTCCCCTGAGCACCACCAGGGGTGATTCCTGAGTGTAGAGCCAGGAGTAACCCCTGTGCATTGCCAGGTGTGACCCCAAAACCAAAAAATTAAAAAAAATAAAAGCTTTTGGTTTGACTTACACCTTTTGTTTATCTTTGTTCCTGATTTCCTTGCCAATGAACTTTGAATCACTGAAAACAAAAGAATGTATGATTCTGATTACTTGTTCATTTCTTCCAACGTAGCTGATCTATTGGTATATAGCTTCTCATCATGGTCTTTTATGATCCTTTGTATTTCTGTATTTCTATGACATTGATGGTATCTTCTTTGAATTTGGGGTCCTATTTATTAGAGTTTCCTCTCCTTTTTTTTCTTAGTAATCATAAAGATTTGTTCACTTTATCTTTTCAAAAAGCCACCTCATGTTGTCATTAATCTGTTGTACAGTCATTTTAATTTCTATCTTGTTGATTTCCAATCTAAGTTTTTAGTGATCCCTTCATTCTAGTGATTTTGTTTTCATTTGCTCTTTTTCTAGTTTCTTGAATTGTAGGATTGGATTGTTTAACTGGGATTTTTCTTCTTTCTTCATATAAGTCTATATTACTATAAATTTTCCTCTTAACACAACTCTTGCTGCATTCATAGATTCAAATAGTTCATGTCTTTACTTCTATTTGTATCCAAGTATCTATCAGTTTTTCCTTTAATTATTCACTGATTCAATAGTTATTCAGCAGCATGTTTACTTTTCACATATTCAATAATTTTCCAGCTCTTTATTTTCAGCTAATTTCTAATTTTATATCATTGTGATCAGAAAACATACTTCAAAAATTTAAATCTACATAAATTTATTAATAATAGTTTTATTACTTAAGATGTAGAAAAGAATCCTCCACGTGCATTTGATAATGTATACTTGGCCTTTTAGCGAGCATAATATCTTATTAAACACATAAGTTCTAATTCATCATAAGAAAAAGTTATTATTTTCTTATTGATTTTCTGACTGACAGATCTACTCATTATATAAAGGAGTATTGAGAACTCCTACTACTGTAATGTTGCTGTCAATTTTCCATTATATGTTATAATTGTTTTATATAGTTTATGCTCCTTCATTTGATACCAATATGTTAACGAATGTTATATAATTTCAATGGTTATTTTCTTATTTCATGACATGCCTTTTATCACTGACTTTTTGTAGTTGGAAGTCTATTTTATCTTATGTGAATATGGCCATTCCTGCCTTTTTTTAAGTTACAGTTTATAAGGTAGTTTTCCAACTCTTACTTTGAGGCCATTATTTCTTTGGAGCACAGATTAGACTCCTATAAATGGCAGAAAGCTAATTTATGGGTTATTTTTTAAAAATACATCTAGTCTCTCTTCCCTTTAATAACTTTATACCTTGAGATTTAGTAAAGTTATTGATGTATGATTATTTCTCATCATTTTTCTATTTTTCTTACTCCTGTTTTTGTAGTTTCTGTTCTTATTCTATTGCTTTGTGCTTTGATAGTTCCTTTTTTTAATGTTTGGATTACATGGCAAAGCCTGGCAAGCTACCCGGGGTGTATTCGATATGCCAAAAACAGTAACAATAATGGGCCTCATTCCCCTGACCCTGAACGTGACAGGGACGAATGGATAAGCTACTGGCACCCAGTCCAGCAAATCGATGAGCAACAGGAAGACAGTGATATAGTGATACAGTGAATGTTTGGATTAAGGTATATTTATTTTGGAACGCCAGAATGGAAGTGAGTGAAGGGTAAAACAACAACCATCCCTTAGTAGTCCAATTTAATGACAAACTGAGCAGAGCAATTACTCATTGACATAGTTGTTTCAACTAAATAATGACAGTTTGAATTTATAATGCATGAAAAGGTTGTGCAAAATACTAATTATTTTGTTCAGAGATTTCTTCTAGTATGGAGACATAATGGGTATTAAATGCATATGTCTATGATTAATTATTAGTTCATAAAATTGTTACCTTAGATTTATAAAAAAATGTGGATAAGTTTATCTTTGTGCTAAAATGGGAGCACTAAGTAAGCTGTCAATGATAGATACTTAGCTAAGAATACATTAATATATGTCTTAAAGGATAATCAATGGCCAATTCTACTGCAAACACAGTAGAGACTATTAAAAAATAGATATTCTAATCCTTAGGCAAAAGACTTGAAAAATTAGTTGATGATGCAAATAGAAAGGGGGCCTAGGAGCCTATAAGATATATATAAGTAAATTTCTAAAAAATAAAATTCATAATAATATAATAATTATCATGTTCTATTGAATTCTTTCTCCATAAAAAATTTTTAAAAGAAAGAAGCTCTGAGATCTGGAGTATAGGCCCAACTGTAATGTCCTAGCTACGATGTAAATCATTTTATTTCACAGTTTTAAGTTCACTTGTTTTTCTGGTTATGAGCCCAGCAAGATACCAAGTGTATCCTGCCCACACGTCAATGCCTGAAAAACAACCCATGGCGTATTCAATATGCCAAAAATATTACTGGCGTATTCGATATGCCAAAAACGTTACCGGTGCCCACTCAAGCAAATTGATGAACAACGGGACGACAGTGCAGTGCTACAGTACACATAATTTGGTTCTTAATCAACCAGAAATAATTATCACTAACATCTAGCAGTACGTTTTTGTGTCACAAGTTTCTTTGGAGCAGCTTCTGTAGGAAAGGTTCAGAAATACTGGATTCAATACTCATTTAAAGGTATTGGGAAAGATTTTTAACATTATGTTATTTAAAACACTCCAAGGAAGTGTATGCCAGCTGGAAATTTATAAGAAACTATGAATGTGTTGACTTATGCTTTCTCAACTTTGACTTGCTTTTTAATGGGCCTCAGAATAAAAGTTTCTTCTACAAGAGAATTCTGAAACTGCATTTTGATCTTCAAAATTTCATTTACAACTAGTTTTCTATGCAAATCAGTAACTTTTGTAGCTTTGAAGCATAAAACTAAAATTAATTAATTTAATAGTCAAAGACCGCATTAAGATGCAAAGAGCTACAAGAAATCAAAAGTATCACAGAATATCTAAAAATGCAAGTTTTGTCTCAATTAAACCAACCTCATTCATTTATTGGCTACCTATGTTCAATTTGAACTTATAAAATTACTTTACTAATAAAATGCCATGTGTCTTTAAGTAGTAGAGTTCCAATAGATTTTATATGAAAGAAGTTATTTCTGCTTTTTTTAAAAAAACAGGTCAGAAGTCATGATCTAAGAAGTTATTTCCAAGTCAATGTCTCTGCTTTATGAGACACACAAGAATCAATTAGCTTATGCCCTTAAATTTTTTATCATACACTATACACATCATATATAAGGCAACTCCCAGAATCTGCTTGCAAGTTATAAAATATTTTCTCTTTCCACTTGGTTTTGCACAACACCTGCAATTTAATCAGGATGTTTTTGGGTGTGCCTTCACTTCCCTGTCAACATTGCAATTTTGGGCAAATGCCAACCTGTAAGAGATTTTCATCTTGAGACTGTTTCCCTTCTTGCAACATTAGTTGTACTCTTGCCAAAAACATCAACAGGCTGAGGGAACATCCCCTTTTACTCACTCCCATCCATTTCTTGATTCAAATAATAAACATTGCCTACAACTTAATCAAGCCTTTTTGTTTAATAACTCACCGAAAGACAATTTCAACAACCTCATGTGTTAATCTTTGTTTCATATATTCTGCACTTCATAAATACTGTTAGTCCTTATTTAAAATTTTTGCCATTTAGAGGATAGGAGGATTGCCAAAATAACTCTGCCATCACCGTGAATTCTACAAAATAGTAAAAACGGAATCTCTGTTTTATCCTCTGTATCTTGAACTATTAATTTTCTACATACTAAGACTTTTCGTCCTGGTGTATATGCTTGTTACATGTGATCAGTCCAGGAGATAATTTCAGTGTGGTACTTGGACAAACAATGCTGACCACCAAACAATAACTCAGTATGTTGAAAAGAGAAAGCTACACTGAAAACAATTCTTATTGAAGATAGGCCTGGTTTCCTGAGAAAGATGTTTATGGGCAAGAAAGCTATATTTATCTAGATCTGGTCTGTATTCTATTAGAAAGACATTTTTTTCCATTGCTATTGCATTTTTAATATCAAAGCAAACTATGATTGCTCAAATTGCTCAAAGATGTTAAATATTTATACTTTCTCGGAAGTCTTAAGAGGAAAAGGCACCTAATAAAAACAATCTGCTAGAGTGGTCAATAAGGCTTGATTTGGACTGTAGCGTACAATATTATTCAATCTGGTGAATTATTTAGACTTGGTTGTTTTCAGGAGTAGAGACATTTGATAGCTAAATTCTGTCACATTTAATAATAATCTTTAGAATATTGAGTAGAAAGTACTATGAATTTTTGGAAAAATGTGTCCTCGACATGTCTCCTGATATATTCAATGCTCATTTCACTAAGTTCAAATTAGAAATGTGTAATTTCAAATCATTAAAATTTAATGACATAAATGAGATATTGAGCCCGTAGGCTAAATAATGAAATAAAAGCTCTTCTGTAGCCTTCAATACAATTCCCCACACATCTCTGGCAAATGCTACCATTCATTGTCTTAGACTCAAATCCACACAAACCACTCTGGACTTCTGACTCTTCTTCACATATCAAGTTTCATGACAGTTAGAGACTTTTTATCAGCCATTCATTTTACTTAAGTTGTTTTCCCCAATTCTTAATTGGACTTAACAAAAACAAGTATATTTCAAAGTAAGAGTCTAGGAGCACGAGTGCCAGGGCACAGTGAATTAGTATATATAATTGGCTAGAATATCTTCAGTAATCAATAGACCGTAATTGTTTGTGTGGTCATTGTTACCCTTTGTTCTCAGCTTAAGTATTATTCCCCATGCAAATACACTTCCTTTGAATGTGAAGTTCGTCCTGACACCCTTCTCCAAACACTCTCAGTCTTTTTCTATCACTGTTACTTTCCTCCCTGTAAATCAAAATGAGTCTTATTTTATAGTAAAGCTGAACTCTGGATAAACTGGATTGATCTATTTATTTTGGGGGACTTTTGAGTGCTCAGTGCTCAATGCTCAATGCTCAGTGCTCAGTTTTCAGTACTCAGTTACTCCTGACTCTGTGCTCAGGGATGTTTCTTGGTGGGGCTCATGGGCTCATATAGAGTGCTAAGCCATGTCCCTACCTGCCATACTATCTCTCCAGCCTCTGGACTAGATTCAAATTTTTTTTTTTTTGCTTTTTGTGTCACAACCGGCAATACACATGGGGTTACTCCTGGCTCTGCACTCAGGAATTACTCCTGGCGGTGCTCAGGGAACCATATGGGATGCTGGGAATCGAACCCAGGTCGGCCGCATGCAAGGCAAACGCCCTACCCGCTGTGCTATTGCTCCAGCCCCATGGATTCATTTTTTAATTGTCAGAAATACCTTGTCTAGTTTCTACCATTAAAAAGCATATTAAATCTCTCATGGGACAGTGATAAGAAGTCAGCACCTATTTTGAAATTAGTGGCATAGCATGACAGTGTAATATTATATATAGGATGGTGGGTTATTATTTATGGGAAGGGGGTCTAGCTTAAGGAAATATGATTATTTATAACATTTTCTTTCCACTGTGCATTAGTTAAAGCAATAACGTCTTCTGGAAACAGTGACTAGAAAAGAAAAAAAAAGAATCATTATCCTTATTTTCAAATCTAAGACAGTTACGTGGAATAATTTATATTTGTGTGAGGAAGATGGTTTGAGAGCAGAAGAGTCTTGGAGTGATAATGTACACTCATCTCAGAGAAGATAGTTATTCTCTATCCTCACTAAATATTAAAAGATTATTACTATATAAGACTTATCAATCCCAAATATAATATTAGTATGCATAATATAAATATAATATTAGTAAAAAACATAAATCCATTCCAAAAGAGGTTAAAGTCTTGCACAACAAACCTAGTGAATCATTAAATATCCCTAACTTTATCCCATAACTTTGTGTTTATTCCTAAACGTTGGAAAATTGCCCTTCTTGGAAGCAATCCAAGAAGGCAATGCCCTTTGGTACCCAGATGAAAAAAATCCTGCGGTGGTGGAATTGAAGATTGCTTTGACCACCATATCTTCAGCATAAACACTGATACTCATTCATTCTTTTACTCCTTGTCATCTTCAGCCCGAATAAGAAAGAGAGGGAACTATGCCTATATAAGGGGAAATTGGTTCAGGATATTTTGGAAGGATCAGTTCTTCCCTCTTCTTCCCACACTTTAATCTCCAATCTAAAACTATCCCATGAGAGATGTCAAGTCTAGATCTTTTGATTTCTGACAGCAATCTTCCACCAAGTTCTTTCCCAGTGCCACTCACCATAACACAGTCCCAGTCGTCAGAGGCAGCCCAGCCTTCTCATTTCACAATCATTTGTTTTACCAACAAGAGAACTGAAGCCAAGAAGCAGTGAAAAACTTATCAGATTTATTTCAAAGCAGTAAAAAGGAAAAGATATTGAAAGTGGTGCCTGCAAAATCATGGTTTAATGAGATTGGGAGTCTCTCATTTCAAGATTTAGAAGAACAGATATTTGTTCTCATATTTACTCTTATAAGCATATCATCCCAGGAGCAACCTGACTCTTACATAATCATCAAAGGGGGAGAAAGAGAAAGTTCTGTGAGGGTGGGTGGGAGGCAAAAAGGAGGGAGAAGAATGGGTGGAGTGGGCTGGATGCTAATCTACAAAAAGGTTGTGAAAAAAAAAAGTGGGTCTTTGGGCCAATGGGTCTGACTCAGCCTCAGGAAATAGATCATTAGCATCAACGTCTTGTAAAAGAGAAAGATGAAGCCATACGTTAATTTGCAAGCACTTGTCAACCAAGTAAAACGGAGATTCATAATTATACTGTGTATATAATTTATGAAGGACTCACCATGCTAAGAGTTTTGAGTATTATTATATCACTTATTTCTTATAACAACTCTAGAATGAAGGTGTCACTATCTTTATTTTAGGATTTACTTAAGCATAGAGAAATTAGGTCCCTTGCTCAAGATTACAGAGCTATACCATGTTAATGAATTGACCAGTAATTTCATAAAACCTTGTTTCTCTTTGATTCCTAATACGAATTAAAATTGCTAACTTAAATTTCTTCTTTTGGTTGCCCCTTGTAATCCCCAACAGTGCTCTATCCTTAGGTTCCCCATGTTTGCTCAGTAAGGGATTTGGGATGATTTTCCTCACAGGTGAATCTCCAATGCAATCACTTTTCTCCTTCTCCTGGTCTATAAAACTATACATGAGCCCCTTGCCTTCTCTCATGAGGCTACTTTTGCCTGTCCCCAAGCCATTGTTCTTAGAGTAATCTTAGATTTAATCTTTTATGTAATCGTTTATGAAACCAAAATAAATATTTTTTTGTCTCTGATCACTGAGTCATTTCTCATAGCCACTCTCCGTATCATTTTCAAGGCTGTGTGTATTTCTGGCTCTCAGTGTGTGTTTCTCTAGCCTCAGCTCTAACATTTTCTCCTAAAAATAATTAACAAATTCACCAAACCTGTAAATTTTGGTAAAATTTTGTAAATGCTGTAAAATTGTCTTGCCCTGTCTTAAACCCTGGTCGACTTTACTAACTCCTCCTCTTGTTCCTGATAATTCCTCTCAAAGTACCCTGTATTTGAAATTTTGTACTTTGGAATTTATTTAAAGACTGTTTTCCCGTTAATCTCTAGGCACAATGACTGCAGGAAGCGGATGCATTTTATTCACCATTATAGTCCCACTTTCCAACCTCCAATCAAAAACTTAAATGGATAAGTTACCAATTTCAACATACTGGTTTCCATTCTGTTTCACCCACAGTTTATGGTGTCCAAGTAAATATTATGTATGCAAAGTTCTACAAGTTTTCAACATCCAGGTATTACATTTACTTTTTTTATTAGGTAATACCACAAACTCTGCCCCCCTCCTTCCCTCTTAAAAATCTGAAGTGCTTAAAAAATAAAAATAAGCAACAAAACTTCCTTTGCTCAATGTGGCTTCCACGCTTTAAGTTACTCAGTGCTCTTTCAACTTATTCATTCTGCTTTTACTGCTAACACTTTCCTCAAACAATCCAAGCTGAGTCACAGAGCAAGAATATTTCCTTTTGTTTTCCTTTTTTGCTCAGGAATTACTGCTGGCAGTCCTCAGGGGACCATATGGGATGCTGGGAATCGAACCTAGGTCGGCCGCTTGCAAGGCAAACGCCCTACCCGCTGTGCTATTGCTCCAGCCCCCCAAAATTTCCTTTTTAAAACCAATCTCCAGAAGAAAAAAATATAGTGAAAGCATAGTCTCAGATTGGAGTAAAGAAGACAAGTCATTTTACCAGAGAACAGAGCACCAGAAACAACAGTATGTCTCTCTGGAGGTCAAAGCAACGTCTAGACAAGTCTCCTTTCCCAAGTACTTCAGATATATGCTCTTCCCACCCTGAATCTGGCTTTAATATTTTATCAAAAACATTCAGTGGTTATAATAATTCCATGGAGCAATAAACAAATAAATGGTGTGCGCCTTATTTTAAAACATACCCTTAGATTATTTTTATTATTTAAGCTGTTCTGTTTTTATTCAGATTTTATTGATTTACTATGAGTTTACAACTGTAAAACTTTGAGAATATAATTTCACACCTTGATATGATATATATGCACAAGTCATGACTACATATATATTATGATAAATATATGTAATCCATGCTTTATACACCACCAAACCTTTAGCATTATTCCATTATCAAAATGACTCCTCATTCCATTCCTTTCACCATCTTTTCACTTTCTGTGGGTAACCACCAGAGTTTTCAGAGATACTGGGATTAGTGTTTTTGGGTTTTATCTGTTTGCTTGAGCTATTTATATTCAATATTTTGATGAAAGTCACTGTCACTGTCACTGTCATCTCGTTGCTCATTGATTTGTTCAAGCGGGCACCAGTAACATCTCTCATTATCTAGAATTATTTTTTACCAGTCTAGAATTATCCTTTCTGGGCAATAAACTGTAGAAATATAACATCATTTTCAAAAAGAAATTATCTTTCACTTCCTTATTTATTTCCTTTCACATAATAACATCATGTCCCATTCAACTCATAGCAAAAGATACAATTTATCTTTTTTGTTAGCAGAGTACTATTCCATTAAGTACATGGTTTTTGTTGTGGAGTGTATGAGCTCTTTATCTTTTTAATATTAACCCAATTCTTTATTAATGGGCACCTAGGCTGAACATGAGCATGAATATCCCTTAGAATTGGTGTTTCCATATCCTCTGGATAAATATCTATGACAACTATTACTGATTACATGTCACTTCCATTTCTATGTATGTTGTTAAGAAATTCCACATTCATTTCCAAAGAGGTTCCTTGAATTTATATTTCCTACAATGTACCAAGATTCCTTTTTTCCCCACATCATTGCCAACACTCTGTCTTAAAACCTTTATGAGACAGAACTTTCTTACTAGTCTGAGGTAATAGGTATTTATGATTTAGACTTGGATTTCCCTGGTAATAAGTGGTGTTGATTATTGTTTAAGTGTCTATGGACCATCTGTGTGTCTTTGGAGAGGAGTCTATTTATACATTTTTTCCTTTTTAAATTAAGTAATTTGGTTTTTGTTGTGGAGTGTATGAGATCTTTATCTTTTTAATATCAACCCATTATAAGATATATGATATGCAAGTATCTTCTCACAATTGCTAGGTTGATTTTTCATTTTTGTGATAGTTTTACTGCATAAAGTTTTTAATTCACTTGCATAAGGTTTTTAATTTTATATAATTCCATTTTCAATATTTTTTCTCATCCCTCCCATTGGATTTAACTCCCAAAAGCATCTCTGAGGTTGTGTTCCAGGGATGTACCATGAGTTTTTTCTTCTATGCTCCAAAATATTTTGTAAATAAAACAATGACAGTGAATTGAGTACTTTAATGAGAGATATACTTTAAGTTAAACCTTAGAATCAATCAGTGAAACTCTTTGAGTCTTTTGCCCCAGTCTAGAATTATCCTTTCTGGGCAATAAACTGTAGAAATATAACATCATTTTCAAGGGAAACAGAGGGTCCCACTCACAACTACATATGGTCAGACAACTACCTCCAAATATTTAAAGAAGGCTTCTAACATGAAAGAAAAAAAAGTTGATACAAAAAATCAAGAAAGCAGATGGGACTTAAAAGAAATATAGTCCAATATGATAAACCAGGAACAGTTTTAGGTACAGGGACTTTAATGAACAACTTTAGAATATGAGAAAATACTATTCTATAAAATAGACTGTGAAGCTAAAAATTACCTTATACTTAGGTACAATATTTTTGTTATAATATCCTTATGCCTTAGCCTTATTTTGTATGTGTTATATATTCTTTAATAATTTTTAAGAGAGAAAAACCTGATTATACCAAAGTTGAAAAGCTCTGTTAGTAGTAAATTTATGTATATATTAACTTCCATATATTCAACTGATTTTATGTTAATTGAAGAACAAGGACAAACAGAATCCTCAATTTGTATGGAAAAATAAAGTATGAAAAAAATAATAGGAACTCTTGGAATTAAAATGATAGCAGGAATAAAAGGTGAACATTGGTGTTTTAAAACAAAATCATAGATACTTCCAGTAAGTAGGAAAAGAAGAGGAAGAATTGGATGGAAATTGGAGAAAAAATAAGATCATTACTCAAAATATTCAATATCAGAATTGTATGAGTTTCTAAAACACAAAATGAAGTTTCAGCTACCATCTTATTTCACTTATCCTTTTAACAAAACTTCCTTAAAAGTATTTATTCTTAAAATTAATATTCCTTCCCTCCACCTCCCATAACCCACTTCAATCCAACTTTTATTCATACCATTCCACTGACACTGCACTTAATAAGATTATCACTAGGTCAGTTCTCAATCCTCATCTCACCTTGGTTATCACTAGCACTTGACAGTGTAGATAATTTCCTCCTCATTGGGAAATGTTCTTTGATTGGCTCTTGGAATTCCACCTACTTCCACATTCCTTTCTACCTTTTGGGCCACTTCCTCTAAGGCTGTCTGTTTCTTACTCATCTCCCAGATTGCTGAATGTTGTCAGTCCCTCCAGCCTCAGACTTTGATCTCTTTATAACATACTCTTACCCACTATACTATCTTGGCTAGTCTCATTGTCTTAATGCTGATGTCTTCCGCACCTCGCTATCTCTAACCCACATCCCTCATGGTGCAGACCTCACCATCCAACAGCTAATTTACCTGTTGATTTGGATGTGTATTAGGTATCTACTTTAAATGCAAAATTCCAATCTTCTAATTTATTCTTTACTCCTAACTGACACACACAAAATAATAAGAAATAAAAGCAAACTTCTTCTGCACTTCCCCCTTTTAAGTTGTTGGCAACTTCTTACGTTGAACTTATGCCAAAATCTTTGGTGTCATCTTCCTTCTCATTAAATTCACACCCAAGATGTGGTCTGTCAGAAAATCACAACACCTCTACACTTAGCACATTAAAAAAAATTCAGCAACGTTGGGGCACCTGGGCATAGTAAAATGTTGGAAAAATAAAATGTGCTTGGCAGACATGATTCAGCAAATTTTAAAAAAATTCAACTACCTGGGGTACCTGGGAATTGCAAAATGCTGGATAACCTGCCTTGCAGACACAAGGCTGAGTTCATCCCAATATGAAGAGTGTTATCTTGGTGGCACTGCTGTTTGGGATCCCTAGTACCATAGCAAAGAAATGAGAGCACAACTAGGTGTGCAAGCACTACAGCCAAAGTGTGCTATGGTGCCATAACTTAAGTGAGGGAACCCTACGACTAAATAGGTACCACTCCAAATCATCCCAGCAGCAACAAGAACAGCAAACAGGAAGGAGGGGACAATTCAGCTTTTCTTCCAATTCTCACTTTCACTCCGCTCTGGTATCTTTCTCCTGACTGCTTGGAGCACCAAATGGTACTCTTTGCCCTCCTTCAAGTTGTATCAACACAGCAGTCAGAGTAGTCCATTGAGACATGTATCAGATCCTTTTACTCCTCTGCTCAAATTGCTCCCATTCCTTCCTTCCAACCTGCTGGACTGATAATATTTTAGCTCTTAATGGTCTTTGACTTCATCCCCTCCCACTCTGAATTGCTTCCTTCACTGTCATCAATCCCAACTTTATTATTGCTCCTAAAATGCATCTGTATTTGAATATGATATTTTCTCTACATAGAAGTCCTCCTACCACCCCACCCCCACTGCAGAAATCTATGTGAGCAATTTGATGAATTCACTAAAACCTGACTTGGTCTGTGAAATCTTTTCTGTCCCTAAAGTTGTAACATCACACACACCACCATCACCTAATAATCACAATAATCAAAACTCCCTTCCTGGACTAATATTTTTCTAAATCTTTATGTTTATATAACATACCTTTTAAGAGAAGTGGGTGTCACACCTGGTTTTGCTTATGGCTTAGTTCTGCTTCTGTGTTCAGGGGTCACTCCTGGTAATGCTCTGAGGACCATATGAGGGATGGATCAGGGCTCAAGTTGAGGTTGGTTATGTGCAAGACAGGCACCTTAACTACTGTGCTATCTCTCTGACTCTTACATAATATGCTTTTAATTTTATCAATTTATCTTACTCTCTTACCATTAAAATATACATTTCTCAAAAACAAGATTTTTAGTCTTTGTGTTGAGTCTGCATTCTCCAAATTTAGATGAATGAACAAAAACAAAGATGATCATGGTGAGAAAAAATGATCAAGAAAAATAAATGTAAAGCTATCAAATAAATAATTCAAGAACATTTAAAACTTATAAAGCTCTATTTACAAACTGACACCAAGGACACTGTAGCATTGTAGCACTGTCGTCCCATCCCATTGTTCATCGATTTGCTCAAGTGGGCACCAGTAATATCTCCATTGTGAAACTTGGTGTTACTGTTTTTGGCATATGGAATACACCACGGGTAGCTTGCCAGGCTCTGCCATGAGGGCGGGATACTCTCAGTAGCTTGTCGGGCTCTTCAAGAGGGATGGAGGAATTAAACCCAGGTTGGCTGCATGCAAGGCAAACGCTCTATCTGCTGTGCTATCGCTCCAGTCCTGTAGTAATACAATATATTAGAAAGTGATGTTTTTGAAATTATGAGAAAAATGCAGTTTTAAAAAATTAATCCAGTTAAATTATAATGTATATGTTGATGAAGCAATAGCACAGAGGGTAGGGCGTTTTGCCTTGCATGCAGCCAACCCGGGCTCGATTCCTCTGTCCCTCTCAGAGAGCCTGGCAAGCTACTGAGGGTATCCCATCCCCATGGCAGAGCCTGGCAAGCTACCCTGGCCTGTGGCGTATTTGATATGCCAAAAACAGCAACAAGTCTCACAACGGAGACATTACTAGTGCCCGCTCCAGCAAATCAATGAACAATGGTACAACAGTGCAGAGAGTATATATTAAATGAATTTATTACAAGTCTTGAATTTCAGGTTTAAAATTAAATTGCCTCAACGTGACTTTTACCAGGAAACTACTGGAAGGTATGCTTTACCAATGAGACAGTATTTTTTTTTTGCTTTTTTTGGGGGGGTCACACCCGGCAATGCACAGGGATTTCTCATGGCTGTGCACTCAGGAACCACCCCTGGTGGTGCTCAGGGGACCATATGGGATGCTGGGATTTGAACCCGGGTAGGCCGAGTGCAAGGCAAATGCCCTACCTGCTGTGCTATCACTCCAGCCCCAGTAATTTATTTTAAAAAAAGAAAAGTAAGAAGTAGGAAACTGAATCCAGAAGACAGGAATATAAAGAGAAAAATACAATGAAAGTTTGGAAAATGGTGTTAAACATCAGATCTGAGAGAGAGAACAGTTCAATTCAGAGCAAGAGAGCACAAAGGTTATAAAAGAAATCTCAAAGACAAAAGGAGAACTGTTAGATAACCTACCACATTGATATTGAGGAAATTTTTATACTCAGGTAATATTTCCTTGTAATTTAAACTTGAGGAAAAACAAAAATGTTCTCGGTGGCAAAAGCAAAATGACATCAGCCACACCCACATCCCACAGTCACATCATGTGAGCAACAGTCCAGCTCCATAGCTTCTCCAATAATCAAGCCAGGCCACAAAAACCAACCGGAACACCAATCTTCGGACTGAAAACTCTGATGGACGCCTATAAGGAGTGGGGGAAAAGAGGTGAAGAATTCTATTCCAGCCCTGCCAAAGCCACAGCAGCTACACTCATTCCCCTCCGCTGCCACAATGCAAACCAAGCAAATAACCCGAATTCACTGCTTCATGAGTTATCTCTACAGAGACTCCAAGCAGAAGAAAAATTCTAGGAACACGGTTTCTGGCCTGAGAACTCTGGGGGTCTTCTTGGAGTAGGGATGGGCAGCCATCTCCCACCTTGGAAGCCCCAAAGCCACACCCATATCAAACAACCCCTACTATATAAGAAATAGCTCAGCTCTACAACTTCCCCTCTAATTCTAAGAGATGGAAGCCAAGCCACTGAAATCCATTGACCCAGTTCTATAGATCCTTGAATTCCTGGGGTGTATAGCTGTTTTGTACCTTCAAATTCCATAATACTGGCAGTCCAGTAGGAACACACCAGATTAAATGGGAAAATAGCACAGAATCCAACTAAGCTCAACAAAGAAAAGTAATAACAGACAAGGCTCAACCAGCTTCAAACATCATAGTAAACCCTCATACAATGACTCTAGAGACCCCATACTGAGATAAAACAATTTTCACAAATGTTCTTTACTAAAGAAGTTATTTTTGATGATTTCATTAGCCATTTGTTGTAGCAAGCAATATGAAATAAATTATTTTGTTCCAGCTAAGAGAGCAGGCTTGGGGGGGCTGAGGGTGGATGGGAAACTGGGGAAAATGGTGAATGAAGGATCACTCTGTGGGGGAAGATTGGTGTTGGAACACTGATGCCCGAAACAACTGTATTATGTACAACTTGCCAACTACAGTGTTTAAATTTCAAAAAAAGAGACTGTTTAAAGTAAAATAATTTTTGTTATATTTCTGTGATAGATATCAATTGTGAAGCTATGATCATTTAAATTCTGATATCAAAAGTTGTAACACAGACGTTAACTCACCCACCGGTCCACCTTTACCGATTCATGACTAAATCTCCATGGAGATGCAAGCCAAGCAGATAAAAATTTATGGGCACACCAGTCCCCCAGAGGAAAACCCTGGGTGCCCTGGGGAGGAGGGTGGGCTGAGTTGCACCCTGCAAAAGTCAAGACAGCCACACCCACACCCCACCACTGCAGCCACACCAAGGGCTCAACCCCATCACTTCATTAATACTCTCTTTAGAGACACCTAAGTGCAAAAATTCTCAGGTCCCCCAGTGCCCAAGCTGAGAACTCTGGGGTCTTCTCAGAGTGGGAAGCTTCTCTCATTCCCCTCCATAATTCCTGAAGCCTGGGGAGCCACAACTACCTTCACGGCTTCCACCATGCCAACTTATTGACTCAGACCATAGATCCTACAGTCTCTCATCAACTCCAAAGTCCTCAATACTGAAATTCTAGTGGGAGCACAGCATATTTGGTGGGAAAGCAACATCTGAGCCAGCTAGGTCCAACAAGAAAAACAATAACACAGAAGGCTCAACTAGCAACATGCAGCTAAGTAAATTCTTAAACAAGGACTAAAAAACCGTGTAGTAAGGTGTAATAATATTCGCATAAAAATGATTTTTTAACTTACTGATTTTAATATTGAAGCCTAGTTATCTAATCAATTTCAACTCTACAATTGTATAAACAGTAGTGGTTTTTGCCTAAATTAAAAAATTAAAATTAAAAAATAGTTGTAATGCATTTACATACATACCTGTGTGCACACAAAAGCTGACAAATACATCAACATGCTAGGGATAAAAAGTATCTTGATTTTGACTACTATAGAAAAATTGAGTCCAATAAAAGGGTTTAGTTGGGGATTTACAAATCCAGGTCAGTGAGAGAAAGAAATAACGATAGCAGTGCAAAAGGGTGGAAAATAATAAAGATCTTACATTACACACTTCCTCTCACTGTCTTTTTACTTACTAATAGAGATACTTTCTCCATCACTTCTGAGTTGAGTCATCTAGCTCTTTCAACTGCCAATAAGAATGATGAATTTTAAGTTCTGAGGATTGACACTTCATTTGAGGAAACAGAAACCAGTAATGTTAAGCATTGTGTTAGTTTGGCTGTACCAAGAAAAATAACCAAGAGAAAGAGTCCAATATTCCCAGAGAAAACAACTGGTTTCTCCTGAGAAGCACCCCATAGATTAGGATATGAACAGCATACAGTGAAACAGATACTCATAAAGTTATCTCTAACATGGAGGGTAAACCAACATTGCCAAAAGGAGATTAAGAGAGCTAAATTCTGATTATACAGCAGTATTTTTAAATACTTTATATATTTCTGCAATCAAATTAGAAATAGCTATATTGCCAGAAGAGAGAGGAAGAGAAATAAAAGTACCAGAAAATACTGATTGATAAATCTGGTTGTCCTAAGAAGTACCATAGTGTTTTAGGATGAAAAAAAAAACAGGAACAAGCATGTATTACCATACTTAATGGTAACATGCATGACTTAAATTTACAATTGAGCTTAAAGTAGAATGAATTAAAAAATAATCTTATGTCCTCTGGCAGAATCTGGGCATGGAGAGCTTAGACTTTGGCCAAAGATACCAAAAATACCAGGTATGGCTGGTAAATAGGTTGAGAGTATTTGCAAGCTATGCAAAATAATTTAGGTTTGCTTCTTCCAGACTTGAAGGATCAGTGAGGATTTTAAAGCAAGAAAGACATATGATCATTTTTATAATTTAAAAAGGCTATTCCAATTGTACTGCAGGGATTATATTAAATAAGAAAAATACTGGAGGCAGGGAGTGCCTTGAAGAAGCTGGCAGTAGGGTAGGAGACAGTACAGTGATAAGAATGCAGGCTTGGCATGCAGCCGACCCAGATTCAATTTACTGACACCACTGGTCCCTCAGAAGGGATGGGCTCCAGCTTCCTTCCCCACCCCGAGCACAGCTCCCGGCAGCCAAAGATCACCAGAACCTAGGTACAGCCTTTTCTCGAGGCCCCTCTCCAGACGTTCGGACAAGCCTCATGCCTCACGCATGAAGGTACCAGCAGAGGAACCCGGGTGTGTGTAATCCCATCAATGGCCAGCATCCAGAGACTTAAAAGCAAGCTCTCAGAAGCGAAGAGGCCGCGTGATATCTTGTAGCCTACTTCTCCCTCTGGGAGAAACTGGTAAGCTTCTGAGAGTTTCCTGCCCACGTGGGACAGCCTTGCAAGCTTCCCGTGGTGTATTCATACGCTAAACCCAGTAACAAACCGGATCCCATTCCCCTGACCCTGAAAGAGCCTCCAGTGCGACATCGACATCGTTGGGAGGGCCAAGTCAAGAGAGACTTCTAAGATCTCAGGGAAAGGACGAACGGAGAGGTTACTGAGCCCGCTCGAGAAATCAATGATTAACAGGATTTCGTGATCGTGACCATGACTGGTCCCTGAGAATGGAACATCACCTGATGTCAGACTGGAAGTTCCCAGCTCCACTGGGGTGACCCAAGTTTCCCTGCCACTGCACGGCCTAGAGCATCTTTTGACCTTTGTACTGAATCCACTGCTAGATTGGCCAAGAATCATCAGCGATATGCCCTGAGACTTCTGAACACCATTGAGAAGTATTCCACCCAGTTTCCTCTCCCCCACACACACAAACACACACACAGACACACACACACAGACACACACACAGACACACACACAGACACACACACACATTGATAGAGTAAAGGAAAGTAACAGGAGATGACTCAAAGGACTACACCACATGCTTTACATAGATGAATCCTGGATTTGATCCTTAGTACCCATATCATCCACCAAATACTGCCCAGAATACTCCTGAATCTGCACTGGCAGTAGCCTTCCACTCAGTGCCACTCACTGGGTTTAATCCCAACCCCAAATTAAGAATAACCAAGGAACTGGAGGACTAACTGAATAAAAACACAGAAGGTCTGAAGTATTGTAGAAACAGAGGGAAGAAACCTCACCCACCATCAGTTGATAAAATATGAAGATTAACTGGATCAATATCCCTCAAGAGTCTTAGATGAGAGTTAAGGGTAAGCGTTGCAAAAAGAAGGTCAATTGTCTTATATTGAAATTGAGCATATGGTGTGACTCTTTGGGAACTCTATTATAACTTTCCTTCCTATGTAACTGAGTGAGAAACTCTCCAAAAGAGGCTTCCATTCCCTTGACAAATCTTTAAAGCATTCAACCAAATACAGTCGCTGCTATTTCTTGGATATTTTAAGTGAATAGTTATGATGACTGCAATCACGCATTTCTCAATTACTAAGTGGGAGTAAGTTCCTGTGAAAAGTGACCTCTCAAAGGAAGAAATATTTTTAAATGCTAACTCCTCCTCATGCGACAGTTTCTCCCTATTTAAAAAGTCTTGCTCTTACCCATACTGAATGTTGTTTATAGCCTACTCATCAAGCTATGCGTCAGGAAATTCCCTTCTGTACACTCTGCAGTGAGTTTCTTTTCCTTTCATTCTATCATTCACACAACCAGTAAGTTTATCTACGGAAATCTTCCTTTAGTCATGCTATTCATTAGTCAAAAAACTTAATTTTCTTCAAGTAAATAGGTAACTGCATACTGTTTGGTACACTCCCCACATAATTATTGTTGATCCTTCAAAAAAAATCCAGCAAATGTGATTATTTTCATTACTCTATAGGTAAAATTATCAAAACCAACAGCAATTTCAAAATCAAAGGTTAAAACCCTCTCCATTTTTCCTCCTACTTCTATTCAGTCTTTTATCTAGGTCCTTTAGGCTCAATACATTCCAAACCCCTCTTCCTGTTCATCATTGTATTACTGCATCACTGTCATCCCATTGTTAATCGATTTACTTGACCTGACACCAGTGAATCTCCATTAGTTCCACCCCTGAGATTTTAGCAGCCTCTCTTTACTCATCTTTCCCAATGATTGGAGGCTTTTCCAGGGTCAGGGGAATGATACCTGTTATTGTTACTGTTTTTGGTATATTGAATATACCACAGGGAGCTTGCCAGGCTCTGCCGTGCAGGCAGGATACTCTCAGTAGCTTGCTGAGCTCTCCGAGAGGTGCATGTGTCCATGTAGATGATGTGTCCAGGAATATGTTCACTCATGCATGAGGCTCAGCCCGAGCATGTGGGCCTGGAGCAGCAGTTGGGTAGTGGAGGTCAGCTGCTGAGGCTGGGTCCCTTGGGGCGGGGAGGGCTCTCACCCACCCCTCTATGGGGCTCCCGGAGTGGAAACAGGCTGGCACAGAGTTTGGTGTCATGGTTATGGGGGCCTCATTTTATTCTCCCTTCTGGGAGAAGCAGCCATGAGTTCTGGAGAGTAGCCAATGAGGAGATTATCTGGCACCAGCAGGAGATGATTGATAGGTGTGACCCCTGGGTGACCAGAGTCTGGGGGAAGTTGGCAGAGGATCTATGCTCCCGGGTCCCGTTGAGCCCAGAGTCCAAGGTCACAAAGTTCCGCATTACCTGGATTCCATGGGACTTCACTCATGCGTGAGGCTTGGCCCAAATATGTGGAAAACGGCCTGGAGCATGGCTGTGGTTGGGTAGTGAAGGTTGGCTGCCAGGGCTGGGTCCCTTGGGGCAGGGAAGGTTCTCACCCGCCCCTCTTTGGGGTGCCCCGAGTGGAAATAAGTTGGCACAGAGTCCAGTGGCATGGTTATGGGGGCCTCATTTCATGCTCCCTTCGGGGAGAAGCAGCCGCCTCTACCCACACCCCCACACTCTGAACTAACGGCCTCAGTGATTATTAGAAGGAAGCCAGATCTACTACAATGAAATGAGGACACTATACTAGAAGTTTCCTTGGAGGGGTCAGCCTTGCATGCAGTCACTTCAAGGACAACCCCATGAACACTCATCCAGTGAACACTGCAGAGAGTAACAGCTGAGCACAGACCCAGAAGAACTCACCGATGCTTCCTATTCATATCTCTTGAAATGTGATTCTTTGGTGGAAGGATTTATGAGCCTTATTGTAAGTCCCTTTGTGGCCCTGGGCAGGTTGCATGTATATCAAACGCTAAACATTTTTTTGTATTTGATTTATATTGTCATTTTTAAAAGGATAGTTCCAAGCATTGTTAGGCTCTGAAGTCATCAATAACCTTAAAAAATAAAGAACATTTTGTAGGAGAAAGGATTACTCTCTGTCTACTCTTTTCTCCTTCATGCCTTTCACCTTGGATGACTGCTCTGCTCATATAAAGTCTAGTTGCCTTCTAATCCAGGCTCATGTTTCTTTTCCTCCACATAGTTCATGAAGGTTACACAGACTACAGTGGTCAATTCCTCCTCTCAACTGTAGTATTCATGCCCCCTTCAACAAATCTACTACAGTTTCTTTTGTTATCCAAATGTAAAGTGCTCCTGAGAAACCTTTTCTGAGATGAATTAGCATGAAATGAAAAAGCAATTGCCATTAGTTTTATTTTTATTTATTTATTTATTTATTTGTTTGTTTGTTTGTTTATTACTGTTTGGGTCACACCCGGCATTGCACAGGGGTTACTTTTGGCTCATGCACTCAGGAATTAATTACTCTTGGCAGTGCTTGGGAGACCCTATATGGTATGTTGGTAATTGAACCCAGGTTGGCTGCGTGCTGTGCTATCGCTCCATTGATTTTAATGAAAAAAATATTAAGCTTTCCTAGACACAGAAAATAACCTCCTAAATTCGACCAAATCACCATAAAAAATAAAAACACTAATCCATAAAAATGGAAATGCTACAATAAATTCCCAACTTATATACAGTTACTAGCGCCCAGCAATATGTCACTTTTGCTGACTATGTAGGCATTACCTCTCTGCTCCTTATTGAAAAACAAATGCTGAGCACTGATTTTGCTTTTGTCACAAAAAATGAAAATAATTTTTAAAATTTATTATCAAAATCAGGTACTGTGTCTTTTTAAAAAAGAAAATCATAATATAAACTTTCAAGTAAATAGGAAATACCTGTAATTAATAGACCACTACCTAGTATTATAACTATTTTTGTATAAGAGGTTCTGACGTGAATCTATTTCATTACTACTTGTTTCATCATTTAGATTTTTAAGAATTAAGCATCTCATGGGCTGGAATGCTAGCACAGGGCGTAGGGCATTTGCCTTGCACGTGGCCGACCCGAATTCGACTCCCAGAATCCCATATGTTCCCCCAGCACCTCCAGGAGTGATTCCTGAGTGCAGAGCCAGGAGTAACCCCTGTGCATTGCTGGGTGTGATCCGAAAAGCAAAAAAAAAAAAATCTTAGAACTCTTCGTGCTTTCTATAGTTTCTTTCTCAAAGCACCACAAGTATGGATGTTGATTAGACATAGATAAACGTATCTTAATTTGGTTTAAAGCCAGCACTTTGTTTTCCATAAATGGGCAAGCTTTATTCAAGTATTTGTTACATTAATTTGTTCCAATACATTATTCAAGTATTTGTTAAATGCCTATTATACACAAGAGGAGCTGTGAATTCCAGGAATAAAAGTGATTTTAATTGTCCACCCCACAAGATCAATCCACATTGGGGGAGGGGCCAGTAATTCTTCCCTTATAACACAGAAACAATTTGTAAAATCTTACGTATTAGTATATCATCATTTACCATGTGTATATAAGGTTTAGTGTGAGATGTAGAGACACACTGAGAAGACTTAGAAATTCAAATATATGACAACTTTAACATCCTGGTTAACTAAACAATGGATTTCTGAGAGCTCCATTTCCTTTTCTGTGAGAGCTATGTCAACTTGCCTGATACACTTCATGTTAACAGCTAAGGGAAGACACATACTACTTATCTTCGAAATATTCAGATCTAGTTAGTTAAAACAAAAAAAAATAGCTAGGATATAAACATAGATCAATACAATAGCAAGTACTAAACAAAAGACTCCAACTACTGGTATAATACACAAAAGATATCTGTGCACATTGATTGTAGCACAGTTGCACTGTCTTCCCGTTGTTCATTGATTTGCTCGAGCGGGCACCAATAACGTCTCCATTGTGAGACGTGTTGTTACTGTTTTTGGAATATCGAATATGCCACGGGTAGCTTGCCAGGCTCTGCCGCCCAAGCGGGATACTCTCAGTAGCTTGCTGAGCTCTCCGAGAAGAATGGAGGAATCGAACCCGGGTCGGCCTCATGCAAGTGGCCTACAATAGGCAAGCCCTACCCACTGTGCTATCGCTCCCCAAATTATCAACATTCTATTTTTAACTATGTAACAAAATTTTTCTTACAAAATACATTTTCAAAAATGCTTATTTGATATTACCATGACACATTCTTTCTAGATTTATATTTTATAAGAAGATACTCATCAGAAGCATTTTGGATTCCAATAGGAATGCCTTAGATTAAAAATGACTCAATGATTTTAAGATTAGCAGGAGAACACATTACTTCAGGTAAATACATAACACAGACTATTAGCAGGGAAGTTTACAGTGATGTTCAATGAGTTTATTTAATTTTATTGCAGGATACATGAAGTTTTAGAAGGTTTTCTGCAGTAATATTTTCATTGCCTTAGAAATGGAAACATATAATTAAGTAGACCAATTTCACTAAAAATAAGTATTACAAATAGTCTCATACAAATTGGCTTATACAGCCAGCGAGAACATTCTATAAGCTGAGCAAGAGCTTTACATGGGGGAGGTTGGAGGGAGTCAGAGGGAGGGAGGGGCTCCAGATATGATCCCTGCTACGTACGTGGTTCCCTGAGCACCACCGGGAGTGACCCCCTAACAGCCTCTGTGCATTGCCAGATGAGTCCCCAAAAGAGAGAAAAAAAGGTTTTTTCATTTGTTATCATTTCTTAAGTTAGCTTTTTCAGAAAGTCCTGCTATTTCAAGCCTATTATTATCAACATCTTTCTTATGAATAAAAACAACAATTTTTCATTGTCCTTATAGAAAAGACTTTTGGGGCCAGGGAGGCAGATCAAAAGGAACTGGAGTGTATTCTTTGCAGGCAATCTTGTTCATATAGCTATAATTATTTTGAGATAACACGAACCTTACCTTACTATATGTATATTTTAAGGGTTCAAATTAATACTTCTTTTAAATCTATTACATATACTCTAAAATAAATTTCTAGTGAATTAACATGAAATTTAATAGGATTTATATGTGACAAAAATTTTCATATATATTACAAAATTGTGTCCATAATTATTATACTAATTTCAATCCTATCAATAAGTTATGAAGGGTTTAAATGATAGTAATTTCATCAATAACATGTGAAAGGCCCTTGGTATTTGTCTAAAATACAAGTGTGATAGTACAGTTCAAAAATCCTCAAATTTCTCCCACTTCCTATAGAACACAGCTCAAGATTTTTTGCATAATGATTTTAACCTCCACAATTTCACATCAACTTTTATTTTTAATTTACCAGCTCTTGCTTGATAGAGATAAAGTTTAGGAAGGCTATGAATCTTAAGAGGGACAGAGTGATAGTACAGTGGGTAGGGTGTTTGCCTTGCACTCAGCCAACCCAGGTTCAATTCCTCCACCACTCTCTGAGAGCCTGGCAAGCTACTGAGAGTATCTTGCCCACAAGGCAGATCCTGGCAAGCTACCAAAATGCCCAAAACAGTAACAACAAGTCTCACAATGGAGATGTTACTGGTGCCTACTCAAGCAAATCGATGAGCAATGGGATGACAGCGACAGTGACAGTGACATGAATCTTAAGATAATGATTAGACTCTATTCCCTAGAGGGGAAGTGAACTTTATCTGTAGTCATACATTTCCAAATGTCATGCTCTCATATTGTCACAACTTTGTTTGTGCTATTTTATTTTCCTATACTTCATTCATCCATGTCTTCAAAGCTCTATGTCATCTGTGTCTGGCTACCTCTCCATATCCATGCTCCTACTGTTGACTCTGTAATAAATTGCTTAGTGCTTCAAATTCATTTGGAAAAAGAGGTAAGGAAAGAAGAATTAACTCAGAAAAGAAATACAACCTACAAGACCAAATCTGGTCAAAAAATTAACATAAAATTCTATATAATTTGGGGAATATTTTCGAAGGGGGTCACACACAGATGTGGTCTGGGTTTACTCCTGATCTCTGTACTCAGAGATCTCTGGGCTATAAGATAATACAGTGAGTAGCTTGCCTTGCACATAAATGATCCTGTTTTGATCCCCTGAGCCCTGCCAGTGACCCTGAGACATAGTCAGGAGTAAGACCAGAAAGAATCATTTCTTGCAGTGATCAAGGGACCATATGTGGTGCTGGAGATTGAGTTCAGGTCAGCTCATGCAAGACAAGTGCCCCGTCTGCTCTATTATATCTCCAACTCTACAATACTCTAATTTGAAGACCGTGGTTGGAGAAATTTCACTAAAAATGGGATTGTAATTAAATGGTTTATTCTAAAAATTTACAATGGTGACAAAACTGGATTATTTAGGAAATGAGTGCCACATTCAAATCAGAAGGAGATGGAAAAAAATGCAAAGCTTAACATTTTCAGGTAGGATGTTAAATACTCAGGGTGAAGGTTAATCTAATGCCTTTGAAAACTCCAAGATTTTTTTTAGAATTTTTTTAAAGTAAATTTTCTGATATACTAATCCAAAATAAGGATTGTAAAGGAAATATTTAATTATTTCATGAGTAGGGAGTTATCACCATCAGTTAAAGTATAGACAAAGAAGATGATCCTCCTAATAGATCAGATTCTCAACATTCCCTTGGTAATACTGATTATAACAATCTGAATGGTCTCTGGTTGCTTGGGTTTGGGTTGGGGGCCACCCTTTATAGAGCTCAGGTTTACTCTGCGCTCTTGCTAAAGGATCACTCCTGGTAGTCTCTGTGAGATCATACCCAGTAACAGGGGATCGGGTGATTTTTTTTGCCTTCCATGTCACCTTTTATAACTTATAGGTTATGTACCGTATCAACATGCAATGCCTTATTATGCAGAGGAGTGACACAGATAACACTTCTTTTTTTATTTTTATTAGTAAATCACTGTGGGGTACAGTTACATGCTTATGAATTTTCATGTTTGTATTTGGTTTACATCCCTCCACCAGTGCCCATTCTCTTCCACCAATGTTCCCAGTATCCCTCCCACCACCCCCACCCTACAGACAACATTTATTTGATGAAGAATTTCCTAAAGATATTTTTTCCATCTATTTTCGCCCAAGTTGCCTAGATCAAAATTGAGGCAGACTAAATGCAAATGCCGTGTGTTGATGTGCAATACCAAGGCAGCACAAGCACCAAGATCATGCAAAGGAAAAGAGAGACGTTGCAGTGAAGGATGAAATAAGCAGTTCCAGACTGGAGAGATACTAGAGGGATAAAGCGTGTGCCTTGACCTGATTCAGTCCCTGGGCAGCACATGGTCTCCTAAGCATGACCTGGTACAACAGTGTGGACCAGGGAATAGCAAGCTTCGCTGAGACAAGCAAGCACTGAATCCTCAGACCCTGACATGGAATTGCTAGTCACGTAGGATGAGAATTGCCAGGAGGCACCTGCCTGCTTGTGGTACTATTTGGGACCCCTCCCAAGAGAAAAGCAATACAAGGAAATGATACCATGCTAGCCACTTGTGTGAACTATGATGTTGACTTTGGACTGTACAGAGAAATAATATCTTAGAGTAGCCCTCTGAGAAGAATAAAGGGTCAAAATTTTTGTTTCTTTTTTTGTGTTCAGTTCCTTTCTATCTCCTCTCTGTCTCTGTCGCTCTCTGTCTCTCTGTCTCTCTCTCTCTCTCAACAAACTATTGGGACTTCTGGGTCTCATAGCCTATTATTATTTTATCTTATGTTTATTGAATTCTGATATTTTATCAAGATATGTGACTGTCATCAAACATAAGAACGATATGTACCATGAGAAAGAGGAAGGGCTAAGAAAATCTGAGCAGGTACATGTGATATCATTCCATTTGATATCAAAGTATCAAATTTATCACTGAGCTGGCTGGGAGAAAAGAAACATATCAAGGTGTGAAGAAACTATCTTGACCATTTGTCCCTCATTTGAAAGATTTTGGGAAAATGGCACAAAGGAAAATACCTTAAACCACATTAAGAAATAGGTTTAGCAGACAGTGAAAATATTAAAAACTATTGGCATCACAAATTCAGTACTTACATTTGAGGGTCTTGTTGAAGTCAATGCTCATTGCTGGTTGTTAACTTGTAAAGGAGTGGAAGAGTCACAAATATTAACAATAAAACTAAAATAACGAAATAATTACCATTGTGAGTATAGCCAGAGCATGCTGAGAAGCATTGCATTAAAGCATGCAGTTACATGTACAGTTACAGCCTATCAGGAACTGACCATATCAATAGATATCCATTTCAAGTTTGTGGTTTTGCCCTATTGTTTTATTCTAGGGCTCTGGATAATAGTTCATTCATTTGTGTCCAGTGTCTCAGATGCCAAGATCATTGTTCCTTAATTCCTTGAAGATAGAAATAGAGAAGTTTCAACCATTATATGTTCCACCCACTGCTCCCCTAAGTACTTTTCCCCTTCATCTTCACTCTTCACTCCTCACCAACCAGCAAGAGTGATCTCAGCCTCCATTCTCTCCTCCCCTCTCATTGCCAACTTCATTCAAAACCTTCAAACAATAAGCAACTATTTTTAAAGGGACTCACTTTGTTTTACTAAGTGTATTTTAAGTTGGTTGTCTAACTTTAACATATTACTTCATTGTTTATATTATAGCCCTTGTCCTTGTAGGAGGAAATTATAATTTGATTTAATACTGCAAGTTATTATTCTATTCTGTGTTTAAATACATGCACTGATGACAGATTAATTATTAAATCATTAAACAGTGCTTTTATAACTACTTTACATCATTCAAGAAAACCCTTAGAAATTAATTTATATTGAAAGCTATTTAGTAATATTTGATAAAATAGGTGCACTGTTAATACATTATTTTCCTATTTATAGTGATGAAAAAGAGCCACTGTTTGCCAAATTTTTATGCAGCTCATCAAATATGCCTCTGAATACCTTGTGATCCAGCAGTCACACTCCTTGATATTACTCCTTGACATTTACCAAAAGAAGCTAAAAGTCTATTTTCACAGAAAACCCACATAGCCCTGTTGATAGGAAATTGATTTCTTGTTGCTAAAACTTGAAAGCAACTAAGTCCTCCAGTATGTGAATGGATAGACTGACCTTTACAATCAAGGACTATTATTATTCAGTGCTAAGAAATGAGCTATAAAACCATGGAAAACACAAGCAGGAAACTTAAATGCATGTTACCAAGTGAAAGAAGTTCATCTAAAGAAGTAAACACTGTATCCCAACTACTATTTGGCTTTCCAGCAAAGTCACAACTATGGAGACCAATAAAGAGTTAATAGTTTTCAGGGACAGGAGGACAAATGAAACACAGATTTGGGGGTGGGGGAAGTGGCTATTCCCAAACAGTGCTCAGAGCACTAGAGCTCTACTCCCTGACTCTCCGAGATACTTTGGCAGCTTGACTGCAGGGTCAAAGGCAGCACTATTCAGGTCATGTGGTACCAGAGACCACCAGGACCTCCTCACTGGTGACCTAGGACTACACCTAACACTATTTGGGAAGCCATGTGGATGTGATGCTGGAAAACAAATACACACCCTAACTGCTATATTATCTCTCATTTTCAGTATAAATGATTTTTAAGACACTGAATATGCTCTAGATGACTTCATAATGATGGGTATACATGATTGTCAAACATTTTTTTCTCAAAATCATAGAATGTACCACAACAAGAATGAACCCTAACGGAAACTTTTAACTTTGACCCATAGGATGAATCAATGTAGAACTATCAATTGTAATGAACGCACCTCTCTTGCAGATGTGGATAATAGGAAAGTTTATACATGACTGGAGGCAAAGTTCAGAAAAGTAACTAAAATACCGTCTCAATTTTCCTGTAAATCTAAATTGCTCTCAAACAGTAAAATCTTGGGGCTGGTTCAATAATACTATCGATAGGGCATTTGCCTTTTACAGGGCCAACTCAGATTCAATCCCCAGCATCCTGCATGCCCCCGCCCGCAAGTTCATCATAAATGATCCCTGAACACAGAACCAAGAATAAGCCCTGAGCACCACTGTAAAATCTTAATTTTATCTTTTTTATTGTTTGTTTTTGTTTGTTTTTTGGGAGGGTCACACCCAGTGATGCACAGGAGTTACTTTTGGCTCTGCACTCAGGAATTACTCCTGGCCATGCTCAGGGGACCATATGGGATGCTGGGAATGGAACCCAGGTCAGCCACGTGCAAGGAAAATGCCCTACCTGCTGTGCTATCACTCCAGCCCCCTGTAAAATCTTAATTTTAAAAAGTTTTAAATATTAAAAAAATTAATGAATTTGGGTAATGAGTGACTGTGTATGACTCATACACAGAATCATGCTTGTTTATGTATATTGTGTGTAGTGAGCTTATAAATTTATATACAATCACATATAAACTTATATACATATAGATATATATGAATATATGGTTATGTATATATGTATGTACATGTATGTGTATGTGTACATACATATACATCTGTTTCAACATCCTCCAGCAGCAACATCAGAACTTGGAGGCAAGTAGACTTTGCAATGAATTCCAGTTCTCCAATTCACAGCTAACTTTCAAGTTCTTACATGAGAAAATGACTTTTAATATAATCTCTACCTTGTAGTTTTCCCATTAATATTTAAAATAAGAGTGAGTAAAAGGCCTTAGCTAAGGTCTAGTGAATAGTTTGCTGGTAACTTCTGGGAATATATCCTGGAGAGGCAAAAAAGTACAGTCGAAATGACATCTGCACTGGAATGTTCATCGCAGCATTGTTTACAATAGCCACAATCTGGAAAATACCTGAGTGCCCGAGAACAGGTGACTGGTTACAGAAACTTTGGTATACCTACACAATGGAATACTATGCTGCTGTTAGAAAAGATGAAGTCATGAAATTTGCATATAAGTGGATCAACATGGAAAGTATCATGCTAAGTGAAATGAGTCAGAAAGAGAGAGACAGATATAGAAAGATTGCACTCATCTGTGGAATATAAAATAAAATGACAGAATAGGAGACTAACACCCAAGAATAGTAGAGATAAGTACCAGGAGGTTGGCTCCAAGGCTTGGAAGCTGGCCCCACATGCTGGAGGAAGGGGCAGCTCGCATAGAGAACGAAACACCAGGTAAAGTGTGGTTTGAGGACCCACACGGGATGGGAGATGCACTCTGAAAATAGAATATAGACCAAACATGATGGCCATGTAGTGTCTCTGTTGCAAACCATAACACCCAAAAGGAGAGAGAGAACAAAAGTGAACGCCCTGCCACAGAGGTAGGGTGGGGTAGGGGGGATGGGGTGGGAGGGTGGGAGGGATACTGGGAACATTGTTGGAGGGGACTGGGCACTGGTGGAGGGATATAAACAAAATGTAAACATGAAAGTTCATAAGTTTGTAATTGTAACTCATGGTGATTCACTAATAAAAAAAATTTTTAAAAATAGTTTGTTGGTAAGAAATGGAGTTTCCTCCTATGATGCTTTGTTTGTTCATTTGTTTGTTGAGTAACACCCAGCGATGCACAGGGGTTACTCCTGGCTCATGCACTCAGGAATTACTCCTGGCATTGCTCAGGGGACCATATGGGATGCTGGGAATCGAACCCAGGTCAGTCGCGTGCAAGGCAAATGCCCTACCCGCTGTGCTATTCTTCCGCCCCCACTTATGATGCTTCTTATTAAACTGACTTCCTCCACCCCAGGATGAGGTTCTGTTTGCCCTTGTGTTTTCAGCAGTTACCATGGACTTATATGGACCCTAATGTTGGTTGATTTTGATGAGGTCTTAAAAACTAATATACTCAGGTCCAGGAATAAGGCACAAGTTGTAGAGTACATGCCTAGAATTTCAAAGCCTTGAGTTTGATCTTTGGTACTACAGAGTCCAAATCCCAGCCATAAGTCATAAGTCATAAGCCCTGGCCCCTCAATACAACTAGCTTTAGCCCTAAAACAGAAGAGCTAAAGGATTAAAACGATCAAAGGATTTTAAAGAGTCCTTTGTTTTCTTTCCATTGCATCTAGGTATATAAGAACCTTCTTTTAAGAAAAGTTTAGTTTTCTTAGAATTTTTTCTTTCTGATAATCTGAATGAAGGCCATTGTTCTTTGTTTGGTTTGGGAATCACAATTCCAATAAGACCCCAAAAGAGAGAGTGTCATGTTTTATGTTTCTAAACAAAATAAAGTTAAATTTAAATACAGATAAAATATTGTAACTACATCAAAATTTTCTTATTCAGGACCAAGGATCTGGCTTCCTATTAAGCTACTTGCCTTGAATATATGAAGCTATGGGTTTGGTCCCTAAACAACAAATCAAAACTTATTGATTACATATTTCACAATTTAAATTTACTTGAAAGATGAGTATTTTTTCTTATCATTAAGAACTGTTTGCTCCCATTATCTATCCCTTGTATCTGTTTTTAATAAATTAGACCTTGATTCTTTCTTTCTTCACTAGCCTTGGGTGCATCTGGCTTCGCCCTTGTTAAGAAAATAGGCGGAAGATGCTATTGCACTATCGTGTTTCTGCAACACAGGCCTTCATTTCCATTATACTCATGTAAGGACAAAATATAACCCCCGTAAATGTGAAACATCTGATGATTACAGCTTTGAGATCAACCAGATCGCAATCAACTGGAACTTCCTTCTACATAATTTTAATTCCATTTGAGAATTATCCATGATAATTTGACCCAGGTTTCTTCACATAGTAAAATTATCTTAGAGTTTATAATTTTGTTAACCTCTTGTGATTAGGAAAGGAAATATTTCAAACCTCCTTGATTAGTCTGACTGTGATGGTTTCCTTCGCATGGGTTAAGCTTGTCTTACTTGAATTTAACAGGGCAAATTCGGTGTAACCAATGCAACCTGAGGCAATTCCTTTGCAAAAAAAAAAAAAATTATCATGAAGGGGTCTCATTTAAATCATACGCTGCAGTATAGCAACGGCATGGTAATTTTTTAATCAAATCATAGCAACTGAGGGAGGCTTATGAACAAATTCAAATCAAAAAATGAATTAATTAAAGATAATTTAAATATCTACATGATGCTCACCTCTCTTATTGAATTAACTTAATACCGTACTTTCTTATCATTAGGAAATTAGGATTTAAATATGTTTAAAATTTTAAACATTTTAAAATCTGAGCTGGAGACAAGAGTAGTGAAGTAGAATGATCAAAATATCCCTTTTTCTAATAAAAATAGGTTAACAAAACTTAAACTTTAGGGTTATGTTAATTTGGGAAGAGACATGTCAAATTGTCATGAAATCAAACATGAAATTAAAATTATGTAGCTGAGAAACATTTTGTTAAGTCGTTATGCACTATAAAATATCTAACAGTTATCTTTTGTGATTTAAAGTGTGCTGTTGGTTGGTCATTAAGGTAAGAAAATATATTTAAGACATAAAATAAGACCACAGAAATGTTTAGGAAATATGTGAAGGAAAATTTTTTCCTTCACAGATTTGAAAAAAGTTCAAATGTAATTTTCTAATTCTGTCTGAATTTTTGGAAACAGCAATATTTATGAGATTATATCACTGTCACTGTCATCCCATGCTCATCAATTTGCTCAAGCGGGCACCAGTAACATCTTCATTGTGAGACTTGTTGCTACTGTTTTTGGCATATCAAATATGCCACGGGTAGCTTGCTAGGCTCTGCCCCTCTCAGAGAGACTGGTAAGCTACCAAGAGTATTCCGCCCCCATGAAATTATATAGTTCTTTAAATTTTAGGATATAACAGAGATTCTGAAAACTTCAATAACTTTAACTATATTTAAATAACTTTAACTTCAAATAACTATTTTTATTACAAAAATATGTTCCAGATTTTTCATAATTAGGACTACCTGCTCAATATCATTATTGCAGCTCTAAGGTAAGAACACAAAATCTGAGAGGACAAGACCATTTCTGCCATGTTTCTGACTCTCTTCTCAACAATCAGTGTGGCTAGTTTGCATTATTTGCCTGAGCAATATTTGCTCTATGCATAAAGATGTTCATGTGTCAATATTTATACCTTGAATGCATTAATAATGACTCCTACTTATTCTATTGATGCAAAACTAATGGAACTTAATGGGTTGAAGACTTCTATGTGCCAGACCCTGTTCTAGGCACTAAATTCATAGTCAAGAACAAAAAAGACAAAAAAGAATCTTTGTCCAAACAAGCTTATCTTCACATGAAAGAAGACACTCAATCAATGCAATAGTAAGATAAAGCAGAGACCAAGACCAGTTTTGCTGGTTATAGCAATTAGTAGGAAACGAAACAGATGAAATAGATATAAGGGTGACATGGGGAGGTTAGAGAGAGTTTTCTAGAATGTCTAAGAAATAGAAATAAAAGGATAGTTGTGGCTATGGTGGATCAAGGGGAGAAAAACAGTAAGTGAAGTTAAAAACTCCAGCCAAGCAACACTGAGGTTTGGAAGAGATAGTTGAGCAGGTATAACACTTGCCCTGTATTCCCTGTAGGGTCCTCTGAGTACTGCCAGGAGTAATTCCTGAGTGCAGAGTCAGAACAATCCCTGAGCATTGCCAGAAGAGTGCCCCCGCCAATAAAAGAGAAAAATATTGGCATACTGGTGGTGGGTGTGGTACAACAGCATCGTAAGCTTAATACATTAATTCTATTGTAAATCAGGACAATGTTATTAAAAAAAATCTGGGTTGGAAATTATTTTTTTAATTTAAAAAGAAATAAAGTTAAAAGGCCAGGCATTGGAGATACTCGTTCTGAATGAAATGGGGCCATTCAAGGGTTTGGAGCAGAACATTGTCCAAGTTGGGTCATTCAGGCTGCTGAGTTAAGAATGGAATAAGGCAGAACTGGAGTCGAAACAGAGAGAACAGGAAGAAGGTGAACTCAATATCTAGATAAGAGATGATGGTGCTTACATTTATCATCCACCATAAGTCTGGAAGTGGGACAATTGATTTATATGGGCAGTATTTACAGATTTTTTTAAACCAATTTCCATCAACTTGAGATAAATATCTTTATTGCCATTTTATGGATCAGAAAACTGAGGCTAGCAGCTGACTGCCCCAAGTCACTCATCTGTGACTTGGCAGATGGAGGACTCAAACATAAAGCTGGGACCCTGAGGAATCACTCAATGTCTTGCAACAGCTGCCTTGTAAGCCTATGGTCACATATTCAATCACTTTGCTGCTACATGTGCTCTGTGTGATTCTGGCAACTCTGCTCTCTGTGACTCCTGGCATCACATGCAGTTCCTGACAATGGAGCAGCCAGGTGGGTTCAAGCACTGCAAGTAAAGGTGCAACCCCCAACAAGCACCAGTGCTAAAAAATGTTTTAAGAACCATGCTGGCCCATTACCAGAAAGTGCACTGCTGAGCATTGCTATTAGAATTTGTTTCACAGCTGAAGAGCATGCTTTAGTTTACAGACCCAATGAATCTGAATAGACACAGATTCACTGGGTCGATACACTCAGATAAAAGGGGTGGAAAGTCAGTGAACAATGCAACCAACTGTGCAAGCACTGAAACTGATGTCCAGCTGGTGGGCACCAGTTAAAATTGTGCCAGCACCACAGCTGAGTGTGTGTGTGCACCCCCAAGCACCACAACAATGGAGCAAAGGGAAGAGGAAGGACAAATTTTTTTTTTTAAATCATAAGTCTGAGTATTAACTTCTGCATTGCAGTGCCAAGACTGGTTTCAAGTGTCATATTCATGGGCACCAGTGTATTAGTACCCACTTAAAGTGATGTGGTATTAGTCAGCCTATCCTTCCAGCTTATCCTCAAGGAAGTGCCATAAACCCTTCAGTGCATTTCCAAGAGAGTCATGACCCAAGAGAGCCCCTAGGATATTCCAAAGGAACTCCAGGTGAAGATTGCATAAGATGGAGACCACAGCCGGACCCAGCGAGGCCACAGGAAGGAAACAAGGTCAAAGGGTAGCATGGTTGGAAAACATTGAGAAACATTGCTTTCGGCTAACAAAACCAACTGACTTCTGGACTCCCAGGCCTTTCCAACTGGCTGAAAATGTGAGGCTTTTGGAATTTAAAGAGAACTCACCTAACATTCATCACAAGAGCTCTGTCTATAGCAAGCCTGGTATTCTGTGCTTTGGACTCTGAATATTTTCAAGTGGCAGCTGTTCAATGCTGGCTGTACCTGTTTAGATGCTTACATGAGGAATTGTAAAGATTTTTGTATTAGATTTTGCAAACAGCCAAGTTGAAGGTTTGGCTAGAGGGCACTTGCGTTCGCATTACAGAACACAACCCAGATTCTAAATTATAAAAAAAATGTGGTGCTATAAAACTAAGACTTGAGAACTAAAAAAAATCTTGCCACTTACTCTTTTTAATTATTTAACTTTCTTGATCTCACTCTCACTCTCACTCTTTCTCTCTGTGTGTTGTATGTGTGTGTGTGTGTGTGTGTGTGTGTGTGTGTGTGTATTTCTCTCTCTTTGTCTCTCTCTCTCCATTCCTTGGCTACACTCAGTGATGCTCTGTAGTCAGTCCTGACTAAGTTCAGGGGATCATGCAATGCAGAGTCAAATATAAGCCTCCCTGCATATAAATCACTTACTATGTGCTTTAGCCCTCTGAGCAATCTCCCCCAAATTTAATATTATAATATAACAGTTAATTTTTACTCTCCTATTTAACTTCTAAAGGAAATTACTATTTGGAGGGTAGATAATGGAATCGTAAGTTATAAAGTTGAATCTCAGTCCTGCATTCACTACCATCCAGGAGGAAGTTTCTTTTTTTTTTTTAAACATGACAACTCGATCATATTATGACAGTGATCAATTTTTTTGATTCTATTGTCTGACACTTTAAATTCAGTCCCAGGCAATGGACTAGCAGGGAGGAAGAGTGAAAAACAGAACTATATAAGGTCCCTTTGGAAGCTCTGTTTATTGTCCTGGAACTGTTGGACAATGCTGGAGTGACAGGGAACAGGAGGGGAGGGGAAGGTAGAGGATGGGGAGGGACAAGAAGAGAGGGAGGGGAAGGAAGGAAATAAAGAAAAAGGGAAGGTAGATGAAAGGAGGGAGGGAAGGAGGGAAGGAAGGAAGGAAGGAAGGAAGGAAGGAAGGAAGGAAGGAAGGAAGGAAGGAAGGAAGGAAGGAAGGAAGGAAGGAAGGAAGGAAGGAAGGAAGGAAGGAAAGAAGGGAGGGAGAGAGGGAGGGAGGGAGGGAGGGAGGGAGGGAGGGAGGGAGGGAGGGAGGGAGGGAGGGAGGGAAGGAGAGAGGGAGGGAGGGAGGGAAGGAGAGAAGGAGGGAAGGAGGGAAGGAGGGAGTGAGGAAGGATGTACAAAGTCAAGATAGAAAATGTGAAGATTACCTCTTCCCTTCTTTAAAACAAGTTTTTTAGAGTTACAGTGATTATAAATAATTCAGAAAGTAACAATGATACTGTGGCTCAAAAACTCGTTATTTTAAAGTTTCTGAACTGGGGAGATAGCTCAGAGGTCAGAACCACATGGTTTGCATGCTCAAGGCCACAGATTTGATCCCCAGCACTGCAAGTTTCCCCCCTCAGCACCGCCAATGTGCCCCTGGGGACCCTTAACATGACAGGACCTGAGCATTGAACCATTCAGCTCCGTCGGCCAAGTATGGCCAGAAGCTGCCTCCAGGTCTCTAAGTACAGCTTCAGAAGGCTCTCAAAATTCATTCATTCATTCATTGACATTCCATCTTATCTATTCTCTGTCTGTAAAAATAAATGTCAAAGATTTCGGGGTCAAAAAAGGATTTGAGCACAGTTAATAGGTGACACTTAAAAACTTAGAATAATACTTTCAGCCTGAGCCACTACAAATAAATGACTTTAAGAAAACAAGTCAACCATTCGCACATCAGATTTAAATTTAAAATATGCCTTATGAGCTTTCAAACATCCTCTTTGCATCTTGCCGATGTATTATTAACATGCACAGTTTTAGGCTGCTGGCTTCAAAACATCTGAGCAGAATTGAGAAATCCGATTCGTAGCCTCCGTGACTAAAATAAAGAGTTTTGTAAGGAAGCTTTTCACATTGTTATTACAACAGTGTCATGTAACAGCTCTCTCAAAACTCCTTCTCAGGGCACCGTCTGAGTCACAAGTGAAAACACCAGCAGGATCCTTGGTCAGCTCTGAGGCAACGGCTTCAGAACAGGATGTGCTTCTTCCTTGAGGTGACAGGTTACATACTGCGCGTTTTTTTCATCCCTATTGAAAACATCTCCTTTGCTGCCAAACTATATGTAAGGGGAAGAAGCCCAGGCTGCCCTCAAAGGCTCCTGGGAGACTGAAGCCAGAGAATAGCCGGACATACACACAGTATGAAAAGTCTAAATCAAACAATGGCTTTACAAGAGCACCTTCCCTTGTGACTTTGAATCAGAGTAAAGGGAAGTTCACAGAAATCAAAGCAGTAAAAGGGATCTTTATTTGGAAAAGTACTCATTAACTCAGCAAAGCCAAGCTTTAAGAAGTACATTGGTGAGGACAATTCTCCTGGCAATGAAACCGAGGCTTTGGTTTCTACTGCTCATAAAATAAATAATAATATCCCCTTACAGGTCGGCATTATTCTCCAGTTTGCAAAGTGCTTTCCCATACATTATTTTATCTTCACATTCTTGTGAGGTATTGAGGCGTGATTATTCCTTTTTTCATGGGTGAGGAAACAGTGGTCCGGTGCACACACAGGAATTCCTCAAGGTCATACAAGTATGAAGAGGTAGTGCTCACACTGAAATTTTGGTTTCTAAACCCTCCTCTGTGTTTTTCTGACATCCATTAAGTTCTAATTCCAGATGAGGATGTCAGTTGTATGTTAATTTAAGAAATTATAAAAGGCCTCTGGCTATCCCAGAGCTTGGGAAAAAGTCAGATGTGGAAAGAAGCAAAGCCTTCAAATCATTTTCTATATGTTCCCTGTGATTATGGCAAGAATCCAAGGAACTTTTGACGACCAAAAAAATTAATGAACTTTATTTTTGAATTTCCTAATAGTGATGTCAAAGGTGAAAACTACTGATTCTATTAGAAACTCTGCCAAAGAAAATAAAAAGACACAAAAAAAAACAAGTTTCTCTGAGCAATGTATATGCTTGAAACAAGTTTTCTCTTCAAACTGAATAAAGTACTACAATGTCACATGTTAAAAATATTTTCCACTCTAGGTTGAGTTTGTTTCATTACCAATGTGAGGTGGTATAATGGAGAATTTTGCAGGGACAGTGGTTCTGGGACTTTGACACAGTCCCTTTAGCTTTGAAACAGATGGGAAAATCAAGGCATTTAGAAAGAAACAGTAATCTTGACTAAACATGGGCACCAGTGAAAAACACCGAAGTCCAGTATCCTGAAATCACTAACATTTATCACTGAGAATGCTGGTTTAGAGACACCCAGCATTGCCTGTCACCCACAACTTTTTTCAGAGGCTGGATATTCTGTGTGTATTCAATGCCACCCACCACCCCTCATGCATACTCCCCTCTGTTAAGTATCAATAAATGACCAAAGGAGAAGGTATTCATAATTCTGATGGACAAATCAGTTTCTCTGACCTAGTAATGTAGCATTAACCTTAGCGATTGAGTCAGTGAGATGACAAAAGAGTTGAAGTGGAAGATAGAGGCATCGTAACAAAACCGAAGTTGGATCTAGACCAAATTGAAGTGAAGGTAGAGCAAGCAGCAGGAGGAAGTGACAAATATGAAAAGCAAAATGAAGCTGACATCAGAGAAAAGTAGAATCTGAAGGCAGTATGAAGGGGAATAGTCTCAACTACTGATTTCACAGACCCAAAACCTCTTATGGCCTGATAGTCCTTTGTTTACTGTCTCCAAATGATTCTTATATTCCTCAGAATTCATTCAGTGAAATCTTTTTCTAAATTAAAAACCACTGTCACTGTCACTGTCATCACATTGCTCATCAATTTGCTCGAGCAGGCACCAGTAACGTCTCCATTGTGAGACTTGTTTTTACTATTTTTGGCGTATCAAATATGCCACGGTATCTCGCCAGGCTCTGCCGTGTAGGCGAAATTAAAAATAGCAAAAATAATTCCTTTCCATCTCTTGCATTCAAACTTCCGGAAACCTAATAAATATTTTAGCAGAAAGGAGGTAAGAGAGCAACTGGATTAATACAACCTGTGATGATGCCAATGAACTGTGTAAATGGGATGTGAGAAGTTCAGAGTGAGCCAGCAGTCTAAGCTGAGTGAGGCTGGCAAATCCTCAGGGAATGGAACCAAGTTTGGGAAGAGAAAGAAAGGCCTTACAGTAAGAATAGCTTTTATCACAGCAAATATCTACTGAGAGATAATAAAATCTGAAAGTGAGTTCAAAGCAAACTAATGAAGCAATTGACCTCTCAAAGAAATATGTTTCTAAACCTACAGGAGAGAAAGTGGGGACATTGGTGGAGGGAAGTGGCCTCTGGTGAAAAGATTAGTGTTGAATCATTGCACACCTGAAACTCACTTATGAAAAATGATGTAACTGAGTAGTTCATGGTGATTCAATAAATTAAAACATTTTAAAACAAATATCATCATCATCATCAACATCTCATTGATCATCGAAGTTCTCGAGCAGTCTCAGTAACGTCTCTATTCATTCTAGCTCTGGGATTTTAGAAGCCTCTCTTTTCTCGTTCTTTCCAATGGTGCCACATTGGAGTTTCTTTCAGGGTCAGGGGAATGAGACCCACCATTATTACTTGTATTGGCATAAGAATACACCATGGGGAGTTTTTCGACACTCTCCCTTGTGGGCAGGAAACTCTCGGTAGCTTGCCAGGTGCTCCCAGAGGGAAAACTAGGATATCAGATGTTCGGCAACTACCTGTTTCTGGGAACTTGGTTTTATAGTCTCTGGATGTTAGCCTTTGATGGGATTACACAGCGCCAGGGGCAGTCCCTAGGTATGACCACCTAGCTACTGGAAAATGGGGGATCTGGGCGGAAGAAGCCCAGTCTCTATCCAAACAGGCTTGGAGGTCTCAGCCCTGGGTCCTACACACCTGGCTTCTCTGCCGGTTCCTTCATGCGTGAGGCTCATCCAAACGTGTGCAGAGGGGCCTTGAGCATGGCTGTGGCGAGGCTCCAGAGGTCTTTGGCCACAGGAGCTCTGCTCGGGGCGGGGAGGGAAACTGGAGCACACCCCCTCTGAGGGGCCCGAAGGGAGACAGCCAAGCGCAGGGGCAAGAGACTCTCTAAGAAAACAAATATTAATAAAAATAAAATTTTTTGAACTGATTTTATGGGGTAAGTACAGAGCTTAAGCAGCAAGGCACACATCCATCATGCTCTAGGCCACAACTTCAGCCCTCCCACTCAGCATCCTGAGTTAGTCAAGGTGCCCCCAACCATCTGCTCAAGCACTGGGTATGACCCTGTGGCCCCTGGATGCTATTGGATCAGCTCTGCCCTAAAGACATGCTCCAGAAGCAGCCCATCTCCCTCCAGCACTGCAAAGGGTGGACCCCATAAAAGTCAAATAGATTTTTTTGAATCTGAATCTTCTAATTTAATTTTTTAAAAATTTAATTGTTAACTAGCTTTGAACTTTGTATTTTCTTTAGCTCAAGAGAAAATGGAGCTACTACAGAGGAAAGGATGCTTGTCTCGAATGCTGTAGATCAAAGTTTGATCCTTGCCACCCCATATGGACCCCTGGGCATGGTAGGGGTAATCTCCAAGCACTGCAGAGTGTGGCCCAAAACTCAAAAATAATTCTCCTCAGTTTTTCTGTTTTTAATCCAAACTCCATGTTTTGAGCTTCTGGTCAGCTGCTATCAATTTTCAGTGAGGATTTACAAGTTTTAACTTCAACTACCAGGGATGTTTGCAGATGTTGTAGCTACTGACAAAATTATAAAAGGGAAGGATTTTTTCTTATGGTAAACATTCACCCAATTTTTTTCTCATTCACCCAATTTTAATACAGTAGGAATTTAACTCAAGGTTAGTCATCAATTTCAGCATTTGACATAAAAAGATAAACACATATAGCTGTATTATCACTTTATTTTTATAAGCCTCATGCATAGCAGTGCTAGAGTCAAGGGAACAAGGGTAAAATAGGCCAGGAACACTCCCAGTGATGCCAGAAATCAAACTCAGTACCTCACACATGCAAGGCATGTACTCTACCACTTGAGTCTCATCCCTAGACCCCTTATTTGTTACAAATGTGTCTGCTTTAGCCTGAAAAAAAAAATCAGAAATTCCTCATATTAAGTATTCTATGACAGATTATCTGAAAGGCCTATGGATATCTTTAGAACCCTGACCATATTTGACACATATGTTATATGTGACCTGCATGACCACGGTTGCCAAGTCAAACAATAACAGATGACAAAGTAAGAACAGGTGACTCATGAAAATTACGGAAAACAGCTGCTGTCTGACAGTCTTTTCCCTTTAGGACATCAAAAATTATGAAACTATGAGCGTATAAATAAAGGCTAAATGTAACTGCTAACACATTGATAAAATATGGTTGGGCAGAAGAGTTAAAAGTACACAAATTGGGGCTGGAACAATAGCACAACGGATAGGGCATTTGCCTTGCATGCGGCTGACCCGGGTTCAATTCCCAGCATTCCATATGGTCCCCTGAGCACCACCAGGGGTAATTCCTGAGTGCAGAGCCAAGAGTGACCCCTGTGCATCATCCGGTGTGACCCAAAAAGCAAAAAAAAAAAAGTACACAAATTGGGAGCACTGTCGTCCCGTCTCATTGTTCATTGATTTGCTCGAACGAGCACCAATAACGTCTCCATTGTGAGACTTGTTGTTACTGTTTTGGACACATTGAATATGCCACGGGTAGCTTGCCAGACTCTGCCATGCTGCAGGATACTCTCGGTAGCTTGCCAGGCTCTCCGAGAGGGACAGAGGAAGGCCGTGTGCAAGGGAATCGCCCTACCTGCCATGCTATCACTCTAGTCTACACAAATTGGTAAGGTCATTTATTTGTCCCACCAATATTTATAGAATTCTTATAATGGACAAAAGTTTGTCCATTTTATATATATATATATAGTTCAACTATATATATATATATATATATAGTTGAACTAACGAGTCTGTCTTTGTAAACATTTGTGATCTGAAGAGAGTGATGAATGTGGGGAGGTGATATAGGATCTATAATATCATAGGTTATCTCACATTCATTCATTCTTCTGTACCTCTCTGGAGAACACACACTCACACACATACATACAGGACACATGGACAAGGGCACCCCCTCAGTGCCCCAAGTTTTGTATAGCTATTTCTGATTCCTCAACTTTCAATCCAAATGTCACCAACAGTGGGAAGTTTGTTCCATATCCCTTTACTTCTGAACTTTAGGTTCCAACTTTCTGCTCCCATCTACAACCTATTCAGACTCCTATAAAAAAAATGTGTCACCATGTATAACTTGATATCATCATTAACTTATTTAATTTTCTTCCATAGAGATAGGAGACCAAATCTTCACAAAACTTGACACAAATACATTCCCTACATTGTTCTTTAAATGAGAAAATAAATGAACTACTAAGAAGCAGTGTTGCAGATAAGAAAAGAGATCATCTTGTACATTGAAATGGGTAGTTTCAGCTAAACCCAAACTATTGTGCATGTAAAGAATAAGACAAGTCTGATTATCCTACATTGTCTTAAGAGCTTAGGAATAGATTCCATTTGATAGCTGACTATCTTAGGAATGTTAGTGTTTGTCCTTCACCAACTCAGCACTGTGAGTTAACACAATTCTGAGACATCAGTCAGTTTCCTTGAAGCTAATAGATCTAATACACAAAGCAAACACACGCACACACGTGCAGAATATAAGTGTTCTCCTTCAGTAAATCTGTTGGATGCAGCAGCTCACTGTTTGAAGCACAACACACACAAGGTATCACATAACAGATGTTCTACTGGAGAGATTTTTTAGCATCCTTTAATTTCCGGAGAAAAATTCATTTTAATAGTACCATAAGTGTGAAATTTTAGCAGATGGTGTTAAATAACTTATCACATCTCTGGGTCCTGGCTTATGCCACATCATGCTGGGCTGTAGCTGAACAGCCTGGCATTCTGATTTAAATGCAACCCAAAGACATAGCTGGCATTTCAAAAACATTGAATGAGAGGCTTTAATTCATGTCAAAATTGCTCTTACACAATCTGAACTATAAGTGAGCAAGTGAAGACAGGTAAGTTTTTTGTAAATGTCATTAGACAGAGTCTTCATGGAGCAAGAAATCAGAGAAAGACCTGCTTTTCTTTCTTACTGCATCCTTCACAGACTCCAGGTTTTGGGATGATAGGCCATTAACATGAAAGGGACAAAGGAGATTGGGAATGTGTATCTGTATGACATGGGGGAATGGCAGGAGGAATTTAAAGAATGCAAAACTCTGGTAATGATTAGAAGATGGGCAAGGGAGATGCATTCTTCAAATCTAACTTCTAAGTCTATTCTTGAAGGATCAGTGTATGACTAGGTTCACATTACATACTAACTACTACTTATGTCCAAGATATCCAATCAAAATAGACAGGTTTAATGAACCCTACCCTTGAAAATAAGGGCAATGTCAAATACAATCAAAGGTTTCTCACCACTTTCTCTCAACTCTCTTGCTTGCTTTATTTAAGACGAATAGTTTTCAATTATTATTAATATAGTAATTATTCCTAATACTATGGTAATTATTTCAATTATTATTAATTATCCATCGTTAGGCAAATAACTGTTTAATACCAATATAAAGGTCACATCTTTACTAGCGCTGATCTGAAAGTCTTGAGGGTTTTATGTTTTTCAACTTCACTACAAGTACCGAGCAAGATGGTGGAAGGTACTTGGTGATGATTTGTTGATAGTTTGCTGGCAGTGGTTAGCTAAGGTTATTTAGTCTAATGGACATTAAGAGCAAAAAATAGACCAAGAAAGGATTGATGTTACAAACAGGCTGTTTAGATTCCTTGAGTGAGCAGCGAAGCAGACCAGACCACAGTAGCTGGGCCTTTTCAAAAGTATGTTTATCTTAAAATATTTTAAGAAGAAAAATTTTTTAATACTCTGAGCAAAATAAGCCAGAGGCAGAAGAACAAACAAAAGATGTTCTCATTCATCTATGGCATCTAGAGAAACAAATCAAAGGTAGGGACAATATCAATAGATAATAAACCCAGGACACTAGATGACAGATCTGAGAGCGGCTGATAGTGGGGAGGAAGGCAGCGATTAGTCTGACAGGAAGTAACAAGAGAACATAGGTAGAAGGTGAAACACACGGGTGCTGGCCAAGCACGCACCAAAATCATGTCACTCAAAAAATAATGCGGAGATAAAGAGGATGAAAGACGGTTGGACCAGAGGTGGCATAAGGGCAGGAGTGGAGGGTCGTAGGCCCTTTGGCAGCAAGGGTGCAGAGTAACTTTGTATATCAATACCATAAATTCAACACTACCCATAACCCTATTACCCACATTGTAACAAACAATTAAACTAGAATAAAATAAACAACGCAAATCCACTTGTGCAAGCACACTTCCCAGCATGTGTGGATACTGCAGACGTCATGCTGGATAGGGGAAAAGTGCTACAGATAGTAAGTACTGATTCACAGAACTCAAGGGAATATTTACAGAAAAAATGGGTTTTGTTTTGTTTTGTTTTCTGCTTTTTGGGTCACACCTGGCGATGCACAGGGGTTACTCCTGGTTCTGCACTCAGGAATTACTCCTGGCGGTACTCAGGGGACCATATGGGATGCTAGGAATCGAACCCGGGTCGACTGCGTGCAAGGCAAAAGCCCTACCCGCTGTGCTGTTGCTCCAGCCCAAGAGAAAATAGGTTTTAAGTGTGTTTTTCAATCTATTCTATATTCCCATGAAAATACATAGAATGAAAAAGAAAATGACCCAAACAAAAGCTCTTATATCTCCAAAAACTAAAATTACTAACCTATTGTAAGAATCTATTGGGAGATTCCTTAAACAATACAACTGGACTTCTTAAATCTTAAAGAACGCACCCAGGTTTTATCTGTTGACACAGAACTATCAGCCACATCAAAATACAAAGGAGGAATGAGAAAGTAGGAGTGTCTAGAAATTCTTTATGTGCTTTCTAAATCTTTCAACTCTGATTTAGAGAGACAGTATAGTCGTGCTACAACATGGAATTTTGCAGCAGCTAAAATCCATCAGTCTCACCCAGCATCATCCTTTAGCCATCTGGAGACAAACAAAAGAACAAGAAAAGAAGAAAAGGAAAGGAAAGAATGGAGGAAGAGAGGGAGGTAGAGGAAGGAAAGAAGGAAGGAAGGAAGGAAGGAAGGAAGGAAGGAAGGAAGGAAGGAAGGAAGGAAGGAAGGAAGGAAGGAAGGAAGGAAGGAAGGAAGGAAGGAAGGAAGGAAGGAAGGAAGGAAGGAAGGAAGGAGACACACTATATAAATAATTTTGGAATCTGTTAAAAGTATATATCTTGTTAATTTACATTGCAATGCTGGTATAATCCTAACACTAAAACCACACCCAATACATATACACATATAAAACTAATGCTACTGACAAATACCATTCATATGTATGAAAGCAAAACTTCTAATAAAATTCAAATAAGTATTGGAAGTATACAAAAGGTAAGATTTGTCACACACACATACACTGATTGTTGTAGTGTTTGACAAAATACAGTCAAATTAAAATCTTATACCACAGGTGAACAATGGAAGAATAAGGTCTCCCTCCTGCTGTTTCAAAGCAATATTTCCAGGACTTTCACTTTTAATGTTTTTCTTCAGAGAAGCAGAAGCTGCTTGAAGGTAAAGCTACTACTTGTTTCTGAGGGAAATCTACTCACTGAAAATGCTAGACTTCTCAGTTCAAGATATGTGTCTCTAAATGCTGGAATAGAAGGTCCATTCCTTGCTTTTCATTGAAAGTAGAAGATGTGAAAAATGGAAGATTATGGGAAACAGTGGACTCCATAGTAGAGGTTCCCCAATTTCTAGATTTCAGGAGTGTAGCATGTTGGTCTTCAGCAAGTAGGCTGGTCTTCAGCAAGGACCTCTAACAAAGAAGACTTCTGTTCACGAAAAAATGCAACAAAAGCTACAGAATCATGAAAAAAGCACCCCAGCTGAGATGCTCCAAAGTGCTAGCCTAGGAAAAGTGGATAGCCCTCTAAGGTACCAGATTGCATAAAGACTCATAATCCTCACCCATGGCTGTAAATAAAGATTCCCACTCATTCTATGAGGACATAACTCCATGCATTCATTTTTACATATTTATTATGGAGTAGGAACTGTTCCAGATCCTGGCAATTCAGCAGGGAGAAGCAAATTAACATCTAGACCTCAGCAATGTGTGTGCTAGATTGAGGAGAAAGCTATAACTATGAGCAAAGTAGGAAAACAAATGATGTCGTATGTTAAAGAGTGTGAGATGCAGTGCTATTAAAAAAAAATGCATTGGAGGGGCTGGAGTGATAGCACAGCGGGTAGGGCATTTACCTTGCACGTGGTCGACCCAGGTTCGATTCCTAGCATCTCATATGGTCCCCCAAGCACCACCAGGAGTATTTCTGAGTGCATGAGCCAGGAGTAACCCCTGTGCATCGCTGGGTGTGATTCCCCCCCCCAAAAAAAAAACGTAAAATAAAATAATTTAAAAACTGCGTTGGAGGCTTTTGTAGTCAGGACAAGATAATAAGGTGCTTACAAATAGAGATGGGTAGTAGTCAATTCTGGGTATATTTTAACGGTATAATTTAAAGGTAACATCATTTTCTGATAGATTGGATGTGAGGTACAAACCTAAAATGAGCAGTAAAATACCTTTAGATCTTTCCAACTGGAACTACAGGGAAGATGATATTGCCATTCATAGATATCTGGGAATAGTTGGGGGCAAGGCAGATTAACAGAGTTCAGGGGTTCCAGATCTGTTTTTGTTTTTAGCACATTAAATTTCAGTTTTCTATAAAGCATCAAGTAGAGGTGTGGGTGGACATTAAGTATAAAAGTCAAGAGTATGGGATTTAAGTTCATTTTAAGAGGGAAGAAAGGATGGAAATGAAATTAGAAAGAATGAAGGAAGAGAAGAAGAAAGACAAAAGAATGAAGAGAAAAGGAAATAGGGAGGGAGAAAAAGAGAGGGGAAGAAATAAATAAATGTGCTTTCTGCACAGTATGTTTGGGAATCAAAATCCAGTTTCACATATCATTACAAATCAGTAGTGTAGTGTTCTAAGGATCACATATAATTTAATTTAGCCAAGAGAATTTTGGTGATTATGAGAAAGTTTTCACAAAGAGATCGATAATTAAAATGGGCTTATATGTACATGAACTCATTGGGTTGACAAAAAAAGATGAAGATAATAAGATCAGAAATAAAAATATAAAACTGATATCTGCACTTGTATGTTTATTGCAGCACTGTTTACAATAACCAGAATCTGGAAAAAACCTGAGTACCCAAGAACAGATGACTGGTCAAAGACAGTCTGGTTCATCTACACAATGGAATATTATGCAGCTGTCAGAAAAATATGAAGTCATGAAATTTGCATATAAATGGATCGAAATGGAGAGTATCATGCTAGGTGAAATGAGTCAGAAAGAGAGGGACAAACATAGAATGACTACACTAATTTGTGGAATATAAAGTAACAGAATGGGAGACTAACACCCAAAAATAGTACAGATAAGGACCAGGAGGATTGCTCCATGGCTTGAAAGCTGGCCTCACATGCTGGGGGAAAAGGTACCTGAGATAGAGAAGGGACCAACAAGTAAAGTATGCTTGGAGGGCTCACTTGGGATGGGAGATGAAAGTAGAATATAGACAGAACATGATGGCCACTTAATACCTGTATTGCAAACCACAACACCCAAAAGGAGAGAGAGAGAGAGTAAAAGGGAATGTGCCTGCCACAGAGGCAGAGGGGTGGGGAGGAATGGGGAGGTGGCAGGAGGGATATTGGGAACATTGGTGGTGGAGAATGGGCACTGGTGGAGGGATGGGTACTCGATCATTGTATGACTGAAACATAATCACGAAAGTTTTTAAGTCTGTAACTGTACCTCACAGGTGATTCATTTAAAAAAATTTTAATAAAAGGAAAACTTTAAAGTGTAATAATAGATATCTCAAAGTGATTAGAAACTTTCAACAGTGGAGCAAAATGGTCATAAATAAAGCTCCAAGGATAACTTGGTTTAGCTAATTAACTCTTGTGTAATGCGGTAAGAAATTTATCTTACTATATATAAATTTATATAAAAGCAACCAAGAGCAAAGCAGGAAAAACTATGCCTTTGGAAATATATTTATTAACTGTTGATTGATTAGGTAGAATAGATTAATGTTGTTCTTGAAAGTTTGGGTATCTGTAGACAATAAGGAGTTACTGAAAAATGCTACAGATTGCCAAAGAATTTAACAGTCCAGATCTAGTGTCATAAGACATTATAAAGAGACATTATACCCCAAATAATAACATTATTCTGGGCAATAATATAACTGATGGTTTAATTCCTATATTAGGGTCGAGCAATTGAGAAATTACCCCTGCAATGCACTTCAGTTCTGCCTGTAATGCCATTCATGACTATGCATAAATTAAACAACTAGAAACTGTTAATGTTTGTTCTCCCAGTACACACTTAGTGCTTATAAATATTTTTTATTAAAAAATAAAATTTTGAGGGCCAGGGAGACATCTCAAAGGGCTTTATTTTGTAAGCTGAAGGCCCTGATTCAATCATTAGTACTGAATAGTACCCCAGGCACTGAGTTGAGAACAATCTCTCAGAACCACTAGGTATGGCCCACACAAAAAATAAATTTCAAGACAAAAGCCTTTGCTTTTGGAGAGGGCCTGTGCCCCTCTTCATTCAAACATAATGAGTTTCACTCTGGTGGAACCTGAGCACCACCAAAACCCCACTGCACTCCCCAACCAATCACAGCAGAGAATAGCTCATGTTTAAAAGCATAAAACAAAATAGAACGAAACAAAACAAAAACTAGTCAACCCATTCCTGAATTCTAAATAAACTGTCAAATGGACCAACCAAGCTAGTTCCGAGTGAGGAGAAAAATCTATATCTTAGATATGCCTAGATTGTTTGTGAATATAGTCCCTGAAAAGCCACAATTTCTATAACTCAAGACTACCCCCTAACATTCCAACTTGTTCTTTGTCCTAATCGTGATTTGTCTGAGACCACCAGGTCCATTTTGACTTATTGAAGAAGAATTAGTATTAACTTGCCTTTCTGCATTGACTCTATGCCCTCAGTTAGGCTTCATCAGGACACTGAATGGCGGGTACAGGGTGTAGGACTATTACAATGCCTGATTCAGAGTGTAGGGTCTAGGACTATTGTGGGCTAGCTCCTGGGAGGAGCATGGTACACACAGCAGGCACAGCACCTGGACCTCCCCATGAGGTTGAGGGGTTGGCTTACTGCTGCATTTCAAACACTGACATGGGTGGTATTCCAATTTTACTTTTGTTCAAGCACAGAAAGATTTCCCAAATAGCGTCAAGATTGTTCTCACTTTTAACCTAGAGACTTTCAATAATCAGTTTAAATGCTTCAAAAAATACCTTCCTCAAAGGCAGCTCAGATATAGAAGAGACCACCAAGTAAAGGGTGCGTGGAGGGCCAGTTTGAAATGGGAGATGTGTGCTGAAAGTAGACTATAGACCAAACATGATCGCTACTTACTATCGCTACTTACTACCTGCATTGCAAGCCACAACACCCTAAAGGAGGGAGAGTAAAAGGAAATGTGCCTGCCACAGAGGCAGGGGAGTGGGGGAGGTTGGGGTGGGTTGGTTGGAGGGATCATTGGTGGTGGAGAATGAGCACTGGTGGAAGATGGGTACTTGATCGTTGTATGAGTAAAAGGTAAGCACAAAAGTTTGTAAGTCTGTAAGTGTACCTCATGGTGATTTGAAAGAAAGAAAGAAAGAAAGAAAGAAAGAAAGAAAGAAAGAAAGAAAGAAAGAAAGAAAGAAAGAAAGAAAGAAAGAAAGAAAGAAAGAAAGAAAGAAAGAAAGAAAGAAAGAAAGAAAGAAAGAAAGAAAGAAAGAAAGAAAGAAAGAAAGAAATGAAAGAAGAAAGAATACCTTCCTCATTCTTTTTCCTTAGTTTTGTAAAATACTAAGAATAGTCTAGCTTAAAAACCAAACTTTGGGCTGGAGCGATAGCACAGCAGGTAGGGCATTTGCTTTGCATGCGGCCGACGTGGGTTCGATTCCCAGCATCCCATATGGTCCCCTGAGCACTGCCAGGAGTAATTCCTGAGTGTGGAGCCACACCCTGTGCATCGCCAGGTGTGACCCAAAAAGAAAAAAAAAAGACACAACGAACTTAATCTGGTATGCTATTAGTGGTAATATTAATTGGCACAGGTTCTATAGAAAGTATTATGGAAAATCCTTTTAAAAATAAAATGAAGGCCAGAGAGATTAAGATTAAGATAGGTGGGTCAGATATTTACTTGCATGTGCCAGACCCAGGTTTGATCCCCAGAACACAGTCTTTTGAGCAAAGTCAGGAGGAATCCCTGAGCACAGAGTCAAGAGTAAACAATGAGTGTTGCCAGGTCTGGCACAAGAAATAACTAATCAATTAAAATAGAGGGCCATGGAAATAGTACAAGAGTTTAGGCACTTACCTTGCATGCAACCAAACCAGGTGCACATATATTTTTGTGAAATAAACTAAAAGACGATCCTCAGATGGTTTCAGTCAGATGTAGACTATAGTTTTCTAAAGAAATAAATTGATAACTACAAATCTAGCTCTTAGACTTGGTGAAAACAGTAGTGGTGTTCCAAGTACATGGGGAAAGAGGATGAGAGAAAGAGGTATTTGGGGTGGCAATGGAACGTTGGGAGTAAAATAGTGACAAACACAGAGGAATAAAGCTAAATTCCTGAAATTCAGTAACATTGTAAAGTAATAATATATCAAAGAAAAATAAACCTAGACCTAATAGCACCATCTTAGTGGAACTAATTTACTGTATCACTGTCATCTCATTGTTCATTGATTTGCTGGAGCAGGCGCCAGTAACATCTCCATTCGTCCTAGCCCTGAGATTTTAGAATCCTCTCTTTACTCGTCCTTCCCAATGGTACCGCATTGGAGGCTCTTTCAGGGTCAGAAGAATGAGACCCATCATTGCTACTGTTTTTGGCATATTGAATACACCATTGAAGCTTGCCAGGCTCTGCCACACAGACAGGATACTGTTGGTAGCTTGCTGAGTTCTCCGAGAGGGAGAACTAGATGATAAGAGGTCGTGCTTCCAGGAGCTTTGTTTTATGGTCTCTGAATCTTGATCATTGATGGGATTACATTGATGGGTGCTGGGGGCAGTTTGTGGGTGTGTCTGCCAAGCTACTGGAAAAAGGGGGATCTGGGTGGAGGAGGCCCAGTCCCAATCCGAGCAAGCTTGGAGATCTCAGCCCTCTACACCTGGGTTCCTCTGCCGGTTCCTTCATACATGAGGCTGGTCCATATGTGTCGAGTGGCCTTGAGCATGGCTGTGGCTGGGTTCCGGAGGTCTTTAGCTGCAGGAGCTATGCTCGGGGTGGGGAGGGAAACTCAACCACCCCACTCTGAGGGGCCCCAATGAAGATAACCAGGCACGGGGGCAAGAGAGTGCCCCCAAGGCCACTAAGAGTGATTTCTGAATGCAGAACCAGGACTAGCTGAATCCAAATCTCCAGTGATCCTAGAGATCCAGTTATATCCTTTGTACTTTCCTTTTGTCTAAATTGGTTCAGCTGACATTTCTTGTAATTGTGTAAATGGGACCTTCATGAATATGGAGCCTCTCATAAATCATGCATTAAGAATGAATAAAAATAAAATCTCAACCCAGTTCAATTGCTAATCTGGGGAAACATTCAGGTTTAGGAGAATCTGAACTATTGGCTCATGTGAAATTGGGAGTCTGAGATGAAAGGGGAAAGTGTCTCCTCCTTTATTCCAGCCAGATTCAGGTGTGTGTGCCATCCCTAAGGCAGCCTGGCAGCTAATGTTGTGGCTGCCCCCAGGCAGATCTTGACTTGCCAAAGCTCTTTTTGCTCTTTTGGCTCCTGAACCCAGATGTATTCACCAGAGTGATCTCATTTTGGAAAGCATGCAGAGGAAAGGAAGTGTGGTGTAGGTGAATTGAGGGCAGAGGGAGAACACACACACACACACACACACACACACACACACACACACACCTCTGCAAGTCAAGTTTCCAGGCAGAGAAAGGCAAAGGGTGTAACAATCCCAAACCAGCTCACTCTTCAGGCTGGTAACCAATGACTCCTTTCTGCGGAAGATTAGCCTTGAGGCCCTGAAGCTGACTCCACAAACAACTCCAGCCACTCCCCACAGCACTCATATTTTCTGGCTGTAATAACAGCCACTCCTTACTCTGGTTTGGGTCCAAAAAACAAACCCTCTCTTCTCGTCTAAAACCAGTCTCTCTGTAATGAGCTCATGTCCTCCCTCTCTCTTCCTCTCCCTCTGACTCACAGTCCTCAAAGCTTGAAGAAATAAAAACCTGTTGGATCGGCCACACTAGAATCACCAACTTCAAGAGGGCCAGCCCACTGCGAAAGGGAATCTTATTTTCCATGCGAGTATCAAGACTCTGAGTTACTTAACTTCGTCACAAAAACGCTCAGAATCCAACTCATTCCCCCACAGCAAAAACAAGTGTCATATGTCTTTAAAAGGAAAGGAAAATTTCCTTCAGTGAAACAAAATATATCTGCCAGTTCATCATTTTTTTAAAAATTCGTCACCCGAGTAGTTTTAAAATTGTAATTTAAAATTGCGCTTAAAAAAATTGATTCCTTGGTGCTAGAGTGATAGTACAGTGGATGGATCAGGCACTTGCCTTGCACAAGGCCAACTCATGTATGATCTCTGACATTCCCTGTGGTCCTCTGGGCCTACCAGGAGTTTTCTCTGAGCACAGAATCAGGAGTCAGCTCTAAGCGCCACTAGGTGTGGCCCAAAAACAAAATAATTTATACCAATTTTTGAACAAAGATGTTTGGGATCTTGGTCTTATTTTGTTTTTGCTTAAATGCAACATTTTTAAGTGGAAGAATATAGAAAAGTACCATTATAAGACTTGAATGCAACTTCTTGATGTTCATCTTCATGTGTGAGGCCCCAAGCTCAGTTCCTGAATATTTCCAGTTAATAAAAAATTATTTGTAGAATTTTTCATAAAGTGATTTTCCAGTGAATGAATAAGAATCAGAAATATAGATCATTTACCAAATTGGAGGAGAGGGGATGTATAAGGGAGTTACCATTGTCCAAATCAGAAAACATTTTTCCAGACCTCAGATTTCTCAGAATGTTTTATGAAAATCTGAATTTCAAAAAATAATTTACAGGAAAAAAAGGGTTTTGTCTGAGGTATCAAGACAAAGAAAATATTTTATTCAGGAGCTCTTCCACACTTCTGAGCAGCGTCTGAAAATCAAATTGATAATTTATTAAGAACCTCTCTCAGACCATGGTCGATGGAATGAAACAAATTTTTCACACCTTCAATTCATTTACTTTATTTTACTTTCCCCCTACTCTCCTTAGAATCCCTCTGTTGGCTTTGCTGTTGTGATGATAGGGTGCACAGACACACTCCGATGTGGAACACACCAGGAGTGTCACATCAGGTGCTGGTGCTTGCGCAGCCCACTTTGGAGCTCACCAGGGCTCACACTCCTTTAGCTGTGGTGTCTTCACTCCTGTTCATAAACTGGGGGAGTCACACTCCTGGCCATGTGCACCTATGCTGTGTTAGCTGCAGTGCTTTGAGTGGGGAGTTCCACCTCGCACTGGTGGCTCTTACGTAGCAGGCTATAGCGGAGCCTGAACATCACTTGAAGCACAAGACTTCACAGACAGCATCAATGCCAAGCACAGAAAACAGCTGCCAGGACCTAGCTTGGTGCAAGAGGTTTGCACCAGGGTTTGAACTTACAATTTCAAGTTTGCAAGGCATACACTGTAGCTGACATGCAATCAACTACATTTACACGCCCAATCAAGACAAAGATCAAGCTCACTTTGCAGCCACTAGTATTCTGTTCTCTGAAGACTTGAATATGCTTTTTGTGATAAAGGGTCTTCAACTTATATAAAGGAGATGAGAAAAAGAATTGGGAGAGCATTAAAAAATAAATCCTGAAATTAAAATTTGAACATACCATCAGGCAGTCTTTAAAATAAGATATACTAAAATTAATTAAGCAGAACAATATTTTTTAGCATTATTGGCCTAACTGGCTAGTGTACCCGGTGGATGGTTTTAAGTGGTTTGGCTGGGTTTTGCTGGAGAGTAGTTACTCATGAAGAGATGATTAGCTTTAAATTACATGTAATAAATACTTGCTTGGGTTTCTCTGCCCCCACCTCTTTCTCTCTGGAAAAAAAACACTCGCCCTCATAGAAAATTAACTCTCTATAAACATCATCAATTGAATAATGATGTGAATAGCTCTTCTGTTATTGTGCTAAGTTATTGAGAAAACCATGCATACAATACACAGTGTATGATAAATTCTTATTTTTGAAAATGCCCTGGCTGTTGCCAACCAACAAAACTTAAAAAAGATCCTGAAAATATTTATGGTTTACTGCAACATACCTGAAACTCTAAATAAATGTATTGTAGAAATACGGTGTTTCCATGGCCAACCGGAGATCAGAACCAGGAGTAAGCGAGGGTGTGGCCCGAACACAAAATAAATAAAACATGTTAAGAAATATGATATTTTGGCCAATCAGCTTCATCATGAGGTTTTGTTTGTTTTAAGGCCACACCCAGTGGTGCTCAGAGCTTAATTCTGGCTCAGCACACAGGGAACACTCCTGGAGGGATCCGGGGACCTTATGGGGTCCTTGAGATGAAAGGCAGGCCACTGGCATGCAAGGCAAACATCTTACCCACTGAACTATCTATTTGGCCACCATCTTGGGTTTTCTTATCTCAAAAAAATAGAGTATGCTTAATTGTAATTGTTTAGCCCATATTTTAAAATTGACTGGCATGATTTTCCCTGAATTGGTTTGCTTATGACAATGCTGCTAGTAAAGTTCATAAAAGCAACATCAAAATTAACAGATATGGGCTAGAGCCACAGTACAGCAAGTAGGACATTTACCTTGCATGTAGCCAACATGAGTTCAACCCTCAGCATCCATATGGTCTTCTAGGCACTGCCAGGAGTAACGCCTGAGCAACACTGAGTGTTATCCAAAAACATACAAAAATATGACAAAAATTTTAATGTTCTTAACTCTCACTGTCCAAACAATAAGATGATTCTAAACCCAAGTGTCTCTCCCTGATCTCAGATCCCATGGATTATTTTGCTAGCCTATCCTGAAAAACTAATGGATCAAATGCATACAGGTCTATAAATCATTTTTGTCCCTCTGACTTCATTTAAAGATTAATGAGTATTTCTAAGTCAGCACATAGAGTTTTTAGTCAAAAACGTAGTACAACTCTTTATGAAAACTGGAAAACTAGGTTCCAGTTTATCTTGGGTCATTCAGCTCTCCATTCTCCATATCAATTTAAAATGGCAAAAGGCTGAAAATTCTTTTTGTTCAGTTTTGGAATGTGTTTTTGTATTTTGAGAAGCAGTACTTCTCATGTTCCAGTAATTCACACCAACTCAAATGTTTTAAATGAAGCCTAGCTGTGAAAAGCTCAGAGAGTAAGGAACCACTCATGATTGCTCCCCATTCATCAATGCTCACCCCATTTCACAAACAGCTGGCCTGAACATAAAAAAGCACCATTCCAAATTAGCATTAAATTTATTTTAAAGAGACTTTTCATGTCTCTCAATATAGTTGGAAGACAATGTGGATTTTTTTCTAAAGTTTTACACTATCCAAAGATTAAATCTAATTTTATTTGGAGTCTTTCTTTTCTTCTTCCTTCCTTTCTTCCTTCCTTCCTTTCTTTCTTTCTTTCCTTCCTCTCTTTCTTTCCTTCCTCTATTTCTTTTTTCTTTCCTTTTTCTTTCCTTTCTTTCTTTCTTCCTTTCTTTCTTCCTTCCTTTCTTCCTTCCTTCCTTCCTTTCTTTCTCCCTTTCTTTCTTCCTTCCTTCCTTCCTTCCTTTCTCCCTTTCTTTCTTTCTTTCTTTCTTTCTTTCTTTCTTTCTTTCTTTCTTTCTTTCTTTCTTTCCTTTCTTTCTTTCTTTCTTTCTTTCTTTCTTTCTTTCTTTCTTCCTTCCTTCCTTCCTTTCTTCCTTTCTTTCTTCCTTTCTTCCTTTTTTTCTTTCTTTCTTTCTTCCTTCCTTTCTTCCTTTCTTTCTCTCCCTTTTTTCTTTCAAAGTAAGTAGCCTGCATCCACTCACTAAAGTGGTAAAAATAAGAAAGTAAACTTATCTTACTGCTATTTTTATATTTCTATATAGTCTTCCAACAAGATGTATTTTCTAAGTCAGTTCAAATGTTCACCAAAAGTGTTTTGGTGCACACTAAAAATACCAGCTGCTTTCAAGTTTTATGACAAATTTTTTCTTAATGTAATATATGACTTGAAGAAAAAGAATAAAAAATAGGTAGAGTTTTGATTCCCCCAAAGTGTTAACTTAAATATTTGTATATTACATTCCAAGATGTTATTAAAGTTTGCACACAAATACTGCACAAAAACAAGGGAATAAACTGTAGAAAAAATAATAATATAGGTGAATCTGGCAGACATTTATGCTAAATGAAAGAAGCCAGAGACAAAGAATACGCACAAAGTAAATTCTTTTGATAAATGGCTTATTCACAGAATTCAGCTAGTATGGTGGTCATGGGATGGAGACCATGAGATGACCATGAGTGTCAGAGGAGTCATGTGTAAGAAGAGAAAGTGCACAGGAAGACATCTAGATGCAAGAAGTATTCTATGTTCAACCTGGGTGGTAATTATATGACTATACAGACACATCCACAAATATAACCACTGAACTGTGTGTCTTTAAATACTTTACTCAATACATTATTTATTTAGACTTCAATAAAAATGTTTTTCAGTGGAGTGCAGAGAGAAAGGACAAGGAGTAGGGATCTTGTCTTGCACGTGACTGACCTGGGTTTGCTCCCCAGCACCACAAATGTTTCCCAAGCCTAGCCAAATGGAAGTTAAAAAAAAGAGTTTGAGGTGTATTGTGTAAAGGGGCAGTACATGCAGCTAATTCAGATTGGATCATCAATACCACATACCCTGAGTGCTACCACAAGTGATCTGTGAGCACAGAACTAGGAGTGAGCCCTGAGTATCACTGGGCATGGTCCTCCCGTCATCTTCAAAAAGGTTGGTTAGCTTTTTTAAGATTTAGTCCAGATATATATCTGAAAAATTCAATAATTAATGCACTCTTAATAGCAATAACTGTTCCCTAATTGCACAGAGCAATTTTTCAATTTTTTCAATGCTGCTTCAGAGCCATAATTCCTTATCTGTAGTAATGAAATCCAAAAAGCTATAGAAGCCATATTTTCCCACTGGTATGAAACTATTTATCAGCTTTATTAATTTCATATTCCACCTAATGTAGATATTCATCTACCTTATTGAGGAAATTCTTTTAATTATAAAATGTGACTGAAACAAAAAATTACCTAATACACAGTACATGCACTTTATTCCCTTTGTAAGACCTAAAATACAAATACATTCTCAATATCAAAAGATATCTGAACAAAAAATGTTTTCAGATAATAATAACATGGATCTTAATTTGAACATATTTGACTAGTACCCCAGCTATGTGACTCTACAGAAAACTGCATTTATTTGTTTCAATTCCAAAAATAATGAGGTGATAGAAAGCCAAAATTTAAAAGGTGGGAAGTTTAGGAAACATCTTTCCAACATGTTCAAAAAGATTCCAACATGTTCATGCAGAAGGCCAAATTTCCTTCATAAGCCCAAGGATGAGAGAAACAGATTTCTTTACCTTTACCCCTGTATCAAGCAGGGACTTGCCTAGAAGAGCACTCTGCACAAATCTTCTGGATTCAACAAACCTCTCTCTATGACTTATGTTACACATCATCTCTTCAAAGGAAAAGGACACATTGCATTAAATAAAGACTAAGACCTTTGGGAAACAGTACTTTGGCTCCTTTAAATTCATTGACAGAAAAAAAATTAGAGCATCATGGTTTTTATATCATATCTTCTTTTTATATCTTTTTTCAACATATTTTATTCTATATGTTTGGGATAAAGCTCTATTTTAAAGCCCTCAAATAAATCAAATAAATTACTAAATCCCTACAGTTTATTCTGTTTCTTCAAGAAGAGAAATATCACAAACACAGCAGGGGAAATTCGCCACTGACTCTTGGAGAAGGTCTGCTGTTGATGTTACTTTACATTGTTGTTATTTTTATACCAACTCAACTTTGCATCCTCAAATCTGGAGAGCTGCTTTCATATTTCTTTTGTATATTCCTTTATATTTTCTCCAAGGAAGAGAAGTCGTTGCATCCTGCCAAGTTCATGCCAGAAACACACTGAGTGATAGTGTCATGCTTCTTGCCTCAGTTTCAGAACCATCCCAAATCAACAAAGGATTCAGGTGCTCAGACCGAAAACCGAAAACATGTCTTTCAAAAACATTTCACACTGCTCCCCTTAGGCAGCTGCAGGCTTTTATTAATAGTTCAGGAGTCTTTCACACCTCCTTTCAAATCCAGGGCACTTGAAGTAATAAAATAGAGAGCAGTTTACAGCAGGAAATATTAAAATATTTAATTGCTTTTTTCCTTGGCAAAGGGCATACATCCTCAAGCTCTCTGTGGCACATAAAAAAGGACACCTGCCCATGCTTGAATGGACATGAAACAAGAAATTCCTAAATTGGAGACGTCTGTGACCAAACTTCTGCCTTTAAACCCACATCAAGCCCATTTTTATTAGTTCTCAAGTATTCCTTCAACTACTTTTCATTGTCTTCTTCCTTCTCATTGTCTAGATTACAACAGAAATTAGAAAAGAATATTGATATTAAGAACAGAATGATTTCCTCATTTATATCAGACAAAAACCAGTTCAAGTATACAATACGAACTTCAGAGTGTTTTCCTTTGTCCATTCCAAAAGTTTATAGTCTAACTTCGAACCCCTTTTCAGAAAAAAAAAAGGGATCTAAATGATGGAATATTAGTCAGCTCATTAAACCTCTTGAAAATCCTTTCTATATAATGGAATAAGCAAACCAAGAGCTTTAATATCTACTGCAAAAAAATTTCTCTTCCATATAACACAAGATAATCCTGAAATAAAATCAGGAGACAGAAAGACTAGGAGCTGCATTAGAATTCTTATTGATGTGGCTGGAGCTGTAGCACAGACAGGAGGGCATTTGCCTTGCATGCAGCCAACATGGGTTTGATCTTTGGCATCCCAAATGATCCCCTGAGCACTGCCAGGAATCATTCCTGATTTCAGAACTAGGAGTAACCCCTGAGCATCGCCAGGCTTGACCCAAAAGGCCAAAAAGAAAAAAAATTATTCTTACTGACATAAAATATTTTCATTGGAAGTTGGAATCAAAGCTATATGTGCTATTTTAAGGGAAAGCCAGGAAGGGAATAATGTAGTAACCTCCTAACCACTCTTTCAGTTGTCTGCTCTGCTGTCCTCCAGTTTAATCTTTATACAGATGCCTACATTAAATATACAAAACCAAACCTTTTAAGTTCCCTGTTGCCTACAAAGTCAAGTGCTAACCTTTTAACCTTATGACTCACAAACCTTCCATGATTTAACAGTCTCTCAGAACTACCTACCAATTTCTTTGCTCATTCCATACTTATATTTTATGAACTGGAAGCAAAACTCTACTTGTTTCATTTATACTGATGTTTATCACCTACATGAGAGCACTGTGTGTCTCAGTAACTCTTGTTACTCTTTTTTGACTATCATCATCATCATTATCATCCCGTTGATCATCGAATTTCTGGAGTGGTCTCAGTAATGTCTCCATTCATCCTAGCCCTGAGATTTTACAAACCTCTCCTTACTAGTCCTTCCCAATGGTGCCGCATTGGAGGCTCTTTCAGGGTCAGGGGAATGAGACCCAGCATTGTTACTGGTTATGGCATATGAACACGCCATGTAGAGTTTGAGAGTCTCTCCCATTTGCGCAGGAAACTCTCAGTAGCTTTCCAGGTTCTCTCAGAGGAAGACTATGACTATTATATTTCTTTAATTTTGTACATGGGAATTCAGTTTGACCTAAGTTGAAGGTGGGTTTGTCTAGAGCAGATGTTTTCAAACTTTCCTTCAAATTTGAATCACCTAGAAATCTTTTAAAATTCCTAATGTCTTTCTAATCTTCTTAATAACATGGTTGAGAGCCTGGCCACAGCCATGACAATTACATCAGAGTAATCTTGGAGGGTGGGACCCAACTTTCAGTATTCCAAGTTTGTTCAGGTGATACCAGTGTGCAATCAGCTATGAGAACTTCTCTCTAGAAAGGATTTGTTCTTCCTTTCAGGTACTACTGAAGGGTGCCACCAGACTAGGACCCACTTAACTCTGAGTAGTAGTTTTCCAGACAACCCAGGAAGGATGAATTTGGTATGACATGAAACATGAAGGTTAGTTTGTGGTCATAAATTCTCGGGAAAGATGCTTCTCTCATTCCCACTGAAAGCAAGCAAGGAAGAAAACATATTACTCCTTAGGCCATGTGTAGATACAGTACTGGCTTTCTGGCTTTGTAAAATACTGTGCACTACAGTCTGTCCCCCACCTTGGGACAGGCCTGGGTTTTGTCTCCTATTTCTTCTTTCTTGCTAACCTTCCAAAACCAAACTTTAAGTTCACCTGGTAGGCAGATACTCTCCAGGTGAAATTCAGCTTCAGTGCTCTGCTTCTCTCTTTTTGCTCCCTAGGTTTTGAGAGATGATAATTTCTTTGTCTCTAGTATACCCCAATTTCTCAGAGGGTTTGCTCACGAAACCCTCATTCTGAAGAGGTCAATGTTCACCATCCCAGAACAGTAGTTTTTTATTTCTTTTTTCCCCCCTTTTGGGACTATACTGAGGTTCTGAGGGGTTTCTCCTGGGGTGCTCCCAGGACCTGAGATGCTAGAAACAAACTTATGTCTCCCACATGTGAAGTATTTGGGAGCCAGAATTCAAACACTGACCCTGTATAGGACCCCATAGCACTCTTGGGTATAGCCCAGGTCACCCCTCAAGCACTAATAGGTACAGTCCTGAAGAATCCTGCTAGGGCCATTAAACTGAGTAACCAAGATATAGCAAGAGAGTATGCATATGTCTTCACTGGGTATGACCAAGTAACATTTGAGTTTCAAAGATCTGTGCATGGATTGTGCAACACACACAGAAGGCTGGTTCTGAGATCCCCGTGGATGCACACCCAGAGCTGGAGACTCAACTAGCATCACAGCAGATCAGACAGATGGAGTCATCCACCTCAGTGCCCAGATCTGTGAAATCTAGCACCAGAACCCCATGTTAAATAATCCGAAACATACAGATAGCTGGTTCTGGGCACCCAGGGAATACAAACCCAGAGCAGGGGACTCTACACATCATAGCTAGGCGGGGTCAGCCAGCCCCCACATTTGTGAAATTACACCCCTCCTGTGTATCCCACATGGAACACAAGGTCTCTGTAACCTGTGCAAGAAACCCAAAACAAGTAATAAACACGTTTGTCTGGATAGCTTCAACAGGGACCAAAGAGCACCAACCAGCTGGTCCACCTAAAGAATCCCCCAGTCATGAAGGGTCACAACAGTGAACTGGAGGGACTTGCTTCCAGTTTGCATAATTGAAAAGCAGAGCAGAAACCCCACCACATTTAAAGAGCAAAGATAGCCCTGAAGTTTCAATCAGTACTAATCAGATATATACTTTCTCAGATAAGAACTTGAAAGTGAAAATGTGAAGAATGTTTAATGAGTTCAAAGAAGTAACAGGACAGATATTCTATAAATGCAAGAGGATATGAGCACAGAAATGAGAGAATTACAAGCAGAAATGACAGAAGTTGGTAGGTGACATGAAAAACTCACCGGAAATCCTCAGGAACAATGTAACAATAGCTGAGAACAATCATTAGCTCTGAGGTGAGATGCAGAAGACCTCCAGACAACAGCAGAAGATGAAGAATAAAGTCATAAAATAAATGAAAAGCAGACAAGAGAACTCTAAGGAAAATTCAAGCGGAACAACGTAAGAATCATCAAAGTTCCAAAGACCCAGGAAGGGAATTTCAATTAAGAAGTATTACTCAAGAAATCATTACTGAAAAGTTTCAGAGTTGAAGAGTACATGCACCTAAGTTCAGAAGGCCCAAAGGGTACCAGCTAAAAGAAACCCAAATAAAAACAATCCAAGACACATCCTAATCATAATGGCAAAAGTAACAGATACAGAATACTGAAATCAGCAAAGTTATTGAACAAAATTACATACAAAGAAGAATCCCGAAGATTTACAACAGATTTATCAAATGAGACCTTACAAGCCTGAAGACAGTATTCTGATATTGTTCTTAAACACTCAGTAAAACTTAGCCTTATACCAAGCTCCTTTTGAGCTGGGGAGTATAAGTTTCCTTTTACTTTCCAATAAACTTTTCTATTAAAACAAAAAGACTCCATGAAATGAACACCTCACCAGGAATGCTTTACCCAGACAAATACTCATTTGAATTTTAAGGAATGATACAGAGCTTCACAGAGACGCAACAGCTCTGGAACTTCATAGGCTTCATAAAAGGAACTCAAGGAACTATTTCAAGACAAGACAAATCTGACAAACATGCTAAGCTTCAACAGAAAATGACACCAAACTTTGTGATAATAATTTTATTCAATGTCAACAACCTAAATGTAAAAAATAAGAGACACATAGTGCCAGGATGAATTAGAAAATTAAATCCAACCTCTTATTGCCTACAAGAAACACATCTGCACAGTAAGGGCAAGTTGAGACTCAAAGTCAAAGGTTGGAAGAGAGTATTTCAAGCAAAAGCCCTCACAAAAAAAGATCAGGGTAGCCAAATTGATACCAAACAACATTGACATCAGATTTTAAAAAGTTGTAAGACAGAGAGAAGATCATTTCTTAATGATCAAGGATTGTGCATCAGGAAGAGCTCAGACTCCTAAACATACATGCATCTAATGAGGAATCAGCAAAATACATTTTTTGGTATTTAGCTAACACAACTGCTAATAGACTTGAAGGAAGACATCAATAGCAACACAATAGTAGTTGGAGACTTCAACACCATTCTACCACCACTTGATAGATCAACGAAACTAAAATCCAGCAAGGAAACACTAGGTTTGAAGAAATGAAGGAGTGTGTTTGTGTGTATATACAGATACATATAAATATAGAAATGATATAGATATAAACATAGATATAGGTATTTATAGATGGATAGAGATGGCTTTAATCCCCCCAAAAATGAACACACATTCTTCTTCAATGCACACAGAATGTTCTCCATGACAGACCACATGATGGGCAACAAAACATACCTCCCTAAACTCAAGAGGATGGAAATAGTTTCAACTCTCTTCTCAGAATATGTTGCTCTGAAAATAGATCTCAATCACAAATCGAAATGAAGAAATAACTCAAATAGCTAGAAATTAAACAGCCCACTACTAAACAACCCATGGGTCAGAGAGAAAATCAGAGAGGAAATCAAAGATTCCTGGAAACAGATGAGAAGAAGGACAATTACCAAAACTTGTAGAACAAAGCAAAAAGCAATGTTAAGAGGAAAATTCATAACTATGCAAGTATTCATCAAGAAGGAAGAAAAAACCCACATAAAAAACCGAATTGCACAGTTTAATAAACTGGAAAATGACCGTCAAAAGGAGCACAAAAAGGCAGAAGGAGGGAAATAATAAAACTTAGCACAGAGATATATTAATTGGAATTTTTAATCCAAAATATTAATAAAAACAAGAGATAATTTTTTAAAGAAAATAAAAATAAATAAGATCAAAAAATCTCTAGCAAGACATACAAAGAAAGAGATTGAACCCTAATTAACCGAATCAAAAATGAGTGACAGTACTTCACAAAAGAAACCACAGAAATTCAAAGAAGACAGAGGGGCTGGAGCGATAGCACAGCGGGTAGGGCTTTTGCCTTGCACGCAGCCAACCCCGGTTCTAATCCCAGCATCCCATATGGTCCCCTGAGCACCGCTAGGGGTAATTCCTGAGTGAAGAGCCAGGAGTAACCCCTGTGCATTGCCGGGTGTGACCCAAAAACCAAAAAAAAGAAAAAAAAAGAAGACAGAGAGCACAATTAAGGAGATTTACAGTGCAATATCCCTAAGAATATAGATTCAAAAATCCTCAACAAAATACTAAAAAATTTAATCCAACAATTCATAAAAAATATCATACACCATGACCAAGCAGGATTCATCTCTGTAATTCAAGGATGTTTAAACATATGCAAATTAATCAGTGGAATGCACATATCAATACAAGAAAAAACAAAATCATCTGATCAGACAAAACACTTGATAAAAGCCAATACCATTAACATTTTTTTAAAAGCTCAATAAAATGGGAATTGAGGAAGCTTTTCTTAATATAGTCAAAGGCATTTACTACAAGCACACATCAAATGTTATATTCAGTGGGGGAAGGCTGAAATCCTTCCCTCTAAGATTAAGCACAAGCAAAGGTTACCCACTCAAACCACTTCTATTTAATGTAGTATTGGAAGTACTTGTCATAGCAGTTAGGCAAGGAAAAGATATTAAGTGCATCCAGATAGAAAAGGAAAAAGTTAAGCTCTTGTTATTTGCAGATGACATGACACTTGATCCAGAAAAACCAAGAGCTAAGACACCTGAGGACTGATTCGGTGGCATGGTAAGGGAACTTCCACTCTAAACATTTTGTTTATTGTGTATAATGTACTTAGATAGCTAAAGTACAACTAACGAATACATCAGTGAAGAAAAGCCTCATTGTTGAACAAGGTGCTACAAGCATCATGAAGATCAAAAGTCACCTTGAGTGGCTGGAGCAATAGTATAACAGATAAGATGCTTGTCTTACACACAATCAACCAGGGTTTGATTACTGGTATCCCATATGATCCTCAAAGCCCTGTCAGGGGTAATTTCTGAAGACAGAGTCAGAAGTAACTCCTGAGTATTTCCAAGGTATGGCCCAAAAACAAAGAAAAATCTCACTTTAACAAGTATTTTTTAAATTGTATTTTTTTTTTTATTGAATCACCATGTGGAAAATAACAATGCTTTCAGGCTTAAGTCTCAGTTATACACTGCTGAAATAACCATCCCTTCACCAGTGCACATATTCCACCACCAAAAAAACCCCAATATACCTCCCATTCCCCCCCACCCGCCTGTGTAACTGATAAATTTCACTTTACTTTCTATTTACTTTGGTTACATTCAGTATTTCAACAAAAAACTCACTGTTATTGTTAGGAGTTCCCCACTAGAGTCAGACCTGCTGTGAAGAGAAATGAGGCCGTGCGGTTTTGGATTTCTGTATTTTAGCAACTAAGTCCAGGGAAATTTCTTCCAGAAATTGGATCACTGCAAGCTTGTAACTTTCATCTGTGGTCCTCATAATATGGCGGTCGCCATGCCCTTCCCCCCACCATGGCAAGGAAAAGGCAAGAGAGAAAAACCTTTCCCCTTTTGGGCAGGCATGGGGCCACAGCGTAGTTCTCAGTCTGGAGACATTTGGCAAGGAGCTGCTGGTATCAAAAGTAGTTTAGCTGGCCTCTGGAGTCATGCTCGTGCAGCTGCAATGAGGCCACACACATGCAGCCCCCGGGATCACATCTTGGCGAAGTAAATTGTATGTTTTTGAAAAGTTTCTTCAATGGATGGTTAGTGGGGTGAGACCAAGGTACTCTCATGTGATTGTGTGACCTCATTTATTCATCCATCCAATAGGTCATAATCAAACACTCATACTGTGTCAAAAACTATTTTTGACACAGTATGGGTGTTTCTAATTAAATGGACTATTTAATTAGAATATTAAATGGACTCATGTAAAACTTTCATAAAATATACATTGCAAGTACAGGTACCAAATAAATTATCACAGCTCAGCGCATGATGACTTGAAGAAGGCTGGTACACCTATATTTCATCATAGTCAGAGGTTTCTATAGTGTCATCCACATCAAGAACCAAAGTATGTATAATAATTATCAGATAAATCAGAGAATGGGAGGGGATTCAATTAAACGAACCTATAGCCTCACGTATAACATATGTACGTGTTAGAAAGATCATGCTTCCTTTAAGGGACCCACGATTGCTCAGTGTGACAGGAGTAGGGAGCACTAGAGGCCATATAAAAGCTTTCCTAGAGCAATTAGGAACTTTTGAGGAATTTAAGATTAGACTTATGTTTCGAGACACCTCCCCTCTGGTGGCCTACACAGTTACTGACAAGGAGAAAGGAAATCAGTCAAATCTAAGGCAATAACCCAGGTAAAAGGTAACAGTGACTGGTTTTATGCGGAGGCAATAGAGATTGAAAGCAATAGATCTAAGAGAAGATGTCAGTACACAGACTTAGGGATGAGGAATGGTGATGCCCACATTTCTGGACTACAGGGCGGTTGCCAGTCTCCATCATAGTAAGAGAGTACATGGGTGGAGGAGTGGTTTTGTGGGGGAAGATAATTATTGCCAAATAGCTTCTGGAATAGCCAGTAATTTACAGAAACTATTTCCATTCTTCCTAACCCACCTGTGTGATTCAGCTACACTAAAGTATACTTATTGACTATAAGGGTAAGGAGGGAAAATATAGAAATGACACCGGTCACTTCTTATTACCGATCCTTGATCCCAGGGTAGCACAATTTTCATCATCAGAGTTCTGCTTAATCTAGCAGAGCTAATGTAGAAAAATGGTAATAGTAATTTCCTCCTGGTTTTTCCTCTGATTGTTGATATCTTTCCCCAGATATGTGCATGGCTCAAACACTCCCTATCTTCATTCAAGTCTCTAGTTTGATATCATTTGATTAAAAGACTTACTATCCACACTTAAAAAGAGAAAAGTCTTCCCACCCATTTCCATGCTTTAATACATAATATCTAATCTGCCTTATTGCTTTATTTTTTTTCTACATTGCATGGTTTTTTTGCTTTGGTTTGGTTTGGTTTGGTTTTTTTGGAGGGGTCGTGGAGGAGACCACACCCAGTGGTGCTCAGGGATTACTCTTGGCTCTGCACTCAGGGATCACTTTTGGCAGACTTGGGGACCGTATGGAATGCCAGGGATCAAACAAGTCACATGAATAAATATATTTCTCCCCCAAAAAAAGAACAGAATTTGAAGATGCCTCTAAGGAATTCCCACACTCACCAACCTTTCTGTGATGGCCTATAGGAGACAAGATTGCAATAGTGGGAGAAGATAGCTTCAGGAAAGCAGAAGAAACATCAGAAAAGTAAAGGAAAATATTAGGAAGGAGAGTGAGTGAAAAGGAATAGAGAGGGACAAATAACAAGAAGACAAAGTTCCAGAAAGTCTCATTGGATTTAGCAATCAAGATGCCACTTGTGGTCGTTACAGAAAGCAATTTGGGGCAAAGGCAAAGATCAGGTCAAATTTCAGAGTATTTAGCAATGAAAGACAGGAGATAGAGATACAAAATAAAGCAGTGGGGGGAAGTACTTCAAGGAAGGCAGAGCTGATGTGACTTCATTTTCTTAAAATGATAATGGCCTAAACAAATGTGAAAGATTGGTGGGAAATAGACGGTAGAGAAGAAGAGGCTTAAGATAAGAGAGAGACAGAGAGAGAGAGAGTGAGAGAGAGAGAGAGAAGGGGGGAGGGAGAGGGAGAAGCTGGAGTGATAGCACAGTGGGTAGGGCATTTGCCTTGCATATGGCCAACCCAGGTTCGATTCCCAGCATCCCATATGGTACCCTGAGCACTGCGAGAAATAACTTCTGAGTGCAAAGCCAGGGGCAACCGCTGTGCATTGCTGGTTGTGACCCAAAAAGGAAAAAAAAGAAAAGCGGGGGGTGGGGGGGAATCATTACTAGAAGACCTCTGAAGTACAGATAGGGAGGCTTCCTTCTTCCGGAAACCTCCTCTCACCTCCCAGTTTCCTGTCCTCCTTTTCCTTCTTTCTTTAACAGCCAAGTACTTGTTCAGTAGAATTGAAACTCTGTTTATGTCTCTGTTGTAGCACTGTAGCACTGTCGTCCTGTTGTTCATCAATTTGCTCAAGTGGACACCAGTAACATCTCCATTGTGAGACTTGTTACTGTTTTTGGCATATCTAATATGCCATGGGGAGTTTGCCAGGCTCTGCCGTGGGGACAGGACACTCTCAGTAGCTTGCTGGACTCTCTGAGAGGGATGGAGGAATCAAACCCAGGTCGGCTGCGTGCAAGCCAAACACCCTACTCGCTGTGCTATCGCTCCAGTCCAATGCCTATGCCTCTGTCATGCCACTAAATTATGGACAACTTCTGATCCATCTTTCTTCCCCTATGAACTAGCACAAAATCTAGCAAATAATGAATATTTAATAAATGAAAAACAAATGAATGAGTGCCTAGAGAGGTAGACTATAAAGCAATGTCTCAGTAAACACATATTGCAAACCTACTGTGTGCCAGGCTCTGCCTTGGGCTCTGGTACTTAAGCAGTAACTTAAAGCACATGAACAAGTGAATGAGAAAAAATAAACTTCAAACAAACGAAACAGCATGAACCCACACTCCATAAACTCAAGAATGTTGATGCTTTAGAGGGAACATTATGTTTCTTCAGTCTTTTTTTATTTTTCACATGCAAAGGGAGGATTTACTTGCCATTTATAAGGATTGATTATAGTCTTGCTTCCTCATTTCCTGTTTTTCACCATACTTGTAATCCATGAATCACTTGCTTGAATTTTTCTTTCTCCATAAGTTCTCAAAGATGAATTGCACTCTTTTTCTAGCTGTTTCATCAAAAGGAAGACACAGATCTAAGGTCCAGGGGTCACTACAGGCTATAGTTCTCACCATGGCTTATTCCAAAGTGCCTTCTCTTTTAGGATCCTAGTCCTTACACTTTCATAATGGAGTTTAATGGGAAAGCTGAGAACACAAGTTAGAAAGACCGACATGAACATTGACCTGAAGATCAGCAACTGCCAATAACAAGACTTTTTTTTTTACAGACTTACAACTTTTCGTGCTTGTGTTTCAGTCATACAATGCTTTAGTACCCATCCCTCCACCAGTGCCCATTCTCCACCACCACCGATGATCCCAGTATCCCTCCCACCCCACCCTGACCCCATCCCCCCAACCCACCCCGCCTCTGTGGCAGGCCATTCCCTTTTGCTCTCTCTTTCCTTTTGGGTGTTGTGGTTTGCAATAGAGGCACTGAGTGGCCATTGTATTTGGTCTATAGTCTATTTTCAGTGCGCATCTCCCATCCCCAGCGGATCCTCGAACCACACTTTACCTGGTGTTCCCTTCTTTATCTGAGCTGCCCCTTCCTCCAGTGTGTGAGGCCAGCTTCCAAGCATGTGGAGCCAACCTCCTGGTACTTTTCTCTACTATTCTAAGGTGACAGTCTCCCATTCTGTTACTTTATATTCCACAGCTGAGTGCAATCTTTCTATGTCTGTCTGTCTCTTTTTGACTCATTTCACTTAGCATGATACCTTCCATGTTGATCCACTTGCTCAGGCATTCCCAAGTAGGAGCGCCTGTGTTTGAGTCATTAGCATACAGACAATAACTTCCCCAGCCTCATAGGGGAGCAACTGAGGCATCAACACACAACATTGTGAGGATATCAAGAAGCCATACTAGTGCAAGTGGCACAAAGTTATCCAAACAAATAAGGGAATACAGCAGTAACTATAGAACATTTAAGAATCTATAGTCAAAGTCTCATGGATATCAGGTTTCAAACTTTTGTCTCCATTTCTAGTCATTTTCCTTACTGTGATCAGAGTTCCAAAATTAAGAGTTCTTAATTAGATATTTGACACCAAAACCCAGTTTCTAATCTTAATTTAGCCTTTTACTTTTTCTTACTATTTCTTCCCCTGATGATATTACTACTTGAACATCATTTCCATAAGAATTAATCCCAATTCTCTGGTCAAGAGATCTGCATTGTAATTTTTCAGCAAGATATCTGGAAGTTCCCACAATCCTACTAAGCAAACATGCTTAAATTTATATTCTTTCTTTACAAACCAGTTCTTTCAACCAACTTTCCCATTTCTATACGTGGTACCACTTCAACTAAGTAAAAACCACCATCATAACTGGCTTTCTTAAATTTAACATCCATTCTTAAATTCCATTGATTCGTCTCCAAGGCCCATTTCATAAAACATTTCATCCATTCTCTTTAGCCTTCAACTCCTTTCATTCTCACCACCTCCACCCCAGTTTGAACTTTTTTCTTTTATTTTTTTTAAATTTTCTTTTTTTTTATTTATTTTTTATTATTGAATCACTGTGAGAACAGTTACAAAGCTTTCAGGTTTAAGTCTCAGTCATACAATGATCAAACACCCTTTCCTTCACCAGTGCACATGTTCGACCACCAAGAACCCCGGTATACCCCCCATCCCACCCCACCACCCTGCCTGTATGGCTGATGATTTTCACTTTACTCTCTCTTTACTTTGATTACATTCAATGTTTCAACAGAAAACTCACAATTATTATTTGGAATTTTCCCCAAATAATCAGACATGCCGAAAAGGCATCATTTGATAATTTGTTTTCTATTGCTCGTATTGAAGAACATATGATGTCGCGGCTGCGCGGTTTTGGATTTCTGGTATTTTAGTAATTAAGTCCAGAGAAATTTCTGCCAGAAGCCACTGGGTTACAAAATTGGTTTGTGTGCTCCCAGGATCATGGCTGTTCAGGAGCAGAGGAGCCGTTCGTTGGGGGCCTCTCGGGGTCTCAACTGGGAGGGGAGCAGCTAAATTTTTTTCTTTTAACCTAAGCTATTTCAAACACTATTTCTAGTGAAAGACAATCTAACAAACTGTAGATTTTTGTTAAACTTCTTTTGTTTGTTTTATGAGCAGTCTCCCAAATGATGCTCAGGAGCTCCGTGGGCCCTTCCCAGTGATATGAGGCCGACCACGCTGACAATTCAATGCAAGAGCCCATCAATGTGGTCCTTGTTTGGTTCTGTGTTGTAGGGAATTACCTGAGCCACCCCAGTAGTGGTGGAATCTCCTGGAGATGACCTAGAGATGCTCAGGGTACCACATGATGTCAGGGATCAAACTAGGACTGACTTTAACCCCTATACTGTTTCTTCCAGTTCCAGATTTGTTTTTAAGTCATTGTCTTATCTCTTTTTAATTTATTATTTTAGACAAATTTCCAAACCTCAAAGCCTCAATTTGTTCCATAAAATCATGGTTTATTTCAGTAGTACATAAAGTAATGTAAGTTAAAAAGCCCAATTAAGCTATTCAAAGGCATAAAGATTCCTTCTCCAAAGAAGTATTCTGGTCATGATTTTTCTGTACTAAGAAGAATTGAATGACTTCCCCTTTTCCTACTAAAATGAGACTCCTATGCTTATTTGCCTTCTTTAATATTGTCCATGCTTCTTTCTGAGAATTTAGTTCCCAATCTAGCCTGAGCATTGCCCCAGATACTCATATTCTCACCATGCTGATCATCCTTTTTTTTATAACTTTCCCATTGTTTATCAGAGCCAAAATTCTACTATCCTTTAAGAAACACCTCAAATGTCACTTTCTCCCTATCCACAATGAGGATTGATACTGACACAAAATATGTACTCTTCAGGTTTTTAATCTCTAATTTCTTAATATCTAATAAAATTAATTGAATTCTGCCTCATACTGTGTTCAGTGTCCTTATGGTATTCTAAACTTTAAGGTACAACCTGAATAGCTTCTTGCTCATCTTGAAAATCTAGTGATTTTAACTTATATAATCAGGAAAGTGACTGACATGACTTGAAAACTATATCCCAAGAAAAGTAGTATTCAACTGTTAGAATACAAATTAAATGAGCACAATGATTTATCTATAGTAATTACTGATGTATACCAAATACTTAGAACGGTGCTTAAAATATACTGTCTGTAAAATTATCCATTGAATTACTTTAATTATTTTTTTCTTTTTGGGTCACACACAAAGATGCACAGGGGTTATTCCTGGCTCATGCACTCAGGAATTACTCCTGGCAGTGCTCAGGAGACCATATGGGATGCAGGGAATCGAACCCGGGTCGGCCGCGTGCAAGGCAAACACCCTACCCGCTGTGCTATTGCTCCAGCCCCTGAATTACTTTATGATCATGATTTTTCTCTGAGCTAACAATATATGTATAAATAATAAAACTTTTAAAGTTATGATAATTAGTAAGAGCTAATATGTCCATAACCTCCTAATGTGAATCCTGGATATTATATCAGGTATAAATGAGAGGAAATGGATAATATTTGCGCACTTAGGGCGAACACTCAAAAAGAGAAAGCCTTGTCCACATGCCTCATGGCACTCTGACCGAACACAGGCTTCCCTGCCTCATACTCTCAAATTGCCCAATGCTGACTTTTCTATTGGGTTCAAACACTGGCTCTACAATTTGGGACATAAATTAACATCTGAGAGAACAATCACAGGAACACTGGTCTCTGAAGTCAAGGCCAGCCAGCAGTATGATTCAGAGGCTGAATGTCACCTCCCGCTGCTTCAGTCAGAATCCTAAGAGCAATCACTTGACAGCCCAGCCAGAGTCAGAAAAGCATTGCTCAGTTCCTGGCCAGGGACCCCAAACACGCCATCACAGAAACTATTTTGTTCAGCCTGACTTTGAACCGTGCCTATCGATCTAGCCAAATTATTCCCTATTACGGTATGCAGGGAGGAAAGAAGAAGGGGAAGAGCAAAAATTTTCAAGTCAGATAGACCAGACTCTAATGTTGTCTCAACTGATAATGGCAGGTCAGTTGTGACCATCCCATCAGCCTTCTGGGCTTCAGCTTTTTATTGCTATAATCATAGCTGGAGCGATAGCACAGCGGGTAGGGCATTTGCCTTGCATGCGGCCGGCTGGGTTCAATTCCTCCGTCACTTTCAAAGAGCCCGGCAAGCTACCAAGAATATCCCACCTGCACAGCAGGGCCTGGCAAACTGCCCATGGTGTATTCGATATGCCAAAAACAGTAACAAGTCTCACAATAGAGATGTTACTGGTGCCTGCTCTGCTCAAGCAAATCAATGAACGACAGGACGACAGTGCTACAGTGCTAATCATCCCTACCTTGCAGTGTTACTGTAAAACTCATGTGAAGATATGTAAAGCACCAGACTCCTGGCTATTGCTGCTCTTACTCTTAGCTAGATGATACAATTAAATAAAGGAAACACAGATTCAAGCCAGCATTCTTAAATTAAATGATAAGAATTCAGCTGTACCAATTCTCTAGAATATGGCTCTCACTTCTCCTTTGAAGAATGTAGATTTCTAAGAAATGTGGATGAGTATCAGTACTAAGTATTATAAAGCCCCGCTGACAATGAACTTTTAAATGATTTACCCCAGAAAAAATGCGTTACCTTGCCCTCATCTTCCCTCATCTCCTGTACCCCATGATTCACTAAATGGAGAGGCCACCATACTTTTTTTTAGCTTCACTTCCTAATATTCTGTCTACTCCATTCTGATATTTGTGCTTTTCTCTACCTATCATGCTGAATGGCTTTTCACTTATTGTTGATGGGGTTTTTTTTCCTCTGTCTCTACTAACTTGTGAGTTCTTTGAGAGTAGGACTGTGTTTCTTCCACTGTTGATACCCAGGACCACACACTGCTTGTGCGTAGTTGGTGCTCTATCGATATGAATGACATTAGGTCTTTCCTAATTCCTTTGACAATCTGTCCTAAAATGGCATCATATTAGCAATATTGAAAAATATCTTCCTGTATGCATGAGTGGGAGTGTCGTTTCCTATTTCCAGAACCCCGGAATATCTTTTTTAACCCTACTTTTTCTTAGAAAGCCATCTCGGTTTGCCAGCTTGAACAAGAGTGGAAACTTGGGTGTTTGTTTTGAAACTGAAAAGTAACAGAAGAGGCACTTTGGATGTTTGACAGGATTAAGAAGAGATCCACAGAGATGATTAAAGGTTGGAAAGCAGACTAGGAGAACTGGAAGGGAAAGCTAAAGGCAATTTAGTAATCTACATCAAGCATGTGAAAAACTGTTACACCCACAAGTGGGGGTGAACTCAGTATGTCCATAGTTTCTGATGGGAAAACAACCTGAAATGAGGTGCATGGGCATAAAGAAGGTTTGGTTAGAAACATAGGAATTTTCTTGCCTTTCCCCGCAAAAAATTTTTTAGGTGCTAAGTAACTGGCGGGAATACCATAAAGTTTCCTTCTTCAGAAGTACAGACACACAGAAAAACTTCACAGCTGTCTGGAATACTTCAAGTGCAATACAATTTAAATGCTGTTTTCAAGAGGATAGAACTGTTTTTAAAGGGATAGTTTCCAAATAGCACATCAATTTGAGTAACCAGGGAATATGTGACATAACACAGTCCTTCTAAAATTTTAGAGAAAATATCTTAGAGGAACTAAACTCAACTTTACACCTTTTTTGCTACACACTTACTAAACCTCTCTTCTGGTCAACCCCTGTGTTCGGTGCCATAAAATAAGTAAGGCAAATAAGTAAGTTTATTGTAATAGAGGGAAAGCTATTGTCGTGCATCCCTTATAGGACTGTGGTGCCTCTCTCTGATCTCAGCATTAGATCAGTCTCTCACACACACGGATGTGTGTACATGCACCCTTCACAGGAACAACCACAGTGACAAGCATTTCCTCTGAGTAACACCTACCCCTGCTGCTTTAACCTCCTAGTCTTTGCATTTGCTAGTTCCACTTTCTGTCATACCCTTCCCACTTCCTTTCTTATGAAACTCCTTCTTGTCCACAATGACATAGCTTAGGTGTTACCTCCTCCTGTCCGTAGTTACAACTCCCTCTTCTCACCCCTCTCTAGATTACAACACTGTTTCCTGGCTGCAAACATTAAAACTGACTCAAACTCTCATAAAAGAGAATTTAGTGGAAGTTTAACCACGACTCCACAGTAGTTGGAGAAACAGACTCGGATATAACCTAGCTCCAAGAGAGATAAAAACAAGAAGCTGAAAGCAAGATAATTTCCTAACTAAAAGAATCCAAGAAAATATGTCTTCATCAAGGTCCATGAAGAAGATATAAGTGGTGAACTCTGGGTCCCATGACTAGGTTGAATACCCTGCAACTGTACCAGAATTGGAGAGACATAATCATTCCCTTCTAGTTTCTGTAGAGGGGATTGGAGATTAGAAATAAAACTCCCAGTAACACTCCCAATAACAACTCATACAGTGGAGCAAAGACAATTCTCTTCAAGAGAAGTCAGAATACTGTGGACAGGAAGTGCCCGCTAGTCAGCTATGTCTCACACTTATCCCATTGTGATACAATTCTCAGTTTTTCTGTCTATGTGTATGGCAAGCTGATGTGCTCCCTGAGGACAAGAATTATAACTTTCACCTATATCTCATGCACTTTTGGGAAGAGTCTGTGATCAATAACCTCTTAAAGTCCAAACTCCTAATAAATATTTGTTAATGATACAGGAAAGCCAGGCCAATACTCATCCCTGTGACTGCCAACTCCCTGACTAGTGCTTTTTCTGCTGATAATTACATCATGAAGGATGATGTGATCAGTTTAACCCAGTCATAAGGTTCTTACCCTAAAGAAAAATCTGTTGGATTTTTTTAATCAATTAAGATGGTTACAGTAAATGTTAATCATGGCTGGCAAAAAAAGGCTTTGAATATTTGCAAAATTGAAATATATGATGTGCAACTCTAGTTTTAAAGCACCCATTTATATTTCAATCAAATTATTACATCAGCCAAACTTCTCAGACATTGTTATCACCAACATTGATTTTTTTTTCCTGGCTAATAACAGCAATAAAAAGATAAAATCATGAGAAAAATGCCCAAAGACTGGGAATAGATTCTAAATATAACAAATAATTTAGTATTAAAATAGTTCATGAGCATTTTCATGATTATTAATAAGAGTGGGTGGGTTAGTAAATCTATTTCAATACCACCCGTGTTAATTGATAGTCTACGGTCATTGAAGCCTGTGACTTTCCATGATTTATTTAATCCAATTTCAATTTTATTCTGAATCATACTTGGCTCTATGCTATATATTTCTTTCATTGAGCTGAATAAATGCACACCTTGTTTAAAAGAAAAAGATTCTTTGGGAATTCATTGGCAGAATTTCAGTTTAGGATTTAGATCTCAGAGATGACTAAGAGCTAAATTAATCTTTCCATAGAAACATCGTCATAAGCATTGAAAATAACAGTCAAGCTCTTTGCCATACATTAAAAAATACATGTTGGCCTAATATAGGTTCTGCTTCATCAGGTTTTAAACACAGTTATAGCATAGAAAATGATTTGCTTTGGACTCCAAATATATTTGTATAGAATTGGCTCATGAATTAGGAACTGGCTCCTTCATTAACTATTTAGATACTACCAACATTTTCTATACTATAACAAAAATGACAAATGATAAAATATGAATTCTGAATAATCAATTGAATGTATTACATTTAGGTAGCACTGCACTTACAATTTAGGTACTTAGTAAAATAATGTCTGCTAGCATTAAACAATAAGTTATTAGCAGAAGTATTATACAGATCCCTATTTTTGAAGGGTTTATTGGTTCATATATATTTTAAATTTGAACTTAAGATCTAACTAGAATATAGTAATAATTTAAGAATGTTTATGCCATTGTTATTTTTCTATTCCATAGAATTTCACTTAAACATCATTAAAAGTGTGGAAGAATTAGTAACACTCACTGTCCAAATCTGGATTTACAGGGTAAATGCCCTCTGGTTATGAAGGACTTGAAAGAAACTTGCAACTGCCCTGAAAGTATTTTAAAGCTGCTTTTGCTGATGGGAATCTATGATGGTGGACCTGCTTGACAACTTTAAATTGCTTTTACTGCAGCTGTGGATTACCTGTGGTTTCAATGGACTACTGTGTATGCTTTGTTTATTTTATTCCTTCTTCCTGTTAGAAAAACAGCTGGAGAACAGACATCCTGCTGTTTGGCGCCCCAGGCCTCAGAATATTAACAGGAAGCCACAATAAGCATCTTCATTACTTCACCTGTGTCATAAATGGCAAAAAGAATGGAGCCCATCAGGAGGAACTGATTTAAAACAGAATAAAGCAGTTTGTGGACCATATGGCTGAACATCCAAGGAACTGCTATTGGTCTTATAAATTGACTTCATTCATTTGGAGTTCAACCAGGGAAGGAAGAAAAAGTCAGTTTTTTATAGAACAGATAAAGGAAGGCCTCAATAACCTATGACAATGTAGTATTTGATGCATTTAACCAAGAAACTATGTCATATAAGTTATATTGTTTAGCTTTATAAGTTGTCTTTAGCTTTTAAAAAAATGTAAAGTGGATGGTAGGATTAGGTGGATAGAAGAGAAAGTTAATAGACTTACAATAAACTTTCGTGTGTTTTCTATCATGTACAATTACTCATACTAAAAAAGTAGAGGAATAATGAAATTAAGGATCATTCCAAAAATATTCCCAGTGTTTGGGCAAAGTGGGGAAAAGTGAGTACAATATGAGAGGAAAAGAAAGTATAAAACAAATGTCCCCATTTGCCTTAAAGACTCACAGCAGGGAGATTATATGATCTAAGATTTTCTATCATATATTGATGATGGTGTGTCAGAAATATTCCAGGAAGTAGAATACATTGGTCCAGATCCATCTTCCCCTTCATAGATTAATGCGCTGAAAATAAATTATTTCTGTTTTAAACCTAAAGACAAGCTACTGAATAGAAGGACAAATGAGAAAATAATCTTAATCTTAACATTCATTGTTGGGCACATAAGGAAATCTGCATTCTACTATAGCAAATTTTTATACATTTTATATATTTGCACATGGTTAGAGTATTTGCCTTGCATGCGGCCTACCTGGGTTTGATTCCTCCGTCCCTCTCGGAGAGCCTGGCAAGCTACCAAGAGTATCCCAACCCCATGGCAGAGCCTGGCAAGCTACCTGTGGCATATTCAATATGCCAAAAACAGTAACAAGTCTCACAAAGGAGATGTTACTGATGTCCGCTCAAGCAAATCGATGAACAAGATGACAGTGCTACAATGCTATACACCAACGGGTGTTTAATTTCTTAGAGCATTGTAAGCATTCAGTCTACCAACTTTGCTAAAATATTCTTTCACTGTTTGTGGAGGGCACACCCAGTGATAACTCCTGGCTCTGTGCTCAGGAGTCACTTCTGGCAGTACACAAGAGACCATATGGTAAGCCAGGGATCGAACCCAGGTCAGCTGTATACAAGTGAGTGCCCTACCTGCTATACTCTATTTCCAAACCCTCTTTGCTAAAATATTCTTAAGAGTATATTACCAAAGTTTAACCTTCTCAACCAGGATTCTAGAAATCCATTATATCATAACATCACTATGATTCTATGAACCAGACAAATTTGGGCACAAATTCAACTATCCCACCTTTACTTATATAAATTTAGATATGTTACTAGACATTTCTAACTGTAATAAGTTCCTCTATTTTCCCAAGGAGAATATTAAAACTTTGTCTGCCACTAGAATCATGTATACTTTTATTAAAATTGGTGTAATAATCAAAAGTCTACTTATAATATTTTATTCATCAATTTTGTTATAAAAATAGTTAAGAAAACTTCAGAAAAATGTTTTCACTCCCATATGTCTCAAAACTGTTTTCAATGCTTTAAAATGCAGCACTGACATCAGCGTCAGCTGACATAGTTCATCAGATTTATTTCCGGGTGGGTTGGTTATGCTGTCATCAGAAATTTTATCCCACACCACAATTACCCATTCATATAACTTTAAGACAACTGCTTTGTTCATTCATCCTGTAGGTGAATATTTGTGCTGTTGCATTCACTTAGTGTAATATAATATAATAACTGATACCATACATTTGAAAGGCCTCTTTTTTAAAGGCTGTTTATGATGACACACAACCCTTGCCATTGTTAAGTCACCGTGCCAACCTCACCCCTCTCAGAAATAATAAATCACTTGTCAAATTTCCTTGCCTCCCTTTAAAGGGATTCTGCAGTTGACCTTTATAAACTTTTGAGACCATGGTTTTCTAAATTCATCTCCAGATATGTATATTCAGAAGCTAAAGAATGGCTGCATAATTTAAGAGACATTATAAAGATTGATTAAAGATGACCTTTTTTCTTCTTAGAGATAAGTTTGGAAATTATCTCATCTTATATATTAGTATATGTGGTACTTTAGAACCATGTTCTCTCACTATAGAACAGAACTGGTGACAGAACTTTACTTATAAAATGGAATTAAATATAACAACACACTATAATACTATGCACAGTGCTGTATTCACCTAAAAAATGTACCTAGAAAGTAACAAATATTATCAACTGCTATTGCCTAGTCAGGAGTTTCCACAATTTTTTAAAATGCAAACCCTAAAGTGTTACATCCCCACAAAGCCCAAAGAGATCTGAGATAAAGCAGATGGAGACAAGTTAAAGAAACTTTGGGTTATTCAAAAAAAGTTGAGAAAAAGAATCATTTAAAAAATAATTTATAAACCAGAAAAAAACTTAACGAAAAGAATTTTTGCTTTTCTCCATATTCAGTAAGATGACTATCGTATGCGTCCAAATTACGATATGGAAGGAAGATTTTCCATTCAGTAAGGGTTGAAGGAAAAAGATATATTTTCCTAAAGGTTGTGACAGACATTAAAAGCTAACATAATTCTTCAGATTTCCAATTAGTTTTATGTTTGGAAACATCAACATAAACTATATATGAGAAAAAATCATAGGAAGGTAATACCTACTATAGAACTTGTAAATGAGGGCATGGGTGGAGATTTCTTTAAAGATGGAAATTTTTGTTGAGTGCCTGAGGAATCAGGTACATTTGTTTTGTATATCCTGAATCAGTATTTTTTTTCCTTCTGTAGATTACCACTACTTCTCAAGAAAGCATAAATCTTAGAACTCCAAAGACCAGAGTTCAAGTCCTAACATTTCTTTTTACTCTGCTCCATTAAGCAAGCCTCTTCTGTCCTCTGATAGATAAAGTTTCATGTCTGCAAACAGCCCACAAAAACATCTTTTATAGACTGTGATGGGAATTCAGTGAGAAATTTCTGAGATGGTTAACTCTGGTATCCTGGACACCATGGCTACTTCAGATGCTGATTCTCTTCTTTCCCATATTGCGCACCTAACATACTCTAGTTTTCAGAATCAGAAGTCATCACACACTATTTTCAGCCTTACAAGGTGTAAATAATGATCTCAACATCATGGCACGGCAGAGTTTAGGTTTAGTTCACAAATTCCTCAAAGATAAATCTGGACAAAGATGAACAAACATCTTTTGGGGGAGTTGAAGGGGTAGGTGACATATCTGGCAGTGGTCAGGGGTTACTGTCCTAACTCTGAACTGAGAAAGTATTGCTGGAGGTGCTCAGGGGACCATATAGAATGCTAGGGATCAAATCCAGGTCAGCTGTGTGCATGGCAAAGTACAGCCCTATCTGCTGTACTATTGCTCAAGCCCCAAACAAACATCTTAACCTGCTTTTGAAGGAAACCTTATTTCTGGTCGCATGTCTTCCTTATTGTTGCCACAGATATTTCTATAGTCTTCTCATTATCTGACATGAATAGCAAGGAAGACCTGTATCAGCAAAAAAAAAAAAAAATCTGATATATCCAAAGTTATCCCCAAATGCACGATTTAAATCAGACAGATATTATTTCTTTCTCACAGAGGGAAGTGAAGAAGGACTGAAAGAACAGCTTCACCAAGCTCAAGACACAACTTCCATTTCTGAGTTTTTAGGTAACTCTCCAACAAATGCTCATGAAGGAGCACAGAGCAGATCTGCCCAGGTAGATGATCTATAAGTAACAACCCACTGACTAAAATTAAGCACATAGTCTTACCAGCTATCGGGGGAGCCATGTGTACTCAGTAAAAACTCAGGAAGACAAGGTTCATGAAAGTCAGTGTCCAAACACTAGCAGTGGGTGCTTCATGAAATTAAAGAGGAAAAGTTGTCTGGATAGTTTAGCACTTAAATAAAAAAAATCTATTTTTGTAAAAGTACACACAATATCCTTTTTAACCTGAAATATGAGATAATAATTGTGGATAAAATTCAATGACAAAAGGCCCTAGCAACATAAATGGAGGCAAGAAGTATAAATCTTCTTGTTTATATAACAGAAACTTGAGTCATTGAGTCTCACTAAGGCCAAGCTACATCTGGGAAAAGATGAATATGCTGACCCAGAAAAGACTTGGAGTAGGGCTGTCTTGGAACACGGACAGTATTTAATTTCAATCTTTGAAAAATTCAAAAGTTATGGGGAGGGCCCCTGAACATGCCTGAACTAGCCTGAAGAACTCCAAAGGAAGAAGAGCGCCACTCCAACTCAAGAGTTTATGGCTTATGAAACATCGTCAGATGACGTGGCAACACATCCCATTTGGTTATGAGAAAAACATCCCTTGACCCAAAGAATCGTAATTCTAATTTGTTGTCAAGTATGGAACTACCAAATACTGTTTTGTTAAGTCTTATAAACATCTTTACCAATTTGAGAAACTATAATATGCTATTTTATTTCATTATCTGACTTCACTTTTATGGAAAAATAAGAATATTTCATCACTAAATATTCATTCAGTAACTTGAGGAGTTTTAGCCAATCTCATGAGTGTTTTCATTAACAATTGATTCTCTCTCCTAACTAACCATTTGGGAAGAATCTCTACACTAGTTTTTTCCATTTTTTTTCCAACAAGAGCAAAAGAGTACTCAAAAATGTTCAAATCTTTCAAGAATAAAAATAAATAACTAAATCACCAGGGGCCAGAGCAATAGTATAGCATGTAGAGTCCTTGCATTGTTCGAAGCTGACCCCGGTTCGATCCCTGGTACACCCTGGTGCCTTGAGCCCACTCAGGAGTGATCTCTAAGTGTGAAGCCAAAATTAAGCCTTGATCACTGCTGAAAGAGACCCCCAAACAAAATCATGAAGGGCCAAGTAGATAGTACAGTGGGTAGGCCACTTGTCTTGCCTGTGCCTGATTTGAATTTGATCTCTAGTGACACATATGGTCCCCCAGCCTCCCAGGAGTCATTCCTCAGCATAGAACCAGGAGTAGGCCCTCAGCACTGCTAAATGTGGCTCTAAAACAGAACAAAATAGAAAATTACTAAAAACACAACAAATCAGAGATCATACTAAATCATTTTTTAAAAAAGCAATGTAACTAAGAGGAAGTATAACGTCTAAACTGTTAGACAGAAGAGGAACTAGGGAACTTTGACAGTAAATTGTAAAGATTATTGGCAAAACTTTATATTTTTGTTAATATAAATGACCACTACCAACTTTGAAATTTTTCAGAGAATATTTTTATTATCTCATGGAGAAAATCCTGAAGGAAAACGGCAGGAAACTCAGTGACAAAACTCTTAATATCTTTATACTTAATATAAGCTCTTGATATCTTTATACAAATTTCTCATTTGTGAAAATCAGAAAATTGAAAGATATTTCTGAGATCTTTTCTCATCATTATTTCATTGCCCATGAGACCATAAAACTGCTGGTTACTAATTTTTTTATTTCCCAAATTCCAAATGTCACTAAATAATATTATTTTTCCTATTTCAAATTCAAATTTATGATATTTTAAACTCTTCCCCAACAGTTAGGGGGAAAATTCATTTTCTGAAGACATCTTATAAAATGTCTAAAGGAAGAATAAACTTACTTCTAAACAGATCACTAGATTTTAGAAATGTATGTGTCACTTTATTGGTTCTTTATGCCGAAAGGGCATCAAATGGGGGCGTTGGGGGGTGTTCATCATTCCCTCCAAATGTGGATTATATATGATTCATATCCTGCTGCCAGTAAAATCTTTATAGCAGGCAATTTCCCCATTAATGCCATTTTTAAAAGGATTAAAGCTAATTATGACATCGGTCTTATTACACTTATGGTAACTTAAATTTGGCCCCAAATGCCATTAGCATAACCCCCTGATTCTACCCTCATTTCCTCCAGCTCCATCTCATCTTTTCTTCCCCTAGCCACCAGGATTCTGCCTAAAGCACAGGTGAGAGCACATTAACAACTCCACAGCTTCTTGAAGGCTGTATGTGCTATACCATGCCATTTCATTTCTTCATGACTTAGCAAGTGCTGCTTCTGATAACTGCAGCATCCGCCACATGGTATCTCTGTGACCAAAAGAAAATATTACTGAAAATTCTCAATAGACCTCCACCTTTAAACAGATGCAATCCCAAGAGCCAGAGTCAGCATGTGGAAGGACATTGTGTGCAAAAGTAACAGTACCACCTTCATAGGGGGGGAATGCAGACCTACCTTCAAGTATATGATGTATTTCAGAGAAAAAACTATATGCAGTTATCCCTCTGTCTCTTTTTAGTATGGCACTTTGGGTCAAATAACTCTTTATTGTGGAGTGAGGGAGAGGGACAGTGATCCTATATATTTCAGGTTGCTTAGCAAAATCTCTGACCTTTGGTCATTTGATACCGGTAGCAGCCTTCCCATTTTTACCCTATCCCACCCCACCCCAGTTATCATGAACAAAAATGTCACTACCAAACCCTCCCTGGCTTAATAATGTGCAAAGAGGCACATGGTGGATAACCAATACCCAGGCTACATTCAGATGGTACAGAGATAAGGCTTTAGAGCCAGTCATCCAATAGTAATAAATACCACCTCCACCAATTAGAAGAACATGGATTTGAGCAACTTAACTTCTTCCATCTTTATTTTCTTCATGTATCAACTGTGCTTAAAGGGTCAGGAGCATATCTTTGGAAAGACTATATGGGCAAGTGTTCATAGGATGCTTATATACAAGCTGGTGTATTGCAAGCTCTTATGGCTAATGTTTATTATTGTGAGCTCTTGTCATATATTAAAAATATTTTTCTGGAACTAAAAGTCCTATATATAGTAGATATAACATGATAGCCCTGAATGCAATTTGATTTTTAAAGATTTCAGTCTCCTTAGTGTTCTTTAGCATCTTCTCTGTAACCCCAGTAGATATTGTTCTGTTGTCAAAGAAAATATATACAAGTTTCAGATAATAGAACCAAAAAATGCAAAAGAGGCATGGCATAGAAGAGATTCTAGCTGTCCTCCAAAATCAGGTTCCCCCTCCCTGCCTTATTTTTCATAAAAAGAATTTCAGAAGTATTGCAACCTCAAAGAATTCCCAGACTGTCTCCCAGGAGGATGAGGCCAAATGATAAAATTCTGATAAATAGAATATAAACAGACTTGTAGGGACAACTTCTGAGATAGGCTTTTTAAAGGAAGAGGCTCTGAAAATTCCCCCACTTTATACATCCTTCTGCCTTGACAGAAGGATGTGATGGCTAATGTAGCCCATAAGTCATGACAGTAAAAATTAGGCCCTGAAGATAGTGAAGTGGAAAGTTGGAAGCACTGGTGTCTCTCTTCAGGCCCTACCCTTTCCGTTCTGAACTGTCTACCTCTAAATTGCAAAGTGAAAGAGAAAGAAAATTTATTTCTTCTTTAAGCCTCTTAGTTACCTTCTCTGTCATTCATAGCCACACCGTGCTGGCTTTAAAAGGATCAATACCAAGAGTCAGTGCGTGCTCACTAGAGGTCGGTAAGCATTCAGTGTCATGAATTGTTTCAGCATTTGTGTCACTTACCCTCCTCTACCAACCCCAGTTATAATCATAGACAATAACAATGAAAACCCAAAATGTTGGTTCCTGCTCCTTTCAGTAAGTGATTAAAAAAAAAAGGCAGTAACTCCATTAAAGTTACCGGCTTGCAGAAATGGGAATAAAAAGAGTAAAAGAGTTACACCTATGGCTTCTTATCTAAGTTGTTGGAAAATCCTGTAAAATCTGCAACCATTTAGGAATGAAATAATTTCTTTTATACCAAACTGATCCCATTGTAAAGGAAATTGTTCTTGTTAGCTGAGCATCACTGGAGTGACCAGGACCCCTGAACACACATTAATAAAAAAAACATAGAAAGGAAAGAAAGAGGGAAATAAAGACAGAGGAAGAAAATGAGGAAACTAAGGACAGAAGGAGGGAGGGAGGGAAGGAGGGAGAGGGAAGGAGGGAGGGAGAGAAGAAGGGAGGGGGGAGGGGAGGACAGTTGAACAGGGAATAAACCCTGTTTTTAATCTTCATTTTTTAAAGAGTTTTCTGCCAGACAATGGTTGTCCACCCAGCAGTGAAGATCCTAAATTGAGATTCTGCCTTCCCATGTAAACTGATTTTTCAGGTAACAGGATGAGTGGAATCATAAATTGGACACGGTTCCCCCAAATTATTCTGCTAAAGCCCTAATATCCACTACCTCCGTAGGTAACTTTGATGATAAAGGATTGCTTTTAAGTGGAGCAGAAAGTCCCATCAGCTGTGCTCAGGATGCCCAGAGTACCCTCCTAGTGATTCTTGGTCAACCAGACCAGCACTTCTATGTTAGAGGCCAAGATTGTACTGCTGCTCAGGCCCTGCAGTGCTGGGTATTATCTGGGCCTGGGTATCATTTGCGGCCCCCAGAATCACATTCAGTGGTGCCTAGGAACTCCGGGGCTATACAGGGCCATGCACAGGTGAGCTCATTGCTAGGGATCAATCTGGGATCGGCCATGTGCAGAACATGAATCCTAATCACTATACTTGTTCTCAGATCCCATCATTGAAAACTTAAAGGGGCACTTAGATTGTACTAACATCATTTAAGTTGGTCCAGATCCAATAGGATGTTCTTCCAAAAAACACAGAGGTCAGAGTACAGATATACTCAAAGGAATTCTATGTGAAGAAATAGAGAAGAGATCACCTCAAGCCAAGGAGAGAGCTATCAAAAGTGATCAACCTCATGACACCTTTATCTTCGATTTCCAGTCTCCAGAACTTCAAGGAAATAAATTTTATGTGATTGAAACTACCCAGCCTTTGTTGCTTTTCTAGTAGTCCTAGAAAATGGATAAGCAGAGTAATAAGCAGAGAGCAGTCAGTAAGTCAAAGATAGGAGGTTTTTTTACATGTGAGTGAGAACCAGAGAGATAGTACAGTTCAATCCCCAGCACCCCACATGGTCCCCTGAGACTGCCACGAGTCAGTCCTGAGCACCTCTGGGTATGCCCACCACCCCCAGAAAATTATGAATGGAATCTTCAGTTTTGCTTACTCAAGGGTGACCAGCCAGAAACAACTTGACTCGACATTTAAAAATTGTGTGAAGGAATCATATTGCCAAAGAAACCACGAGCCTGGCCTGACAAAGCTTGTGATCGTTCAAGCCCCAAAGGAAGCCCTGGAACCCAAAGCTTCCACCAGCAAGAAGGAAGCCCAGGAAGAGGGCAAAGCGTTCTATGTCAGCATCGGATGTGGTCAGAGAGGACATAGAAGAGAGCTCCATTCAGAGTTAGAAATAAGAGCTACCGGGTGGTCTAGGCACCAGCTTTCCTGCTGCTTACTCTTTCACAGAGTGAGGTGGATAACTGTGATGACCATGACAAGTAGTCATATTTGCCTCACTCCTCTCCCAAATTGGAGCTTTTGCTACACTTACTATGTTACTACTCTACTGAATCATATTGGGTAAAATGAGGCCAGAAAATCACAGGCCAAAAAGAAATTCCATTCTAGTTTCATAGAAGGAAACAACATCACCCAAAGATCTTGCACCTTGACCTCACTGCAGGGGATTTTACACTGAATCCTCCTGGAGGCAGAGAATGTATTCTGTGAACATCAGATAGCACTGAAGTGTCCTCCCGTTGTTCATCAATTTGCTTGAGCAGGCAGAAGTATCGTCTCCATTGTGAGACTTGTTACTGTTTTTGGCATATCGAATACACCACGGGTAGCTTGCCAGGCTCTGCTGTGTGGGCAGGATACTCTCAGTAGCTTCTCAGTAGCTTGTCTCAGTAACTCTGAGAGGGATGGGGGAATTGTACCCGAGTCGGCCACATGCAAGGTAAATGCCCTACCCGCTATGCTATCTCTCCAGTCCAAACATTAAATATATGGACCTATTTAGGTTTCTATATTAATGAACCATGTGGATTGTTAATGTCTTTAAATTTATTCTCCATATCTCCTCCTCCTTAAAAATTCAAAAATTTAGCCAAGTGCATGGCTCCCAAAATTAAATACATTTCTCACATTTCCCTATAGGTAGGTGTGTAATTAAGTTCTGACCAGTGAGACGTAAGCAGACATATTGAGTGTTGCTTTGAAAATCTATCATTTAAGGTGGATATTATATCTTTCCCTACTATGCTTAGCTATGGTATGGTATGAAAAATCAGCACCTCTAGTGAAAAACCCTGAGGTTGACATATGCCCCTAAGTAGCACTGTAGCACTGTCGTCTTGTTGTTCATCAATTTGCTCGAGTGGGCACCAGTAACATCTCCATTGTGAGACTTGTTACTGTTCTGGCATATCAAATACGCCACAGGTAGCTAACCAGGCTCTGCCATGCAGGCGGGATACTCTTGGTAGCTTGCCGGGCTCTCCAAGAGGAACAGAGGAATTCAAACCCGGGTTGGCCACATGCAAGGCAAATGCCCTACCCACTATGCTATCGCCCCAGTTTCTAAGTAAAATAGTTTATATCTTAGAATGAAAAGAGTTTGCAAAAGTGCACCCAGGAAAAAATAGAATAAAAGGCAAATATCTGTTGACTGAAAATACACAATAGGCATGCTAAAACTGTTAGGGTTCTTTAGATGAAGGGACAACGTGGGAAAAGGTAGAATAGAAAATTGAAAATAGAAAATAGACTTTACCCTGTAATTTAAGGGGTGCTTTTTGATACCTATGTTAAATACTCCAGAATCTGCTTTTCATAAATCTATTGAGTGCTGATGTGCTTCATAACTCTCCTTAATGTCTCTGTCAGCAACAGCTGATGTGTGGAGAGTCCAGTTGATGGAAAAGGGGGAAAAGAGAAATATTGAATGAATGGCCAGCCTGTGAGCTTAAGAATGGCTGTCTTTAGGTGACCCTAAAACTTGGATAGTCCATGTGCATTTGTTTGTGTCCTTATATGTTTGTCTCATTCTCTGAGACAGACCTCCACTCAGTGGAGATGAAAGATGTCTATCTGACTGGAATTAGGCAGCACTGAATTTGTGCTTTCGGGCTAATGCACGAGGATGGTCATGTGTACCATTTGCCAAATTCAAATTAAAGAGCACACTGTATCCCAATTCATCCTTTACAATCTCTATTTTTTTAATGAGGAACTTTCATTTATAAACTTATTCATAGTTGAGTTTCAAGCATACAATTTTCCAACAATTCCATCAACAATGTCACCTTTCCTCCATCACTGTCCCCAGTTTCCTTCTCACCTATCTACCTACCTCCTTGACAGACACATGTTTTCGTTTGGCTATGGCAGTTTGGATCTCATGCTTCAGTGTTGATTCTGTGATTCAAATATATAGATATATAGTAGCTACACCAACATTCTACCCAAGGCCCCTCCCACTGCCCATCACCTCCCGTCCTCCTCTTTGTCCCCCGCACTCCTATTTCCTGGTTTCTTTCCTTTCTTGGCCTTCTCAGTTCTGTATTAGTTTTATGAGAGAAAAACTCAAATACTTTGTTTAATCTAGTGATATTTGGGGGTCCTCATTATTCAGAATAGAACTTGTAGTCCAACTAATTGAGAGAACTAATTGAGATACACATATATGTATATCTATATGAAGTCCCATGGAACCCAGGTGATGAGGAACTTTGTGATCTTGGACTCTGGGATCAATGGGACCCAGAAGCAGAAATCCTCTGCCTGCTTCCCCCAGTCTCTGGCGACCCAGGGGTCACACCCATAAGCCACCTCCTGCCGGTGCCAGATAATCTCCTCATCGGCTACCCTCCAGAGCTCACGGCTGCTTCCCCCAAAAGGGAGCATGGAAATGAGGCTCCCATAATCATGCCATGGGACTCTGCACCAGCGTTGCTCAGATGGGGGTGGGTGAAAGCCCTTCCTGCCCCAAGGGACCCAGCCCTGGCAGCCGACCTCCACTACCCAACTGCTGTCACACTCTAAGCCACTTTCCACACACTCAGGCCAAGTCTCGCGCATGACTGAACATATTCCTGTGCTGCGGACGACACATTATCATAAAGGGAAATATATATACATACATATATAGATATATATATACATATATATATATATATTTCAGAGAGCCTGGCAAGCTACTGAGGGTATCCTGCCCACACAGAAGAGCCTGGCAAGCTCCCTGTGGTGTATTCGATATACCAAATAAAGTAACAATAACAGGTCTCATTCTCATTCCCCTGACCCTGAAAAGAGCCTCCTATCATTGGGAAAAATGAATAAGGAGAAGCTGCTAAAATCTCAGGTCTGGGCTGAATGGAGATGTTACTGGCATCTGCTTGAGTAAATCAATGAACAACAGGATGACAATGATACAGTGATATATATATACAATATATATATATATGTGTGTATATATATATGCATATATATACACATTTGTCTGAAAACCTAAAAGAAACTAATAAAGTCAGAAAACTGCCAGATGAGTCTTCATTCTAATTCTATCCTCCTCCAGCCCCTTGAGGAAATAAGACACTATATTCTGCCCAAGGCATAAAGTCAATGATTTTGAGGGGGAGAAAATTAGAAAATGGAGTAGAATAGAAAGTTGAGTAAAAAATGGAAGAGATAAATACCAGAAACATAATATTGTGGGTAAATGTGGATAAGGCACTTGCCTTGCACAAATCCAACTTGGGTTCAATGCCTAGAATGACATATGGTTCCCTGAGCACTTCTGGGAGTGATCCCTGAACACAGAAACAGGAATATGCCCTAAGAACAGCTGAATATGGACACACACACACATACACACACACACATACACACACACACACGCACACACAGAGAGAGAGGGAGGGGGGGGGGGGAATAAGGAATATAGGTTAGGTAAATGGTTTAGTAGCCAATCGAATTTGACTCTCTTCTCCAAATGCTGCCCTCAGTAAGTTAAAATGAAAAGTGCAGAGAAATATTAAAAAGAAATTCAGAGATACATCCCAAACAGGGTGGGCTAATTTTCCCAGTGATCAAGGGCCATCTTTATTGATAAATTACTTCAAAGTGAAATGGTGACTTTCATGTGTCTTACTTGATTCTGAGGTCAAGGAAAGAGAAGTGGCACCTCGTTTGAAAAGAGACTTCTTGGTATACATGTTTACCTACAAGGGTTATGGTGCTCCCCTCCACAGCTCCCATATCTACTGGGGAAAATTGTGTTGCTAAAACTCCAGCCATTGAAATGAAAGGATAAGACTGGAGTTAAAGTACTGGCTTTGCATGTGGCCAATACCCAGTGCCAGATGGGCCTTCAAGCACCTCCAGGAGTGACGTTCATGCACATACCAGTGGTAGCTTCCAAACAACACCAGGTATGACCAAGGGGGAAAAATCCCAAAAATTGTTTTTGAAAAATTTAAGATACTGGTCACCCTATTCTGTTCCTCGGTGAGACTTGCAGCCTGCCCTATGCATAGAAATCATCCTAGGGAAAGAGGAACAATGGTGTCAGCAAATGACATATGGCTTCATCCATAATAGAATTTTATCATCATTTTCATAAACCCCATTAGTTAGAGCACTGGGGGAGACAGACTGTGGAGCCCAATAATTTAGCAACAGTATTGCACAAAGCTCTGAAGATCTGGAGTTAGAGGTAAAGGGAAGAGAAGTCTGACCTCTTTTAGAAATAATTTCCTGAACTCAGTCAGAAGTCACTGCAAAGACCCAAATAAGCGTAATTCTTATTCTAGCCTGCTACACTAACTTCATTACTGGGTATCCCCCTCAGAAAGACTGGTTCCAGCCTAATCTAATCCTCTACACATTATAATTCTCTACTGGATGGAAAAAAAGAGCACATGGTCCCAGTCACCTGCTAAACATATGACAGGGGGTGTAAATTCATTTATTTGAAACTTCATATTAAAAGGACTTTCTTGAATTTAAATCACTGGATACCAAGTTATGACTTCAATCCAAACAGACATGCCCTGGAGAGTTAAAAGACCTTTTCAAAGACAAAGAAGCCTTCTAACCTGCTCACAATTAGCCATTACATGCTACCAGAAGCTGCTTAATTGGGACTGCCACTCTCAATTAACCACCAGTAAGTGAATAGAAGAGTGGATAACCAAAATTAGGCACACATGTTACCAATTATTTCCATGAGGGATCATAATGAAAGTGTATGTTTTGCCTTGAGTTTTCTTCTTCTCTAGCCCCACGAAATTACAGAAATTAAAGTCGTGTGGCAGCAGAGCTTTCACATAACTCGTTCCTTCTTGCTGTGAAAGAACTAGGAGGATGCCGCTGCAGTGCTTCCGCTGTGATTCTTCATCTGTGATGCGCCCGTTGGAACGCACCACTTGTTCAGCGGTAGAACAAATCAAAAATTCCCTCCAAGGTGCTCCAAATGCCTGGTCAGGCTCTTCCTTTCTTCTCTGAGCAAGATTAGAGATTATTAGACGGGAGCGATAGTAGAGCGACTAGGGCTCTTGCCAGCACACCCGGGTCCAATCTCCTGCACTCTGTACTGTTCCCCAGCAAGCCAGAAGTGATCCTTGAGCGCCTGAGCCAAAAGTAAGCCCTGAACACTACCGGGTGTGGCCCAGACCCCCACCTCCCCCCAAAAAAGAGTAGAGAATATTTACCTAAGAGACAAATATTGCCCCTTTATTCCCCAAAGAGCAAGAATATTTCGTTTTTTCTGTTATGACTCACTAGGCTTCCAGTTAGGAGCATTTTATTAGGTAGCCAAAGTGGGGTGGGTGGGACAGCCTGTGTACAAAGATGACATTGTATGGAACCAGAAAGATCTTCCGCCTAAATCTGTATTTGAAGTCTGTTTAAATGGCCATCTCTCCCTGCCACCTTCTCGCTGCACTCCTATTTGAATTTCCGTTTAGATTTCTAAGACCTGAAAACTTTAAAGTTTCTATTTAGGGGCCTGGGGAATAATTCAGTAACTTCGCATGCCTGCGTCCCACATGAATGTACTCGTTCAATCCTAAATTCAGAAACACAAGCTGAGGAAGATCCTGGCAATTTTGCTGCCTGAGATCTCTGGAGCCACTCAAATCAACCACATCACAGGCAGATGTGTGTAAGCACCACAACCAAAGGATCTGGCTCAAAGCGAGCAATGTAATTAAAAATAGCTGTGTGAGCACCCCGGTGAACATGTGTTTTGCATCTGGAGCACCAAAGAACCTCAGCAAGCACTAAAATCATAATGTACAGGAGCACCAAAACTAAAGGAGTATGACCCCCAACGTGCACGTGCGCAAGCTCAGTAACTGAAGAAGTTCACCTCCCTGGCAAGGACCACAGCCAAATATACCAACATACCCATTTCGACTGTGTTTTTGATTCCTAATCATCACAAAATCAACAGAGGGAAGAGGAGACAAAATGAATGCATAATATTTAAATAAAATCGGGGCAGGGAGACAGCACAAAGTCAGGGACAGAACCCCAGGGTAATCCCTTGCAGTGCATGGCTCCCTGAGAACCACCAGGTATACCCTTAGAGTCTCAAGCACCACTGAGGCTCTGGCAGTCCCTGTCACCATAGTCCCACAGCACAGCTGCCTTTCCTGGCCCCAGCATTGAACCTTCTGGCACAGTATCACTAGAAGAGGCTAACCCCAGCCTCCCTTATCACCACGTGGGAGGCCAGATGAAATTTAATATTTATATTGAAGTATATATACATATTAAGATATATTTTTTAATTTGTGGATTGTAGCAAACACTTGATAAAAATTGGGCATGAAAAAAAAGATAGACTTTAAAGAGATTGTGTACTGGAGTGTGACTCAGATACCATTAAATATTAACTCTCTTTCACATTTTAATTTGAAAGAAAGAACTACAAGTATCCACAGTTGGAAATTGTAATTTTCCCACATAAATACCATCCAGCTCTTTCTAGAGTTTATTGAAACAATTAACCTGTGGTTTTGTTTCTGGTGTTTCAATAGATTACAAGGTACTAAGGGATTTTGTATGAGTTTAAACTATGCTGTGGGTCATAGAACATAATACAGTGAATACCATAATGTGCACCTGATCCAAAGGTTACATAACTTTCTGTGACTATTTCTTTGTACATTTACCAAGAGTGCTGAGAATTTAAATCTTGCAGTTACTGTCAAATAGTTTGTGCTTTTTTGAAGCATATAGACAGTCATGTAAATCAGCACTTCTCAAACTTTCTCTGTAAAGACCAGAGAATAAATATTTTGGACTTCGTAGACCAGAAGGTCACTGATGCAACTTAACTTTGCCTTTGTAGTGAAAACACTCACAGACAATATGTAAACACATGGATGTGGCTGTATTCCAAGAAAGCATCTCATCACCCTAGAAAATAATCAAAGAGACTGATGTTGAGAAATAGAAGTTCAGAATTGAACAGAATGATCTAGAATCATTTGGAAAGCTTGATAAAAATATTGATTCACATAGCCTAAATCACATTATAATTTACTTAAGCTTTATAAGAACGGTTCTTAGAAATGTTTTTTTAAAAATTAATTTCCCTGGTTGATTCTGATTCAAAGTCAGATTTATAATTCATTAGCCTGGATAAGGATTAACACATACATATTTGTCAGTGAAATTAATGCTGCTATAATAATAAACCCCAAATCTCCATGGCTGAATCCAGTAAGAACTTATTTCTGTCCCCTACCCCCCCTTCTTTGTGTTATAATGATGCCATATGGATCTCTTGGAAAAAGAAATGGGGGAGAAGCATCAGCTCTTAGGCGTCTTAGCACAAAAGTGACACATGCTACTTCTGTTCATTTTTCATTGGCCAGAACTATTCATATAACTTCAATCTATCTGTAAAAGGAGACTGGGAAATGGTAAGGAACACATTAATACTAAGTGAGTTCTGACAGCCTCTGACACACCTGCCATATTTTTATCTGAGTCATCATCTGTAATTCTGGCATACCACCTGCCTCTCCTAGACCACACAGAAAGAACAGATGCTTGAAAAATGCTTGGCCATCAGTTAAACGCTAAATAACTCTGGATTAGACAGCTTAACACCCAAAACTTTTACTTAAATCTAGCTTTTGCAAAGGCTAGATTCTTTGAAATTCTGGAGTTCAGCTGATTGTTTTTTAACTAAGTTTGGTCTGGTAGGGTGTTCTATTTAGCACTAACCAGAATTCATTATGCAAAACTAGACTTGTTATGCTCTTGGCTTCTGAATTGGATATACATAGGTGTGAGAACAAGGGAAAACAATAATTAGCACATTCGTGAATTATCCTCATGTTTGCTGTTACAAAGGTTGAATTTTGATTTGTTTCAGTACTATTATAACTATTCGTGATAGTCAGGGTTAGAAGAACAAGTCAAACTTACTTTGACTCTTATAGAAATTGCCAATACAGATCAGTGGCCAGAATGGTTGATTCCCATGTTGAGAAGGTGGAGGCAAATATCTAAATGGCACAGACTCTCTTGAATTTTTAGAGATATGTATTTCACTATTTATAGCTGTAAAGAAAAACACAAAGTTGAAGTCCCAGGGGCCAGAGTGATATTACGGTGGTTAGGGCCTTTGCCTTGCACACAGCTGGCCTGGGTTTGATCCCTGGCACCCCATATAGTCACCCATGCACCACCAGGAGGAATTCTTAAATACAAAGCCACAAGTAACTGCTGAGCAACTCTGGGTATGACCCCAAAACAACAATAACAAAAATAGAGATCCCCCATGAGTTTGTCACTGTACATCACAGTGATTCTCTAATAAAAAATTTTTTTTTAATTAAAAAATTTGGGGGCTGGAGCAATAGCACAGCGGGTAGGGCGTTTGCCTTGCACATGGCCGACCCAGGTTCGATTCCCAGCATCCTATATGGTCCCCTGAGCACCGCCAGGAGTAATTCCTGAGTGCAAAACCAGAAGGAATCCCTGTGCATCGCCAGGTGTGACCCAAAAACAAACAAACAAAAATTTTTAAATTTTAAAAATTTTAAAATTCATAGATTAAAAAAAATCATAGATCTATAAGTTCTTAAGCATTCCACTAGAGTAAAAGTTCAGCTTGAGATATAAGAAGAAGTCCCTAAATATTTAGAAAGTTTTATGATCATTCCCACTTTTATCTGCAATAATAAATGAAATTATTGGTGAAATTTCTGTATTCTGGGTTAAAAAAATGAAAGCCACTATTTCATTTACTAGTGAACATTATGATTTATAAGCACACAAATACATGACCCGTTCAAAGTAAAAATAAATGCTTAGATATAAAATGTTCTTCTGTGTTCAATCCTTCCTCAGTATAAACTGTGATCTTAAATATTGTGAAAGAAGGGTTTTCTTTAACAGACCTGTGTGTGATAACTAGAGTTTCTAGTTAAACACTGCCTTTTAACCTTTCATCTCCAGGCTCTATCTCAGAGCTTTGTTTATTAACCTGATAATTCCCTTACCAAACCTTATCTTTCCATTGACAAAGCATTTTTTATCTTTCGGAATGACCCATCACCTTTGAAAAATTACAAATCATACTAGTCAATATATTTGCTTCCCGGCCCCTAAAGGCTTACAGCAAAGAAAACAATACCAGGAGTAATTGAAATTGTTGAATTTATTATTCAAATGCTGAAAATGTCTCTTAATTGTATAAACACATTAAAGCTGGCAAGTAAACTGCCATTTTTAGTATAATGAAGATGCCTCCGATCTATTGATCAGAAAACTATTACAAATTATTAAAACACTTTGACTTTCTCACATTCTTTGGTTGATTACCTTTCTATAGAAAATAAAACAAAATTTCTAGATCATTTAGCTGGGAAGAATATTCTTATATGCATAAGAAGGGCATAGTATTTTGTGATGTTCTTTTGAGAGTACCTTCTTTAGAATATTTCCGTGTCTTCAGGCAATCTCAAAATTATACACACACACACACACACAAAAAAAAAAAACTTACAATGTAAGCATCATTTTCCAATAAGAAAGAGGCCAATAACCCTCCCAATAATAAGTATTTGAAACTGGAAAATTGCCTGACAAGTCTTTAAACTTCTAATTAAGAACAATTGAATATACAGAAATCCAGAGTTAATCATTCCTATAGTACAAAGCTTAGAATAAGTATATCATAATCACATAGTTCAGAGATAAAATTCACCTATCCAAATTTATTGCAAACAAATATCTTTGTCTTTGATCTCAAGATCAGCAGAGAGCTTCTGAGATTTTAGCACTTACTGAAGGTTCTTGGGTTCATAAATCACAGAGATTTAGAACAAATATGACCTTGAGTCACTGATCTGACAACAGCTTCCTTTACAGTTAGTTGAAGAGATGAACTTGTAAAAATTCTGACAGACTTCCTCAACTTGATTCTACCTAACTAGATTTATATACCCCATTTGCCATCTTTGCATCAAGAACAGAGGGTATCTCTCCATGCGCTTTGGAAAATGGCAGCTAGAAAGATGTTAGAGTCAGAGAACAGGATTGCTGGCTTCATGAACATCAAGCTCCTTTCCACAAGTGCCTCATGACAACTTCTTCCTGACCTGTTACAATTTACTTGCCTTAAAAATAACAACTATTCCCCCACTGATCCCTAACTCAAGCTTGTTAACTGTGACAAATGACTCATGGAAAAATGACTTTTAATCGCTTCCAATTGCCTGATGGACTTTTACAACAGTTTATTACTGACTGGGTCAAGGATCAGCCATGTGTAACCCTTTGGGCCCACTACTAGGAATAAACTCTGTGGCAACTGCACTTGCCACATCATTCATTTAATTGGCTCAAGTCTACTTCCAGGGAGGACAAAGTTAACATGCTTACAGACTAGGATGCCTTAATTCAAGTAAAGAAAGAAAAGTATCTGTCCTTGTCTCCAAACAATCACATAAGAGAACTGTAGCTGGAGGGACAAATTCATCACTACACACTCCCAAGATTATGGCATATTGATGAATATATCACGTTTGTCTCTTTATACAAATGTCTACATATATATTTCACAGAACTAAAGAAGAAAGAATCCTCTAAGAGTAAGATTTTGGAGCTCTGATATATTATTTCCTAGGTAGGGAAAGAGATTCCAAAAGCCTAAAATGTGTCCTCGAGGTCATACAAATAGTGACCAGCAGGACTCAGATGAAATGCACTTATGATACCTCATCTGGACTGTTTTCTTTCCCTCTCCATTTGCTTCATTATACTAATGGCTCAAAATTATTCATCAGTACTTCAAATAGGTTTGTGTGTTAAAATGATCTTGCTTGCTAAAACTGTTAAAATTCCTTGCTGTATTATAACCTAATTCTAATTGATTTCTGAAGATTCTCTTCTATTGGGAAAGCTATTGAGATTTCTTGCTATCATTTTTTTTCGTTGCTAAAAAATAATTTAAAACAGGATGACAAATGGATTGTTTTGCCTAATAGTATTAATAATGCCTCGACTGAAATAAAAATCATTTTGTCAGGGAGGAAGGAATTTGAGGGAAATATTTTAAATTTCCGCTTATACTGCTTTAAAGTTGATCTCTTAATGATTACCTTTTGAAGTAATGCTTGTGCTCTCACTTTGAAAATTATTATGGGGTCTTTCTTAGAAAAAAGGACTTGAATTTAAAATCAAGCTTGAGTTAAAAGAGAAAGGCAGAGATAAGATCAAAGGCAAAATTGCCCTATGGGTTTCAGGTTCTTTGAGGAAAATTGTTCTCTCCCCAAATCTCATCAGTTAGAATAAAGCAAATGTACAGTATTTTACTGAGCCAGAAAAGCAAGTTATTCTGTGTCAATGGAATAGGAATTTTCACAAATTGATAAGAATAAACTGTTTGGAGAAGTCAAAGGAATCCTTCTTAAAAGTTTGTTGGAACTTCTCAAAATAAGTTTTCTTCTCTTTTTCTCCCCCCTCGCGGGCCCCCCCCCCCCGCCCCACCAGAAGACAGGTGATTAAGACCATAAAACTGAAAAAAAAAATGTCTTCTTACTGAGTCACAAAGCTAAGAACAAATAGAGTCACTGTCCTAATATAAGTTGGTGGTTTTTTTTTTTCTTGGAGATTTATACGTGTGCTGATTCACAACTTCCCACACACAAAGGAAAGGAAGAAAAAGGAGTAACCGCCTCTTCCAGTTAATTGTAAAATGCACTAAAGCAAAATTCAAACTGCAGTCACTTTTAAATGCAGGCACAATTTTATTCTTTATATTTACAGAAGTTAAGGTACTCCAAATTAATGTACAATAAGTAGTTTCAAGTGAGCGGAGATAGCAGTATAGAGAAAAGAAAATATTCCCTCTAATTTCATATTTTTTAATCACAAACCACTGTAAACTAAATTGCATAATGAACGAACCAAATTTACACATAATGAACCAAAAAAAACTACACTGGTAAGATGACACAATTGTAATGACCATTTAAACCCACAGGCTAGTTCCCCTGAATCCAATGCTCTTACCTTGATAAGCAAAACTGCTATCAAAGGAAAGTAAAGTGATATTTATTTAGGCCTTATTACTTGTCACAACTGAGGCTTCCACATAATAAATGCTTTTGATTCTCAATACAAACCTGTGGTATATTTCTCTCCTCTGCATACAGCTTAGAAAGGCTCAGGTAGGGAATAGACAACCAAAATGTATGAACTACATCATGTATATTCATTCAATAATTAATGATCAACTAATTTGATTGGTTGAGTTCACCTGAGGTTCAGAGACTTAAAAAATAGCCAACCTGGGTTTGATTCCCAGCATCCCATATGGTCCCCCAAGCACCTCTGGGAGTAATTCCTCAATACATGAGCCAGGAGTAACTCTGGTACATCACCAGGTGTGTCCCAAAAAGAAAAAAAAATCCTGAATTAGCTTAGAACTGAAATGACAACTCTAATACACAAGATTCAAAGTGATGATGACTTAAGGCAGTAGAAGATATCCATGTCTATATATCAGCCACTGAATCAAGGATTATTGATCATGCATAGAGAAATGATGGTTCAGAATTCATATGTATGTATAAAATCACCCAATATTATGCATTTTGTGTTGGAACAACTACTGCCAACAGGAAACTTAATTAAAATTTTTTAAAGGCAATACTAACAGGCCCAGATGTAGATCAGTAGTGAAGCACATGCCTTACATATGTGAGGCCCAGGATTTGGTTTGATCTCAGCACTCAAAAAAAAATAGTCACTGTAACTAAGAATTAAATTCTTCATTTACAATAACTGCCTTTCAAACACTCCAAAGCCAAAAGTTACAGTCCTAAACAGCACCGGTAGAGAAAAGTGTCACCAAAGAATGTTTTTGCCTTGATTTTCTTTCTTTTGAGGCCACATCCAGTAATATTCTAGGTCTGCTTAGTGGACAACACTGTTGGATTCTAGACATGCCAAATTAGGAAAGAAATTTAGCCTTGTCTCAGAAGTTTTTGAGCAATGCCACATTTATATCACACTTGCTGATTCTCCAGAGTAGAAAACATCATGTATCTGACCCAGGCTGTATACATGATGTATAAGCCCCATAATATGGTGAAGGGACATGACCTCCAAGGTGAGTGACTGACCAGGCCTTATTAGTCCCCAAGAGCAGAAGAGAAACCCCATCTACTAATCTACAATGTAGGACATGCTCCTAAGTCTCACACTCAGAGGACAAATATGACTTTGCTTCCCAGCTTCAGTGATCCCGGTTACATGACAAGAAGCAAGTATTTCATTTTCTGGGCTTCAGTTCCCTCATTGGGAGAACTGGATGACAATGACATTACAGAAAGTAGCAGTGAACACCAGATGGTGAACTTAGTATGCTACTCCGGCATGACCATGGGCTGCCTTGTGAACATCAGCCAAGATTTTCCTTTCTAATCTTAATTTTTTTTTCAAGTTTCAATGTTACTTAGAGTCTACAAATAGAATCAACAGAAGTGGTTCACAAATTAGGAAGCTGATTTTGAGTACATTGACATTTCCAACTGTTATATATACTCTCCTCCCAGCTGCTATATTTGTGTTACCTCAGAATTGTTGTCAAGATTAAATGGGAGTTTAAATGGCACATAAATCTGACATGTAGAGATTCAATAAATGGAAAGCCCCTTTTAGCCCTCTCCTCTACACAGCCTAATTCCTTTTAAGGCTTCCTGATGTCTACCTATGGTACACACAATTTAAGAAGTATAGATTCTCTCCTGGATGAGTCAGCAAACTTACTTCAATCTGAGAGTATATGGTTTTCATAAGAATATATATTTATATTATGATGTAAATCAGTGGTAAAACAAAATTAAATATTCAGAAATGCATCTTACAGGAAGCTTTAAGAATGTCTTTCTTCCCTTTATTGATTAGCCACCTAATGGAAAAGTATGTTCTACAATATTTCTTCTATTTGGCTTAGAAAAACAACAGATTTAAAGAAGTCTTACTTTCCAATAATGGAGAGTGTAAGACAATAAATTCAACTGGCATATTCTAGGTCAATGACTTATTATTCTATGTAAGCTCTGAATTTGACATACAATTCTGTTCTAATTCACTTTAATTCTTCAAAATTAGCTTCAAGGGGCCAGAAAGAAAGATAAACCCTGTGAGCAAATGCATCATATGCTGGAGCCCAGAGTTCAATTCTCAACACTACATGGTCACACAGGCACCGTGAGGAATAGTCCCCTACCACCAATGGGTGCAATCCTAAAATTAACCACCACAACAACAAAAGATTTTAACTATATTGCTCTGCTAGAATCCGGGAAGGGATCTAGAGAGAAAGTTCAAAGGACTGAAAAGCAGACTTTGCATGTAGCTGGTATTTGATGCCCTGTACCAGATGGTCTCCCAAGCACCACAAGAAGAAACCCCATAATCAACCAGTTAGGAATAGCCTCAGAGAACAGTTGGGTGTCACCCAAAAATAAAACAAAAAGAAAAATAGTCCCAAGACAAAGAAATGAAAACTGGAGTCACTTCAAGGAGGCGAAGGATTTAAGTATTTTATCTGGCTGGTATCAGGACCTGTTGGCCTGAGAATAGGTTGACAGATGTGAATTGTAAATTGCCAGGCAACAATAGGCCATGCAGAGCCAATATTTTGCCTCCAGAAGGTTTCCATACAGAAGTTTCACTGAAAGCTCAGACCAACTCTGAGTTTAGACCAAATCCTGAACTAGAGTAGGTTCTGTTTTTTCCAGGCAAGGAACTTAACAAGCAATTACATAACAAAGATCATCATAAAGCTGGGGCTAGAGTTCAAGTTGCTGAGCTCTTTGACTGGTTTCTATGATCAAAACAGCCAAATTAAGTGATAATCTCATTACTTACAGACCCGAACACAGCTCCTGATTTTCATCCATAAAATCAAATCCGAAGTGTGAAGGATGGCTGCATGGACTGAACCATAGAAAGCCCAGAAATCAAAACCTGTGACCATCAGACAGGCAGGGAGAAGAAACCACACTGGGTCACTGCACTGGGTTATCTGAATTGCTAGTATATTTTTTCATGGCAATCCTAGTCATCAGGCACCTGCAACTTGGCAACAAGTGAGCAAGAACACCTGTTGAGCAGAGTATGGATGATTTCTTTTTTTTTTTCTATTTTTAAAATTTTATTGAGTCACTGCAAGAAAGTTACAAGATTTAATGCTTGGGTTATGATTACACAATGATCAAACACCCATCCTTCCACCAGTGCACATTCCCCACCACCAATATCCCAGGTATACCCTCTCTTTTCCACCCTTCCCCTGCCTCCATGGCAGACAATATTCCCCATACTCTCTCTCTACTTCTGGGCATTATGGCTTGCAACACAGACACTGAAAGGTCATAACATTTGGTCCAATATCTACTTTCAGCACACATCTCCCATCCCAACTGATTCCTCCAGCCATCATTTTTTAGTGATCCCTTCTCTATTCCATCTACCTTTTCCCCTCCACTCATGAAGCAGTCTTCCAGCTATGGGGCAATCCTCCTGACCCTTGTATCTACTGTCCTTGGGTGTCAGCCTCATGTGTTGTTATTCTATATGCCACAAATGAGAGCAGTCCTTCTATTTCTGTCCCTCTCTTTCTGACTCATTTCACTTAGCATGATACTCTCCATGTTTATTCATTTACAAGCAAATTTCATGGCTTTATCTCTCCTAACAGCTGCATAGTATTCCACTGTGTAGATGTACCAGGATATACAAGTATAGATGATTTCTTGCTTAACAATATACAATAGCAAGGAAGAAGAAAGTTTTCATGATTACCAAGCCCTTTAAAAGCCCATTATGTATGTGGTTGCCTCCTCCAATGAAAAAAGTATAATACAGAATGAATTAGCAAAGTTCTGTTATTGAAGGTAGCAAGATTCTGGTGTCAGACACAAGAGTTTGTCCCAACTCCATCATTCCCTAGTTGTGTGACCTTGTATGGGTCTTTTCTCCGTGCTGTTCTTTTTTTTTTATAAAATGTATATAACACTACTTTTTATAAAAGTAGTGTTCATCACACAGGATGGGTGAGAAGATCTCAATAGATCATGAATATCAAATGTGTAACACAACGTCTATCATGGGTAAAAGTAGGAAGCAATCAAGTTTTTTATAGAAAGAATATCACTGATTAAGAACGAGGGTCTCTCTCCATTTGGAGATGATCAAGATCATATCTGAGTATCAGTAGGGGTTCTCCAAATCCCATTTATGGAAATGTGATGGTTATAAAAAATTAACAGTAAGTACCACTTGCTAAGACTGACTGCTCTATGTTAAGAACTGTATCTCAGCTCTGATTAAGTCAGTACTCCCCATTAAACTGTATGTTATTATCAATATTTTGTAGATTCCAAAAAACACATACAGCCAATAAGTGGTTGAGGCAGGTTTCAGAGCTGAGTGTGTCTGACTCCAAACAATTTTATCTTTCTTTTCCTAAATGCCCAGAACAAGGGCACTTGAAACAATATCTAGTAAGAAACATGACATAAGGATAGTTATCAAGAGCACTCATGAAAACATTTCATTGATTTTTCAGTGTTATAAAGTTTGTTACTGAGAAGATTTTCTGTAATCAATAGAGTGAAATCTAGAAGTATAATTCATTTATGGAGGCAAGAGAGTCTCTCAGCACAAAATTCCCTAATAATAAATAGATGAAGTTGAATTAGCCAAGAATATCCACATAACTACTTGACAACAATGTGCGAAAGCTGTATTCAAGTGTCATTCAAGTGGCTGTCTAACAGGTGACTTGGGGAGGGCGGTCCCTCCAATATTTAAAACAATCTATGAATCTATATCAACATCAAGAATAAATGAATAGCAACTGGAATACCAAAAGATACAATGTTATATCAACTTGACACCATAGAGAGTTTTAGAAAATGTAACTGAGAGAAAAATTTACTGTTTTTTTACTCTAGGGACAAAGAAGTGGGACCCACAGTCTGAGGAGAATTAGTATACCAGAAACTCCTGTAGAAAACAGTGTGGAGTGTTCTCAGTAAACTTAAAATTGAACTTCCACATGACCCAGTAATTACACTTTTGATCATCTATCCCCAGGACATAAAAACACTCTCTCTCCCATCAAATGCTTCCTTGACAGTGGGACTGTCTTTTCTTTTTTGGGGGGAAACCCTAGCAAAAATAGTGAGTTATGTGTTGAAACATGGACTGTAACCAAGATAAAGCGTAAACGAAGTGAAACTTATCACTTACAAGGGCGGGGACCGGGGGGGCTGGAGGGGGCGGGAGGTATAATGGGGTGGTTGGTGATGGAATATGGGCACGGGTGAAGGGAAGGGTGCTTGAGTATTGTATAACTGACATAACCCTGAGAACTATGTAACCCTCCACATGGTGATTCAATAAAATTTAAATAAAAAAAAAAACACACTCTCTCTCAAATGGACATATGGACACCAATGCATGTTGTTGGCACTCATACACTAGCTAAGATATGGAACCAAACTAGGTGTCCAAAGACAGATAAATGAATTATAAAGATGTGATATATATACACAATGAAAAACTATGCAGCTGCAAGGAACAATAAAATCATGCAATTTGCCGTAATATGGTTAGAACTGGAGGATATCACGTGGTGAATGAAGTAAGCCTAAAGAAGAAAGAAAAACAGAGTGATCTCATTTATCTGAAGAATATAAATCCCGGATGAGGAAATGTGTTGCAGTAAAAGGAGGATGCCTACATCATCCTTGAACCCAATATTTATTGAAGAGACAGAGAAAGAAAGAAATCGAGGAGAAGAAGAGAATAAGAAGTAATGGATTAACTGACATCAGGGCTTCAGTTGTACCAATGATATGAGTGAGAGGTATAACCATATACCCAAAATAGATTCAACAGAACTGAAAACATGAGATCTAAGCAGCAACTACTGAAATTTTCAATGTGTCTGTCAAATTGACAGGCAAGTGCGGGGTGGGGGGTTGTTTGCAATGGAGAGGGAAGAATCTGGGACCACTGGTGGAGGAATTGGTGTTGGATTATTGTATGCCTAAAACGCAACTATCAGTCAACTCGTAAATTATGGCTTTTTAATAAAAATTATTTTTTAAAAAATAACAAATTTGTGAGCTAGGGAAGGAAGGGTGGCCACAACGGAAGGAGTGTGGTGCAACATTCTTTCTACTAAGTACATACTGTGGGCAGAGGAAACAAAGCAAGGTCTGTCTAAAGTTGGATGGTTTAGTAGCTCAGAGTAGGAAGGAAATAGATTCAGATTCCTGTCCCATCTCTGCGAAGATGTGTCTTGGGCAGGTTATAAAATGAACCTTAACTAAATGTTGGATAACATTATTGTTATTTCTTCGTGAGTATACAATTAGTCTGGGAACCTGGGAAAGAACCAAAGCTAATCACTAGCTACTCTTTTTCAAGATATTGTAGCAATACAGAAGTGAGCGGTTCAGAGGGGATCAGAATGTAGCTAAAGGACCTGCTTTGCCACTCTGAGTCTATTCATTTAATCCCTAATGCCTAGTCCCCAGCATCAAGCTGACAGTCTCACTCTCTGCCATCTTTAGGAGGAATTTCCTGCAGCACTGCCTTTTCTTGAGAGTGAGCACCTACACTTGAAAGGGGCTTGACCCCTCCCCTCTATGAGCAGAGTGACTAAAACGATGCGTGGAAACAGCTCATGGAATGTGATCCCCTTACAAGCACCACCACTAAAAAACCGCTTCCCTCCAGAAGTACACAAGCGCCACAACCCGGCACGTGACTTCACGCACTACAACCAAATGTGCAAGCAGTACAGCCAGGCTTTTGTGAAACCCCTAGACATCACAACAGAAGAAAATAAAGGGAAAGGAAGAGGACAGGAAGAGAGTGAAGATTTCCCTAAATAATCTCTACTTGTAAACTCAAAAATAGGAAAGAGCTCTATTTGTCAGAACTGACTTACTTCTGGAAGTTTCTACACTTAAGGAAAGGTTAAACTTAAATGGCAGTTAAATTTTCGTGTGTGAGCTCTCCCTTATTGAAATGTAATTTAGCTGCACAGGGTAATGCAAATCATTCACACAGGGGTGAGGCTTGCCAGCTCCACAACCAGATTTTGAGTGCTCAGATCAGTGCTCATCTGGATCAAATGTCTTATATGGTTACTGAAGATCTTATCTGTAATATAGATAAGTTCCCTCGTCTGTAATATAGAGATGAACTTACTACCTGCCTGAAGGCCAGAATAAGGATTTGCAAGACACAGCACTCTCTGCCTGCCTACCCTAGCAAGAGCACTGTAACAGGACAAAAGGTCACTATGTTAAATGAAGTGAGATTACTTCCCATCTATACACCAGAGTTGTCTTTCCATTCCCTTGCATCTTCTTTTATTTATTTATTTATTCATTTATTTTTGGTTCTGGACTCACATCAACTGTATTCATGGCTTACTTCTAACTCTGTGCCCGAGGTTCACTCCTGGCAGGATTTAGGCAAGCATATGCACCATATATAGTGCCAGGGATTGAACCCAGGCTGGCTGCATGCCATCAAGGTATCATGCTGAGTGAAATCAGTCAGAAGGAGAGGACGGATACAGAATGGTCTCTTTGTGCTATATGGGATATAAAGAAGCCTAGTGAGGGAGTAACAAATGACCCAAAGCAACAGAATCTGAGAACTGGTCCACAGAACTGAGCTGAGCTGAGCTGACCAAATGGAAAGGATAGGAAGGGAGCTTGAGGCACTGTGGAGAGGAAGTAGACTTTGGTAATAGACTACAACCAAGCTTTTGTGCAACCCCTAGACATCACAACAGAAGGAAACAAAGGGAAGGGAAGGGGGCACGGAGAGAAGTGAAGATTTCCATAATCAATCTCTACTTGTAATCTCAAAGTGTGATGTTGGGACATGGTATACATGAAACTATCTTTGACAGTGTTGTAGATCATGCTGTCTCAAAAAAAAAAAAAAATCGTAAGAAAAAACAAGCAAGATGTCTGACCCTGGGGGATTAGATTCCGTGAAGAAGACAGACTCAAGAGCAGTAAAATAGGCCAAGTACAACAACAAAGGCTTAACCTACCATTATACTCATAATGTAAGCAGAGGGGAGAGGGAGTTAACTTAACTTGGAAAATTTCGGGGAGGAGAAAATTCCAGATATTAATCTATCAGGATGAGTAGAGTAGGTGGCATAGTTCTGGAGAAATAATTTAGCCAGAAAAAAGTTATTTCATCAAAAATGTTAATAAAATTCTTTTCAAGAGTTCAGTTTATAAAATATCAATAATATGTATACTCCATTCTGGAACTTCCTGCATTCCAGTTCCAGATCAAGGTATGTAATTTAATTTCTCTGTTTTATGGAAATCTCTCTCTTTTTTTCTCTCTCGCACTTGTATTCTCCTCTAATATTTCCTAAGTAAAACTACTTTGCTTCACTATATATGCCATAATTAATATCCAGAATATTAAGAAAATTTGATAAGATTATTAAAATGTAATATCTTTGCACTCTTTTTAAGTTAATTCATAAATTGATTATTTATGAGAAAGGATTTTAGTTGAGAATTGCTGTCCAAGTAATTGAAAACTAAAGAAGTCATGTGAAAAATAGACACTAAAACTCAAATTTTAGAGTACTTGAGAAAGAGAAGAATACACCACAGGAGCACTTTGAGAATGGTTAAATGTGAACTAACTAATGAAGCATACCTATGATTGGGCCAGTAAATTGGATTCTCTATAAAAGCTGAGGACATTTCCTAACCTTGTACCCTTAACTCCTAATGCAATTCTTGGCAATACACGTTTGATTAACAGGTGAACACATAGAAGTGGATTGCTGGCTTAAAAATAAGTGATAAATCATTTTTGGATTGAACATCATAATCATTACCCCTTTTAATGGGCACTTATTATATGCCAGACATTGCATTAAGACTGTACACCAGAGTACTCAACTAATTTGACCTGCCACCCCCCTTCTAGGTAAAAAAAAATTACACCTCACTCCGAACTCTGGAATCTCCTGGAAATCTATCTTTTAAGCCAACAAACAGAAGCACACCTGAGATTCCCACTGTACCCCCTACTGTGTCAGCACCCCCTAGGGGGCAGTAAGTATCCTCCACTTTGGAAGACTGAGTGCAACTCTTTGTTGCACAGTTGTCACAATTTAATCTTCTGAACTCAATTCTCTTTTTATTTCCATCTGACATATCGATTCACTGATCTTACAACTATCTATTGGGAGACTAATATTTCTTAGGGACTGCTAAGAGCTCAGGCCAGGAGACAAGGCATCTTCTCTTGTGGAAGTGACATCCTAATGAAGAAACACAGCGTAAACAAGGCAATATAGCAGTGCAAGGTGATGTAACAACAGAATACATAATCAACAATATACAGCATATTTACAAGTTATGTTAATTACATTATATTACATCCTAATTTTATGTTGGGTTTCTCAGTAAACAGACTGTGAGACTACGGCGAAAGTGAAGGAAAGCACTGGGCTAAGAGACAAGTGGGTTATGATTGAGGCTGAAAGAAGTCCTCAGTTAACCCCACAGGAAGTTCTCAAGCTGGGATGGCCTTGGGCCTGGGCATCTGGAAATTTTTACCCTCCTGGCAATCACTCTGCAGATGCAGGCTTCAAAGGGAAGAACCCATGACCTTGGGGGAGACAGTACACTTCAACCAAGGACAATTTCCAAGGAGGGCTGACAGCTGAGCACTGATAGCTGAGGATAGACAGGTGGCATCTCTACCCACTAGCTAGAGATAGCTAAGTCCTTCCATCTTAATTATGATGTTCTTCTCTCTTTTGCCCACTAGAATGTAGACAGCACAAGAGAAGGGTCAGATCTTTTATTTCTCTCACATATCTCAGTTGCTTAGATCTAAGGATCTGTACTTCAAAGAGTTTGGTAAGTAAACGCGTTAGTAGTATTAATTTGCTACATCATAAACTGAAATATAAAATTAAGCTTCAAGAGGATGAGGTCAAATAGAAAAAAAGGTAATTTATTTATTTGCATTTATAATCAGTACAAAATTATAAAAATGTGGTTTTTTAAAAATATTTTGAACAGGGGAGGGGCTGGGGAGCTTGGGGCCATACCTGGTGGTGCTAAAGGGACCATGTGGTAAAGGGGTGCATGTGGTAAAGGGGTGCCAGAGACAGAACTCAGAGCTGCAACATGCAAAGCATGTGCTACAGCCCTATGCGCTATCGACACAGCCCCGCTTTTAAACACCAGAAAGTAAAATAAGTGATTTGAAAGTTTGCTTATGAGTTATTTACTTTCATATTCTGACTTAGTGGCTATCATTAGAGACTGAATTACTTCTTCCTTAAAAGCCAGGTTCAAGTCCTAAATCTCAGTCACTCAAACGATAACCGTATTTTGAGATACAGTTTTTAGGGGGAGTTAAAATAAGGTCTTCAAATTAGGCATAATCTACTATAATTGGTGTCCTCATCAGAACAGGAAATTTGAAAAAGACATGCACACACAGACTGCTGTGTGACTGTGAACGCAAATGGAAAAAGTAAACCTCTAGAAGCCAAGGAAAGAGACCTCAGAAAAAAAACTGACCTTGATCTTCAAGTTCTAGCCACACAACTGTGACGTAATAACTTTCTGTTGTAAAAGCCACCAAGTCTGTGGTATTTTTCATTCTGGCACTCTTTGAACACTAATATTCCTAACATTGCTGAGAAAGGTGCTTGCAAAGTCACAACAAACTCAATACACAAGGTAAATGTTGGATCAGGATTACCATTAAAGACAAAAAACAAATGCCGGTGAGTGTGTTAAGAAAAGGGACCCCTCATATAATGCTGTGGAAAATATTCTGGAGGCTACTCAAGAAAATAAATAGCACCACCAAAAGATCCAGCAACTCCATATCTAGGTATATAGTTTTCTTCTTTAATCATAATACAAGAGACACCTCTATTTCTATGTTGACAGCAGCATTAGTCAGCCAAAGCATAGAAATAACCAAAATGTGCATGAACAGAGTATGCACATACACTCATACACAGGAGTAGTCTCACACAGAAATTCTGCCATTTTCTGTAACGTGGATAACCCTAGAGGTCATTACACTAAGTGAAATAAACTAGAGAGAGAAAAACAAATCAGGGACATGTAAAATCTGATGGGAAAAAAATCAAACTTACAGAACCAGAGAATAAAGTGATTTCCAGGGTGTGTGTGTGGCTAGGGGGGGCGAGGGCGAGGGGGAAGGAAACAGAGTTTGGTTAAAAGAATCTTACTTTTAGTGATAAAGTGGATAGTTCTGAAGGTATCTAATGAATAACGTTATGACTGTAGTTATTAGCACTCTTGTATTATGTTATTAATAAGAGTGGAACTTAAATGTTCTCACAGAAATAAAGATAACTGTGTAAGTGATATAGGCAGGCAGGCAGATAAGGAAGGCCCCCTCCCAAGGCAATGGCAAAAGCCAACCTGCAGAAAACAGGAAAAAACAAGAACTAAGGCCTGATAAGACTCTAACCTATTTACAGCAACAGACCCAGAGAAGCTCCTGCAGAAACAAAACACCAGGAAAGGAACTTCAAAGAAGACCATCACCACTCCTTGAAGAAGCCCACATTCTCTCTTGAACGCACTCTGTCTCTGTCTCTGTCTCTCTGTCTCTATCTGTCTCTCTGTCTGTGTCTGTCTGTCTGTCTGTCTGTCTGTCTGTCTGTCTGTCTGTCTCTCTCTCTCTCTCTCTCTCTCTCTCTCTCTCTCTCTCTCTCTCTCTCTCCTTTCTCTCTCCCTCCCTCCATGCCTTCAAAACCCTCCAAATAAAATCTGGTTTTTTTTTTTTTTTGGTTTTTGGGTCACACCCGACGATGCACAGGGGTTATTCCTGGCTCTTCACTCAGGAATTACCCCTGGCAGTGCTCAGGGGACCATATGGGATGCTGGAATTAGAACCCGGGTCGGCCGCGTGCAAGGCAAACGCCCTACCCGCTGTGCTATCGCTCCAGCCCCAAAATAAAATCTGTTTTACTTCACTGTTTGTCTGCTCCTGAAATTCTTTTCTGCAAGGTGAGACAAGAACCCAGTAACCCTGGGTCCAGAGTGGAAGAAGCAGATGAAGAGAAGGTGACTGTCTTTCTCCTCCCCACTTCACATAAGTCACCAGTGGAGCCCACAGACATCATAAGGAAATATATATATATACATATATATATATTTATATATGTGTGTGTATATATATATGTTAATTAACAGTATGGGGAATCCTGTCATAAGGTTTTGATATATCAAATCATCTTGCTGTGCATTTTTGTTTGTTTTTACTTTTGGGCCACACCCAGCAGTGCTCAAGGCTTACTCCTTGTTCTGCACTCAAGTACCACTCTTGAAGGGCTAGTGGGGATCATAGATTCTAGGGATCAAATTCAGTGAACCAGGAAGCGAGGTAAGTGTCCTACCTACTGCACTTCGCTATGCATTTTAAATGTTTTAATATTTTATTTGTCAATCACATATAAATAAAATTAAAATAGCACATGTGAAAACTCATTTTAAATAATATTCTTGATAAGCAAAAGTTAAATCATTTTGATTCTAAATAATCTGATTTGACATTGCTTTTCCATTGTTATGTGGCTTTTACTATTAGTAGACAAGAAGCGGGCCTTAAAATGTTGTTCTCGCCTGTTTTCATCATTATTTAATCTGAAGTTTCTCTTCAAGGGGCATTTTCAAATGGCTTGGTGGTGAGTATATACTTAGCTTAAACAAAATAATATAACTGAAGAGTCACTTACTGGATCCTACTTCAAAATATTTTTAAAGGGGCTGGAAAGATAGAACAACGGGTAAGGCACATACCTTGAGTGTGGCCAACCCAGATTCAGTACCCACTACAGTCTCCTGAGCACTGCTAGTATCCTGAATACCTGAGCACCTTGCCAGGAGTAAGGCCTGAGCATTGGCAGACATGGCCCCAAAACAAACCAAAAAACGTCCAAAATATGTTTAAAGCAAACAGAAAGGTGAGAATAATGGACTCTTCTACTTCCCCACCTCATTGAATTGCATTCCCCACTGAAGAAAACTTTCAAAGTGCTCAAGATAAAAGAATACCTGACATGCCAACCAAGGAAGGGCACTAGGAATTCCACCAGCAACCATCCCTGCTACTCATCAGAACCCCTTTACATTTTTAGATACGCCAAAACAAATAAAAATCTTATATTTTCCTCCCAGACGCCTGATGATTGTTTTAACCAGTCTCTGGGAGGTATCAGCTCCACCTTGGAGACCAGTCTACTTGCTAAAACAAAGAGAACAGCTATTTCTTGAATTACTTTCCAGACAAAAGCCATCTCTGCCCTTGTTCTATTGCAAGTAGAATTACCCAGGGGCCCAGAGTGACCTACCACTGTTTGAAATCCCTCTCAAAACAACAAATGTCAACCCTCAAGCTCCTTATTCAAGGGCATTTACTCTCCTGATAGTCTGAAGTGTCCCTACCTAGTAGAAATAAAATTGTTAAATCACTCAGCATTCCCTAAAGGGAATGTAGGGTTGAATGTTATTCTTTGGTATTTGAATCTCCACGTTCAACCCAGAGGATGCACAATTTAGAAGCGATATAATTGAATTTCGTTTACCAGCCTGCCTGGGCTTGTTGTCTGTCACTCATCAAATCCAATGTCTTTGTAAAAGGCTTTAGAAACCACATGTTAATGTCACTGAGCAGATAACATATTAGCTGTTAATTGACACAGGATAATGCTCCAAGATTGTGTTCCTGTCTTTGTTGGGGGGTGATAAATGACTTATTATTCTTCAGGGCCATTTTTCCCCTTGCAATTTTCAACAGGGTTATAATCTAAACTCCCCTATCCATTTAGTGTTGGTTTAAGTCAACCTGCTTCTGTTTTTGTAGCAAGATCGGTTTAGTTACAATGTTATACTCAGCTCTTTCAGAGTATATATATATATATATATATATATATATATATATATATGACTTTAAGACTAATTTTCCCTCGGAATCATCTTTTTTTTAATACCAACAAACTTTCCTTTAGTATCAGCACTTTTAAGGGTTTAGGTATATAGCTGTAACCAACTTATATTTCTCCAGACTACCTTCAATCCTTTCTTTCATATGGGAGCCAAACCTGGGCATAGAGGTAGAACGCAGAGCCTTGCTGATAGTGTGCATGTACTTGACCTGCATGCCTGGACTTCCTGACCATCCATTCTTATTATTAAGCTCTTCATAAACATTCAGATATCATGTTTGGTGCACATACGCTATCCTTTTTCTCTCGATTAAATTTTAAATAAATATCACCAAAGAAGTTAACTTAAGGCATTCCTTAGTTCCTCATGCGTACCATAGGAAAATGTCTTATCTTCCATAATTGAGTTGTGGGTTACTACATGAAATCACCCCACAAAATGATGGTACCACCATTAATCTGAACTTGGTGTGAATATGTTGATTGAAACTTAATAAAATTCATTTACTTCATATTGTTTTGACTTTAGTCAGTATTCTATTAATATGTAAGAATGAAACTGATAAACACGTTTAATATCACCAAAATTGTATCCGAATTGTTTGGAAAGAATATAAAGGTGGTGAAAATTGTCACCTTTTTCTGTCATCTGTTAGTAAAGGTAGAAAGACACGCATGTTTAGGTGATTTTTTTTACCACAGGAAAATTACTTCTATTTTCCTATTTGAATCTGTTATAAACTTTATAAGGCTGAAAGCTATTGTTATTTATGCTTTAAAAAAATAATAATCTCAAAAAGGTAAATAACTTACCCAGGGTTTCAGTTAGATTTAAGTCTTCAGATTCCAAATGCAATATTATTTCTATGGGAGCAAAGAGCTTAGACACACTTCAGCAAAAAACTGAATTTTAGGGGGTTTTTTATTGTTGTTTATTTTTTTGAGTTTAATAGGTTTTTAAATACCTCATAGCTTCTTTTCATTTGCATTTTGCTATTTGCAAACAAGACTGTGTAATTTGCCACATGTGAGCCTACCAAATTTTCAATTATGTAAACTGTCTTTTCACACTCTTTGAATAGACAGGAAGTAGAGTCTTTCACCACATCCTCTTTAGCTCATATATTTGGCCTTAGAGTAAACAAAGGTGCTTTCACATTCCCTCTCATGCTCAGTTACCTGACAATAATTCCTGAATAAAATAAACTTGTTGGAAAAGATATTCTGTAAACCTGGAATTACAGCAAAAGTTCTAGGATTAGTGACCTTTCTTCCACACTGATTCCTACAGATCTGGAGCTTTGGATGCCTAAAGAAACAAAACTCTGTCTTCTGTCAAAAACTAATCAAAGTCCTTAAGTTAGTCCCAAATGTTTTTTACCAGGGTATTGCTCTGGATACCCAAATGGGTTTCCCACAAGGGAATTTCCTGCAACTACAACTGACCTCTTCCACCCCAGACACTAGACACTCAGAGCAGTTTGTCTGGAGCCCATCTGGCCTCTGAGATTAGGGAGGGAGGAGGAGCAGCCCTCCAAGGCATTCATTCCCTGGTCTGTCTCCCAGAGGAACTCTGCTTTGTTTGCACCCAATCTCTAAATCCTGCCAACTTCAACCTTAAAGCAGTTTCCTTAAGGGAGAGAAGAGAAGAAAATCATCTTGATTTTAAACTCCTGAATTTATTAAGCATTTGACAGAACAAAAACGGTTGACAGTCTTAAATATGTTCAATGCTGTAAGTCAAAATTAATGCTTAAAGCTACGTTTGGGCTGTCTAAAGATTTGGCCTTTCCATTCAGGAAGACCAGCATGAACAGTAGTTTCTATAGTTCATTCTGGTCAGGGGGAAAAACAAAGACTTGTTTTAGAAATATAAACCAGTGATTGAATAATCACCAGTAACAAGGCATAGGACACAGTTAGCGGAGGATGAACAGCAGTGTGAATGGATCCGGACACAGCGGAGAGGTGTCTCTTAAGCATGTCCCACTAATATAGGCTCAAGAAACATTTGAGTTAAAGAGAAAAAAATAGAAACTAGCATTGAAGGCCAACATATTTTTTTAAGCAAGCATTTATTTTTATTTTTTTTTATTTATTTTATTGAATCACCATGTGGAAAGTTACAAAGCTCTCAGGTTTATGTCTCAGTTATACAATGCTCAAACACCCATCCCTTCACCAGTGCCCATATTCCACCACTAATAAAAAAAAAAAAACAGTATACATCCCACCCCTCACCCCCCAACCACCCCCCCCCGCGTAACTGATAAATTTCACTTCCTTTTCTCTTTACCTTGATTACATTCCATATTTCAACACAAAACTCACTATTGTTGTTGGAGTTTCAACACAGACTCACTATTTTTGTTGGAATTTATCCCCCAAGAATGCAGCCCTATTGACAAGGAAATATTTGATAATTAGTTTTCCACTGATGAGAATGAAGAGATAAAAAGTCCTATGGCCACGGTAGCAGCCATGCGGTTTACAATTTCTGTATTTTAGTAATTAAGTCCAGGGAGATTTAAGTTGGAAATTGAATCATTTTCCTTCCTGGAGCAGCATGGAGCAAAAGCTTAGTTCACAGTCTGGATACATGGTTGCAAGCACTCGCTGGAACCCCAAGTTATATAGCTGGCTCTGGCTCCTGCTCGTTCCATAGCCACTCGGCTGTGCAAAGGCACGACCACCCAAGTCGAATCTCAGCCGGAGCCCGAGCTCCGGATGGCCAACTTTTTTGTCTACCATAGATTTCCAGAACATAAATAGGAAAAGTAGTAAAATATGCCATGGGGGGCTCCCACACAGTACTCAGGAAGTTCCAAGTTCCCACCTGCAGCATAATCCTGCAGTGCTTGGGCCTGGGATTACCCAGCCACTCAAGGGGGTATTCAAGGTGGGGCTGCCAGGGTCAAACCCAAGGGGTGCTGCAAGGGGTCTTATGGTTACACTAAGTGTTTGGGAGACCATGTATCTCAGAACAAATACTGTACTATCTTCCTGCCCCAGTAAAATGTGTCTTAGTTGACATTGGTGCATGACCAGCACATTCTCCATTTACCTGATCTGCATTATCTCACCTGACTATTATGTGCCACAATTTCTTCCCACTTTATTTTTGAGGTGCCAGGGTCAAACTCAGGGCTCCACACTTGTAAGCCATGCCTATACATCTCCTACCCTCCAATTTAAGAAAGTTAAGGTGCCAAGGTCACAAACTAAGCAAATACATAACTAGAAATATTTCAATTGCCTTTATATTGGCATTTCTTTTCCTCTTCTACCTACCAAAAGAGGATATATAGACACATACATATGTATGCAAATATATGTGTATACATATATACGAATATATACATATATACGAATATAATTTTATAAAGCCTCCATCATAATAGTAACTAAATTGTGTGTAGATAGTTTTCTTGCCACCTTGATGCTGTTTTGTTTTTGCTACTCTCAAAAGGAGCAATGTTTTGTTTAGCCATGGCTGTTAAAATCATTTTTGCATTTTTATTTCACCCCATGGAAAGCATTTGTTTAGTTAACTAGACCAGCAAATTGAAGCTAAATCACAAAGCACCATCATACTTGATGAATGTTAGTTGGAGGTTTTAGATAGTTACTTTACACTTAGCACACACATTTATCGTTGCTAATTAAATTAAGCACAAATTATGTAGCATGAAATTTCAGTAATCATTTTTTTCTTTTCAGCTGTCATCACTCTGTTTTTAAAGTTTTCTCTGCTTTTCTTTAAATGAAATCATTTTAGCTGGGTTTCATTGCATTTTTCATTTCCTTATGAAACCTTAAAGAAAATATAAACTCTTTCTCAAAGTCTTTCCACCTTGGAAATTCTAGCAATTTGGTTCTATCCTCTAACATTCAAATTTCGTTCCTTCCTGTTTAGGTTGGATGAGTTTTCACAGGAACTGAATGTATTCCATTGAGATCTTTCCCTCACATCCTCCACCATGTGTGGTCAATTAAATCCCAGCAGTATGGAAGAGTTTTCCTCTAAACTGCTGCACTTCCTGGGAAACACTGCAGTTTGCATTCTAAATCTCTAAATATTGTTAAACCTCAATTTAACAATATTTAGGCAATTGAGAAGAAATTGACAATTTCTTCTCAATTGCCTCAGCACAGAACATCAAGTGATCCCACCATTTAAGAAATGACTTTTTTCACTCAGTTCTCCCCCCTCCTCATAGGATTGTCTTTACTTTTGTAAATGATCTCATGCAAATATGCACCTGGATTTGACAGTGGATGCACCACTCGGAAATGCATATATTAAATTACCGCTAGAAAAATAAAACTGAAACACAAAACAGATGCCTAAAATACAATCATGGGGACTAGAGGGAATGATGGGAGTCACAGAATGAAAAGGTATTTTGTGCTTATTTTAGTGGAAATTTGAGGTGGAGGTGATGGTGGTGGTGGCAATAGGGTAAAATGATCAGAATCTGTTTTTAAAATATGATAAAGTAATGCAATATCTTATGCTTTAGGGGAAAGTGTTCCCTAAATACGTTCCTTGAAAAGTGTGTTTTCTTTGGTTTTTTTGACACCCATTTAAATGTATGAAGTAAACTAACTGTTGCATTAGACCTCAAAATTTTATTTATATCATTAGATATAATTTGTATTAGAAAAATACCTTTAATATTTTTCTTTTTTTGCTTTTTGGGTCACACCCGGCGATGCACAGGCGTTGCTCCTAGCTCTGCACTCAGGAATTACCCCTGGCGGTGCTCAGGGGACCATATGGGATGCTGGGAATCGAACCCGGGTCGGCCGCGTGCAAGGCAAACGTCCTACCCGCTGTGCTATTGCTCCAGCCCCAATACCTTTAATATTTTATGAACATGAATTACCCTCTTTGACTCTATGAAACCATTTTCCCTGGAAAAATTAGCAGTTAACAATTTCCAACAACTTTGTATATAAATCAGGTTTCAGGGAATATGCTTCCAACTTAAAAAACGAACTGTGATAACCATGCTGCCGGCCAGGCTGTTTCACTTGGGGAGTCCTAGAGGGGGGCGGGTGAGATCCCTCACCACCCCAAGGGACCCAGCCCCAGCAGCTGAAAACCTCCGGAACCCAACTGCCACCCTGCTCACGGCTGCTCTCCACATGCTCGGGCCGAGCCTCGCCCAAAAATGAACCTAACCTTTTCCTGGACTGCATGGCTGCGACACTTCATAGGACACACCCTACCCATACTCCAAAAGTATCACACCGCATTTGATGGGGTTCAAAGTGGGAGGCAACCAATCTTAGAGGAAAATATTTTCTTTACAGCCTTACAGAAGGGCTTAATGGCGCCTGGGTGAAATACAACAATCTTCACCCTCTTTCCTCCAGGGATACTTTTTTTGTAGCATTTTCAGTGGTTTTTAATAACAATGCAAAATATATTATTTTGGTCCTACTGTGTGGCAGGGATTGGGGCTCAGGAGGGAAACATCTGAAATATGGTGGTGGGAAGGTGTCACGGTGGTGGGATTGGTGTTTGAATATTAAATGTAATCAAATATTGTGAACTTCTTTATAAAATAAAAAATAAATAAAAATTTAAAAAAAGAAGTTGTCAGTACCTGACAATTAGACTAATCCCAATTAGTCTCTTTTATAACCTTTTTTCTTTGTTGCACTTGTTTTAATACATATGCACAATATTTTACTGAATTTATGTATGCAATATTTGATTTTGGTTTTGGGCCACCCTCAGCCCCACCATTGTTCTCAGGCATTCTCTTGGCATTGCACTCAATGATCACTATTTGATCACTCATCATTTTCAAAAACAAAACTATTTTTCTGCTAAACTCACTTAACCACAGTTAACCTTTACTCAAAATTCTTTCGAGTAAAGACAAGTATGTTATATCTAGGTTTAAAATAGCAAGATATTCCTCTCAAGGGCCCAAATAGCTCAATATTACCTTGTTACATAATTGTAAATTATTCTTTGCATTAGAAAACTATATGTGGTTCCAGGGTGCGAATCCAGATCAGCCACATGCAAAGCAAGTACACAACCAACTCTTCTACTGATCCAGTCCCTGCAATATTTTTATTGAGTATTAATGATTGCTGGATATGACACTATTTTCTCAAATGAAAAAAAAAGGAGTGTTAAATAACTATCATCACATGCTTTCAAATTGAGGCCATGTCCTTGTGTGAGGTATATTAAAATATAGGGGAAAACATACATGCCTTAGAATTAATGGGACATCATTTGTGTACTTTTTGTAGTAATCTATGTACTCTATTCATCAGAAGCGCCACATTTGAGGGCAAGGACCTGCACTATTTATCCTGCAGAACTAGTCATTAGCATATTATGGAGTACATGGTACATGTTTATTGAGTAGGTAAACAGCTGGACGGCCAGATGGCCAAATGGCCACAAAGGTATCTCGTGGCTAAGTAACACGTTCTGTGAGAAGGTCTTAGTCTCATTCATATTTTTTCATCCTGAAAAAGAAACTTATTTATAAAATAAAAAATAAATAAAAATTTTTTAAAAAGAAAAGAAGTTGTCAGTACCTGTGGTAGATTAGCAGGTAGGGAATTGCCTCGAGCATGGCCAACCTAGCTTCTGTCCCCAGCACCCCATAGGGTCCCTCGAGCACCACGAGAAGTGATCTCTGAATCCATAACCAGATGAAGCCCCGAACACTGTTGAGTGTGGCCCCAAGTCAAAACCATAAATAAAAGTTAAAATGAAGCTGTGTTCTAGACTTGGAACTAATTTTTACATTTCATATATTTATATTTCAATAACTTTGCAACTTTTTGTTTTGGCAGCTTTTCTTTTGGCTGAAGAATATTGTTTTGTACAAGTAAGCCTTCATGAGTGTAAGAGCTGCCACACAATCCCCACATTTTGATAACAAGTTATCTCATATGTCTGCATTTTCAAAAAAAAAAACACTATTTTTCTGCTAAACTCACTTAGCCACAATTAACCTTCACTCAAAATTCTTTCGAGTAAAGACCGTATGTTACATCTAGGTTTAAAATGGCAAAATATTCCTCAAGAAGGCCAAAATAGATCAATATTGTCTTGTTACATAATTACAAATTATTCAGGTCAGTTGTAACTGCATGCTTCCCTCCCCCCACCCCATTCTTGGGTTAAAAACCATCCATTCAAGGGGTGAAATTTGGACTGATTTTCCCAAGCAGTGACAGAGTCCATTGAGGCATTACACAAAGACAAAACACAAAGGAAATGCCTTCAATGCAGCTAATCTGAAAAAGGTCCTTCCAGAATAAACCTTTGCCAAAAAAAAAAAAAAAAAAAAAAAAAAAAAACCACCTCAGAGAATCAAACTCTCAAAGTCCTCTTTGAGACTATGGTCCAACAATATTGGCCTCCATCTGTTTGTCAGATAGGCCCAGTTGTCTACTCTCCAGGCAGTCACAAAATCTTTTCTCTTCCAAGGGTATGACAGTCCCCTGTCCTCAATCCCTCTCCTTTCCCTCAGGAAAGAGCCCACTATTGTATAATCTCTGGACGGCTGGAAGAAGCCTTGGTGACTCTCCCTGTCTCTCCTCCTGCGTTCTGTGGACTCCGGCCGCTTCCATCCTGGGGCAGACCAGGCCATGGGGCAGATGAAGGAGGAAACAAGGACCAAGCCAGCTGATCATCAGTTGCCGTTTCTTCCATTCTCCCCACGCACCTGTTCCAGTCTCACTGAGCCCGCATTCTAGTCTCACACTGCCCTCATTCCCGTCTCCTCCTGTCTCTCCCGCTCATCGCTCCACACTCCCTCTCGCAGCCGCATCTCTCGTCTCTCCACGCGCCTGCTCCTGCATTCTTCCCCACATTCTTCTCTCTCTGTCCCCCTTGCTATTCTCTCCATGCTCCATCTTGCTGCCCTGGTCTCTCTCTCATCTCTCTCCAACTCCCCATAGTGGGGGTAGTCAGCACACCCTGGCCAGCAGCAAAATCGACATAAGAAAGCCCTTCCTCTGCTCAGGGACAAAATACCACTTAAGGTGTTTTTCTCCTTTCCTTAGTCCAATAACTTAATTAACATCTTAATTCTACTTCTTAATATTAGTTATTTTGTATGGACACTGTAAGAGATACATTAAGCTTGTAGGGTCACTCTCCTGGGGAACATCTCGCCACAGACTTAGACTACAGTGCTCAGGCCGGATTAATCATTCCTAACTCTAGCAGGGTCTGAATCTAGTATTGCTTTTTGGATGATGACAGCATTTGTCCAAGACCACGCTCTTAACTTATAGTTAAGCATCATGGCGCTTTAGACAGGCCAATTTCGATGCCAGGGTAGCACATAGCTCACAGCTGACCCAGGGCCCATCCAGTCCCTAGTCGGGACCCTGCTTTTGGGGTGCTAGGAAGTAGGGCAACTGAGGCTTAGATTGAGAGAACAGATGCCCAGGAAGAAAATATCATTTAGAGTCAATTAACTCCCAAGTTACAGAAGCATAGCATTAACTGTCTTTTTGTGTCCAAACAAAATGAACATTGCTCTTAATTAATTATGCAAAGGAGTTAAGGGGAAGAGAAAAACAATATTTACAAGTCAACAGCACAAAGAAAAAAGTCACAAGTAAACACAGGAATGGGAGTACTGTGATGGGAGTAACCCAATAAACCTTAGCTCCCTGTTGCAAGGCAGAAAGGACAAACCAATGTTATCTTACACACTACGACAATGATAATAGGAAATGATCACTCTGGACAAGAATTGAGTGTGAATTATCTTTATGATCTCTTATGAAATGAAGTGTTGATTTCATTGAGTTTTTTCACTATATCCCGTAACTGTCCTCGGGCTCAGACGGTTTCCTCTTATAAGTCTGCCGTAATCCTAAGGGATGCTCCTTTGTATATGGTTTCCTTCTTTGACCTTGCTGCTTGCAGAATTGTGTCTCTATCTGTGGTATTCTTTGTTCTATGTTATGTCTTGGAGTCTTTTTATTAGGGTCTCTTTTTGCTGGTACCCTTCGGGCTTCTTAGATCTGGATGCCTGCATTCTCCAACTTTTGTGAAATGAAATATCAGAAAATTCCTAAATAAATAAATAATACCTTCTCCAGAGGCCTTCACACACAGTAACTGAAGCTAAATCCCAATTAGTCTCTTTTATAACCTTTTTTCTTTGTTGCGCTTGTTTTAATACATACGCACAATATTTTACTGAATTTATGTATACAATATTTGATTTTGGTTTTGGGCCACCCTCAGCCCCACCATTGTTCTCAGGTATTCTCTTGGCATTGCACTCAGTGATCACTATTTGATCACTCATCATTTTCAAAAACAAAACTATTTTTCTGCTAAACTCACTTAACCACAGTTAACCTTTACTCAAAATTCTTTCAAGTAAAGACAAGTATGTTATATCTAGGTTTAAAATAGCAAGATATTCCTCTAAAGGGCCCAAATAGCTCAATATTACCTTGTAACATAATTACAAATTATTCTTTGCATTAGAGAACTATATGTGGTGCCAGGGTGTGAACCCAGGTCAGCCACATGCAAAGTAAGTACCCAACCAACTCTTCTACTGATCCAGCCCCTACAATATTTTTATTGAGTATTAATGATTGCTGGATATGACACTATTTTCCCAAATGAAAAAAAGAAGGGGTGTTAAATAACTATCATCACATGCTTTCAAATTGAGGCCATGTCCTTGTGTGAGGTATATTAAAATATAGGGGAAAACATACATGCCTTAGAATTAATGGGACATCATTTGTGTACTTTTTGTAGTAATCTGTATACTCTATTCATCAGAAGCGCCACATTTAAAGACAAGGACCTGCATTATTTATCCTGCAGGACTAGTCATTAGCATATTATGGAGTACATGGTACATGTTTATTGAGTAGGTAAACAGCTGGATGGCCAGATGGCCTGGCCAAATGGCCTTAAAGATATCTCGTGGCTAAGTAACACATTCTGTGAGAAGGTCTTAGTCTCATTCATATTTTTCCATCCTGGAAAAAAAAAGTGACCTTAATTGATCATTAGTGAAAGATAGAAAATACAGAGCTTTTGGGGGCTGAGCGATAGCACAACAGGTAGGGCATTTGCCTTGTATACCGCCTTCCCGGGTTCGATCCCCAGCATCCCATATGGTCCCCTGAGCACCGCCAGGAGTAATTTGTAATTCCTGAGTGCAAAGCCAGGAGTAATCCTTGTGCATCTCGGGTGTGACCCCTCAAAAAATAATAATAATACAGAACTTTTAAAGAATTTTTCTGCAAACTCACCTCAAGAAGCAATGCCCTCTTTACACCTATGGTGGAGGGGAAGTGTTCAATGAGGAGGAGGAGGATGAGGAGGCGTTGCTGAAAGGTTCGAAAGTGTTATGTATGAATTCCTATTAGTAACAGTCCTGTAAACCACATTGCAAAAACCACAAGTTCTTCTCATAGAAGCAATCTGGTGAGTGGAAAGCAAACGAGGTGGTGGAAGGGGCATTCTTGGAGGGAAATTGACACTGGTGAAGGTATTAGTGTTGAAACATTACATACCTAAAATCCAATCATAAATAACTTTCTAATTTCATGGTGATTTCTCTTTTAAAAAGCAAAACTAAAAAACAAAGAAATGTATTTTAGTTTTAAGAAAAAGAAGGAATGTCTTCTTAGGATTTGTACACAATGTTTGTGTTCTGTTTTTTTTCTTTTTCAGCTCTAGCTTAAGTCATTTTGTAAATTCAATGAATCTGAATTTGGATTGGAGGAGATCAGAGATCAGTGAGGTGATACTGTTGAACTTCAGTTAATTTCTTTAAACACATACCACTTCATCTTTGCAAAGGATAGATTAAAATAGACTCTTTAGGATCCCTTCCAGCTATTATACTTGACTGGACAGTAGAAAATTCAGTATTTCACAGAGCTGAGGTGTACTATTTATTCTGCGTTGTCTTCTTTGTCTTTGAAGATTAGAAAAGGAAGAAAAGACTCTGCATTTCACCATTATTTAAATCCATGGTATCCTGAGGAGTCATTTTCATAAATTAGATATGTTTTCTTAACTACTTGGAGACATTTTACCTCTGAAATAAAAATCTGATGTTTCTGTATACCACCGAAAAAACCTCTTCAGGGAGCCCCCTTAAAACATAAATACCTCTTTACTTCAAACTTGTTGCTTTTACAAAGTAAAAATTCTCTTGGTGAGACTCTAGTTTTCACACAAATTGTTTTTCAGCCTTCACTACCATCAAGGTGTAAAAATACATATCAATAGGATATTAAGTTGTAATAACAGCAAAAGGCTTGTGCTTTGGCATTCTCCAGAATAATGTATTAATTAAAATTAATGTACTAATTATGTGGGCTAGAGTGATAGCACAGTGAGTACGGCATTTGCATTGCACACAGCCGACCCAGGTTCGATTCCTCTGCCCCTCTCGGAGAGCCCGGCAAGCTACCGAGAGTATCCCGCCTTCATAGCAGAGCCTGGCAAGCTACCCATGGCATGTTTGATATGCCAAAAACAGTAGCAACAAGTCTCACGATGGAGACATTACTGGGTGCCTGCTCGAGCAAATCGATGAACAACGGGTTGGCAGTGACAGTGACAATGTATTAATTGCATGTGACATTATGGTCCTTTCCTCTTATTTTAGTCCGCAAACCACACCACTGCTGATTTAGGACAGTCACAGAGGCAATGTCTTGCTAAGAGAATGAGGACAGCATCAACGAAACTTGCCAGGAAAAGATTCCAGGTTACTGGACCAGTTCAACATACTGCTAATTTAGGCACAGAATTATTTAAAACATTTTCAGTATTCTTAGCTGAAAGGAACAATGACAGTACAGCAATTCAAGTGTTTCTGCTTCATTGCTCTTGTGCTAGGTGTGAGATAATGCTCTGCCCTGTTAAATCAAAGTAAATAATGTTACAGAGTCATTTCCAGATTTATAGCTCAACCCAGAAGGTTCGCTCTCACTGGTAAGTCTCCGGAATTGGATCAAATTTTCAATTCAAATGAACAGAGCAACTATGTGTCCTAAGCCTCATAAATCTCCAAATTTAACTGAAGTCTGTTCTCTTCTTCCAGATGGCTCGTGGTGGAAGGGGGGCTCGGGGGAGGCAGCTGAATTAGCAAGCAAACCCAAAGAGACACCATTCCTTTATATTATGTGATAGCTTCTTCCAACCAACTTTAACTAAGGCTAGTGTTACTAAACAAAATTAGAGAAGCATTACATTTTTGAGGAGCAGAATCAACATATTTAGCCGGAACTTATCTGGTATTACCTCCCTGCCATGAAAAGTCAGTAGCATTTTCCACCTCAGGGATGACTTGTGTCACTTCACATCAGCAATTGTGCTCAGGTCTTCGGAGTCCTATAAGATGGTGAATAGATGCTGTCAACCTCACCTCACACTCCAAAGAAAATGTGTGTGAAGGTTAAAGAAAATATGATGAGGAAAAGTGAGAGAGAGAAAGAGAGAGAGAGAGAGAGAGAGAGAGAGAGAGAGAGAGAGGGGAGCAAAAATACAACAGAACCTTTTTCCTTTTCCATTTCCAAATGTGTTTGACAGCAAAAACTTACTCATGAAGGTAGCTCGTGACGCAGAAGTAAAAGGCAGAAAAGACTTGCAAGAGATAAGTGGGAAAGATCTCAGTGCAAATTTACTGCTTGCTTCCTGAACTGGTTTAGATATTTCTTGGAGAAACGCTACTATTTTTTAAAATTTCTTTCATGTTTTTGTTTTACTCATTTTTACCCATTGTTATGTCTTTCTAATCTAAGCAACCAGAATTTCAAATTTTCCTATAGAAAAATAAAATTTACTTTTTTTCTCAGATAATAAAAAAAAAGCTTCCATTCTTTCTTAGTTTTTTATCTCCTCTTTATGGGTTTTCCAATACTTCTCCATATTTTCTATCTCAGAAATTTTTATTGCTCTCATAAAACTATGTCTCATGAATATGACAGATGATTAAAAATCATGTTTTAGAACTGAGCAGAGTGTGAATGTGACAGAATCACATGTTTACAAAATCTTTTCTAAGCATATGGAACAAATGGAATGTCATTCCAGTTATCATGCAAGATGGAACAACTACTCTGATTAACTAGCTATCTCTATTAAGATTGAATATATGTATATTTTATCATTAAGGACTCTATTTGTAGAGAAACACTCAATAGAAATGTGCATACAGATTTACTCCACTATAAGAAAGTAGAATGTTCCCATGAAATCCTTTGTAAGCCAAAATGAAGAAGCAATTACCATTAATTTATATGAATAATTTTGAGCATTCTGAGACCCAAAAATAGCCCACGAGATCAAACAACACAAAGACCTGAAATAGAACCAACATACAGTAAAAGCGGAAATGGGAGAAAAATATCCAGGCTGTTATAAAATAGTTCTCAGGGAAGTAGTTTAGTGGGGTCATGGTGTTTGCTTTCTTGTCATGAAAGCAAAACTTCTCTTCAGGGGGCTGGAGAGATAGCACAGCGGGTAGGGCGTTTGCCTTGCACGCGGCCGACCCCGGTTCAAATCCCAGCATCCCATATGGTCCCCTGAGCACCGCCAGGGTAATTCCTGAGTGCAGAGCCAGGAGTAACCCCTGTGCATCGCCAGGTGTGACCCAAAAAGCAAAAAAAAAAAAAAAAAAAACTTCTCTTCAATTTCTTTCAACTAAGAAAAATTAGTACTAATATAGGACTTTCATAAAAGCATAACAGGAACTTTTTTAAAGCTGGGAAGCCCTTGGGCAGGAGATAGAGCAGTAGGTAAGGCACTTGACTTGCACAGAAAAGCTGGGAAGCCATTGGGCAGGAGATAGAGCAGTAGGTAAGTCACTTGCCTTGCACAAAACTTGCCTTGCACAAAACCCAGAACCATGCAAGGTCACTGGTGCACAGCCGAGAGTGATCTCTGGGCACAGAGGCAGAAGTAAACCCTGAGCACTTCTGGGAGTGGCCCCATAAAAAACATGAAAAGCAAGTAGACCAGTATATGTGTACAAAAGCAATACAATTACAGATACTGAGGGTTTATCATGTTTGTTCCTTTACCTACTTTCAGCATGCAGTTTTTATCCAGAGTGATCATTTCCAACTATCTTTGTCATAGTGGTCCCTTCTCTATCCCAATTGCCTTTTCTGCAAGCACTTGATGCACGCTTCTAACAGTGGACCAATAGTCCTGGCCCTTGTTTCTACTGTCCTAGGGTATTAGTCTCATATTATGTTTATTTACCGCCTACAGATGAGTATAATCATTCTGCCCCTCTCCTTCTGACTCATAATACCCAAAAGAAAAAGAAGAGAAAGAGAGAGAGGCAGAGACAGAAACAGAGAGAAAGAAAGAGAGAGAAAGAGTGAGCGAACGAGAGAGAGAGAGAGAGAGAGAGAGAGAGAGAGAGAGAGAACGCCATAGTGTCAGGCCAGGGGTGGGGAGGTGGCAGCAGAGAAACTGAGGCCATTGGAGTGATGGGTGTTGGAACATTGTATGATTGAAATCCGATCGTGAATAGCTTTGCAACTGTGTATATCACAGTGACTCAAGAGAAAGTAAGTGTTTTAAATAAATAAGAAATAGAGAAGAAAACTTATTGCAGCATTAGTCTTAACGGCAAAAACTTGGCAATTGTTCCTAAAATAGAACATTAGGATTTACTACTAATAATATTAAAAGTAAATTATTGTGTCACATACCATGAGTGAATTTCACAACAACCATGTTAAATGAAAGCAACCAAGAAAAACAGATTGAGTGATCACTGCTGAGGGAAAAGTCATTGGAGAAGTTAGAAAAATTATCTAGGATTACAAAATGTCAGAGTCTATGCTTATTCAGGGGAAAGAATAAATGACTTAATGACAGGATATGAAGGAAGTTTCTGGGTTGTTGGTAAGGCAATATTCTGAAACAGGATGTTCTCTACCTGGGTGTGTTCTCTTCCTAAAATTATATGGAGTTATATTTTTTGGAAGGGGGGTGAGCCAAACCTAACAGTGCTCTGAGCTTACTCCTGACTGGCTCTGGAGTCAGGGGTATCTCCTGTCAATGCCTGGGAGACCATGTGTGGTATCAGTGATCACACCTTGCTGCCCACATGTACGGCAAACGTCTAACCTGCTGTACTATCCCTCACCCTAAAAATATTTGGGATTTAAGATCCATACACATGACTGTATATAAACTGTATATATATATATATACCTTTTTAAAAAAAATTTAGGCATCGGGTCTACAAAACTATAATTGGCAGCTTCATATATAAAACACCCTCCACCAGAATCTATTTCCCTCCGTCATTGTCCCAGTGTCCTCCACCCTCCCTTACCCACCATAAGTTTCCTACTGAAGACCAGTTCTCACTTTCTGTTGCCTTTGTGTATTTTTATCTCCCTACTACATTTATTTATATCCAGCATATGAGAGAGATCATTTTGGGTTTGTGTCTCTCCTTCTGCCTTCACTCAGCATGATACTCTACAGAACTATTCACACAGCAACAAATTGCATACTTTCATCTTTTCTCAAGCTGAGTAGTATTCCCTCCTGTGTATGTACCATAGTGTTTTTAGCCAGTCATTTGTCCTTGGATACTTGGGTTGTTTATAGATTTTGGCTCCTGTAAATAGTGCTACAATGAGCATAAGAGTGCAAATGTATTTTATGAATAGAATTTTGGGGCCCGTGGGGCAGATGCCAAGAAGTGGAACTTCTGAGTCATATGAGAGCTCTAGTCCTAGTTCTTTGAGAAATGTCCCTTTTGTTTTCCAAAAGGGCTGGAGAACTTGACATCCCCCCATCCCACCTCACCCGCATCCATACCAACACTGTTTCTGCTCTCTTTGGTGGTGCCAGTTTCTCTGGTGTGAAGTGATATCTCATTGTTATTTTGATTTGCATTTCCCTGATGATTAGTGATGCAGAGCATTTTTTCATGTCCCTTTTGTCCATTTGTATATCATCTTTGAGGAAGTTATTTTTCGTCTCTTTCCATTTGTTGATAGGGGTTGTTTTTTCTTGTAATTTCTTGCCAGTGCTTTAACATTTTATAATTACTTTATAATTAAGATTAGATATTAATCTTTTATTAGGTAAGTGGTGGGAAAATGTTTTCTCCTTGTATGAGTGTGTATGGGTGGGGATCTTTTAATTCTGGACACTTTTTTTTTTCAGTGTAGAGCCTCTTAACTTGATGTAAACCTGTAAACCCAATTGTTTATCTTTGCTTCTTGGCCAATGGTATTGAATCCTTGAAGATACCTTTAGCTTCAGTGTCATGAAGCATTCTGCCTATGGTCTTTTTTTCAATATAGTTTATGGATTCTGACATCAAGGTCTTTGATTTTGATTTGCTTTTGTGCATGATGTTAGGTATGTGGTGTTTGAGAATTGAATTCATATGACCAGAATTTTTTCCAGCACCTTTTGTTGAAAACACTTTCCTTAGTCCTCTTTATACTTTTTGCTTCTTTATTGAAGTTGAACTGTCCATATACCTGAAGATCTGTCTCTGGATTCTCAATTGTATTCCATTAATCTGAGAGTCTGTCTTTATCCTAATACCAGACTGTTTTGATTATTATAAATTTAGAATACAATTTGAAGCTGGGAAAGAAAAAGCATCTCATCCTTCACCTTTGACTTTGGGGGATGTTTATTACTCCATATAAACTTTAACATAATTTGATCTTTGCCTTTAAATACCGTCATTGGTGTTTTTATAGGGATTGCAGTGAATCTGTATAGTGCTTTGGGAAAGATATCCATATTGATAATGTTAACCCCTCCAATCCTTGAAAATGGGGTGCGCTTCTATTCCCTCTCATCCTCTTTTTTTCTTTTAGTAGTGGTTTATAGTTTCTTTGTGAAAGTCTTTCACCTCATTTGTTAAATTGATTCCCAGGAACTTGACTTTCTGAGGCACAATTGTGAATAGGATTCCTTTATCTCTTTCTCTTCTATTTTATTATCTGTTTATAGAAAAGCCATGGACTTCTGCACATCAATTTTGTAGCCAGTCACTTTATTTTACAAGTCTATTATTTCTGAGAGACTTTTGTAGAGTCTTTAGGATTTTCTACTATACCTTAATTTTTATGAGACTGACGCACTGCCAACTGCACTAAGGAGGCAACTTATACCCGAATTTTTTAACAAGTTATTAACTTGCTTTCTGGCTTCTCTACCACAAGAAAACTCTTTATATTAATTTTTTAGATCTTTTCAAACTCTGGTACTTTAACATGCTATTTCTCTCCTATACAATTCCTAAATTCTCCCTAATTTGTGCAACGTAGTATTTGACCTATCATCTGAAAAATCTAACTAACATTAAACTTAGCTCATGGAATAACAGTATATAATCAAAAGACAAGCTTGGAGTTATGGTGCTAAAAAAGTAAAGATTTTTTGTAGTAATGAGCTAATAATTTTTAAATGGAGAAAGCAATCATCATAGCTAACCATATTTAATAAGTGAGACAGCAGTAATAACTGTTGTCTTGTGTCTGTCTTCTAGTAATTTGCTGAAAATTCCTGAATTATGTTCCCCTTACAAGTAAACTGAAAAATAGTGGTTGATAGCAAAAGTGAGGATATTATGATGATTGCTAACTTTAATTAACTCCAGAATCCTACATTTAAACACGGTTTCTCTGCTTTCTTGCTATGCAGCAGTATAGTGTTGCTCTATCCATACACCTATATTTATTTGCCCTTATGTCCTTTTTGACTTTTTTTCAATATAACTTCAATACTGACTTCAATTCAGCTTAGTGTTGAATCTGACCTCAGGCTATTTTTATGATAGTATTAGTTTGTCCACGAGCAAGTTAAGCAGTTAGTCTTCCCAGTAGAATTCAACATTCCATGTCAATAATAAATATTTTAAAATTTATTTTTATGAGAGTTGAATGCACCTTACTATTATTCAAGTTTTAGTCTGGGATTGGATTGAGATGACACAGACCACATTGATTTTTTGATAAAGACAAGGTGACAACCTGCCTGCTAGCAAACAGCACATTTTTCAAAAATAAATATTGTTAAAGACTTATTGTGAAATAAAAACCCACAAGAAATTTTAATCTCAGAATGAAGCTTTTCCTACTACTGTTATGCATTTTAAACTCTAGGATATATACCAATCAATGTTAATAGTACTCCAAGGAAAATATTTAAAAGGAAGTTTGCTATAATGGATATATTTGTACAAAATACGCTTGGATATCCAAACCCAAATGGAATTCGACTTTAACATTGCCATTATTAAACTGGCACTCGGACAAGATAATGACACAGATAATCAAAATGTGAAAACTGGAAACTGAAGAGAAAGAATAGGTATTAAGGAAGTTGCCTTGCACATGGCCAAACCCATTTTGATCCCTAACATCATATATGTTCTCCTGAGCAGTGGTAGATGATCCCTCAGCACAGAGCAAGAAGTAAACCTTGAGCACCATTGGGTATGGCCTCTCCCTACCTCTTCCCAAAAGAAGTCAAAATGCTTTCATGGCAAGAATTTGTATATATGAATTTGTATACACACACACACACACACACACTCTCTGTCACTGTCACTGTCATCCCGTTGCTTGTCAATTTGCTTGAGTGGGCACCAGTAACATCTCCATCTTGAGATCATTGTTACTGTTTTTGGCATATCGAATACACCATGGGTAGCTTGCCAGGCTCTGCCATGTGGGTGAAATACTCTCAGTAGCTTGCTTGGCTCTCCGAGAGGGGTGGATGAATCAAACCTGGGTCGGCCACCTGCATATATACATATATGCACTAAAATACGCCTCAGAGACCTGGGCCCTACGAAAACAGGACGAGAATGCTATTTGGGTATCCCAAAGAGGAATTGAAAGAGCTATGCTTGGAATATCACATTTCACTCAAATGAGAGAAGGAATCCTAAGTTCCGACCTCCATCGATGATCAAGAATCAGGGACACTCTCATTTGCCAAGACATTGAAAATCAGATGGGCCAGACACGTAATGCGATTTAGAGATAACCGCTGGGCTAGAGCTGCTACCAACTGGATTCCATGGGTGGTCAAAAGAACACCTGACCACCCACCTATGAGATGATCATACTTCTTCATCAAGATCCTGAATGAATGGTTTGAGGCCCTTCATGTTCTTGGAGCAAGCAGAGGCTATTGGGCTACACTAGCAAGTGACAGGTATGAATGGAGACGTTACTGGTGCCCACTCGAGCAAATCGATGAGCAACGGGATGACAAGTGATACAAATGATATATATACATATAATAAAATATATATACATATGTATGTATGTGTATATACATGTATGTATATACATACATATATGTATGTGTGCGTGTATGCTTATATATACATATATGTATGTGTATATACATATATATATATATATATACCAATCTCTTTTCTCCTTTCCCTTCCCTTTGTTGCTTCCAAAGCATGGGATTGCAAACTTGTTTTCAGTGTTTACCCATATTGTTTGTAGTACTCCCCATGGGTGACAGACTTGGTTCTGGGGCTCTCACACTAGTTGCATGCTCAAACACAGTAGGTCATGGGGCACCAGAGATCAGACACATCAATGAGTCTCTGGGGAGTCCAAAAGTCCTGAAGAAGCCTCAGAATGTGTATTGGAGCGGAAAGGGCCTGGGTGCCAGTGACTTTCTATCCCCATGAACACTCAACCAATTCAGCTCTCCCTGAACTCCAGGAATGCTTCCTTTTCCCAATATCTTTTGAATCCTTTCAGTTATTAGCTATCATTCTAAATCCTAAATCAATAATCACGTTATGCAGCTCTGATTTCCACTGGCAGAAGTACTCTGATTCTTGTCAACACGTGTGTGACCAATACTTAGTATCATTCTGTAAGTCCATCCCCTTTGAGGTTAATTCTGGTTTCTCAATTTTATTTTCCCATTTTTTATCTTTCCCTGTCTCCTGCAAGTCCCTTCTTGCATTACTGGTATTGTGTGAACCATTTCATGTTGCTTTTAGGGAAAATACAAGTTTGTCAGCCAGCACCTTCTATAAGGTGGCCCCCGAAGATGATGAGACATGCAAGAGATTTATTAAGGGGAACATCAATGAAGGAAGGACCAAGAGGAAGGAGCAGAAGTATCCAAGGAGATGTCCCCACTGCACGCTGTAGTTGTGGAACTTTTGAAAGAAAATAGAAGGCATAGAAGATGCCCAAAGCCTTACTCTGCTGGGCCACGCTGTGAACGTTTCATCAGACAGGGACGTGGCAGAGCGAAATACTGTCTGTAGAAGTCCCAGGTACCACGGCAGTACAGACAAGAGCTGAGAGCAGCCACCAAAAACCTGGATGCTGAGACGGACTATCAGGGTGGGTGACTGCAACTCCCTAGCTGTGCTCCCCAGCATCGGGTCTTTTGAAGTTGATTCCAATTGCAAGTCTCCACAGCTGTCATGACTGCATGTCAATAAAGAGATACACACACACACAAAAAAGCATCTCACATAAATGCATCTTTGTCATTTCAAGGCTATCCCAGTAATTTTATACAAATAAACGTGTTTTAAAGCCTAACCTTCCAACTTCAGGTTATAATATCTAAGAATCACAACATGTACAGTGATTGAATTATATTTGAAGATGCCCTCCAGGGTCCTCACTGACAAAATTTATAAGCTACGGAGCTGTGTCTTCCTGACACTCGGGATATTGGATTTGCTGCAACATGTAATTGTTCTCAGTTATTTCTACTGCGGTTATTTTTTTATCGTACCACGCGCCAAGATTAAAGAAAGGGAATCTCAGGTTTTTCTTTCCCTTCTGTTTCCATGGACACGGGTTTATCATTTTGCATGAAAGTCAAAATCTGTCACTTTCATTAAATCTGTTCTTGGAGCTTCTTTGCTAACAGCTTAGTCTAATGCAGTAAAATAATTAGTAACCAGAAAAGAAAACATTAAAAAAATTAAGAGAAATGAGTCCCTTCTTATAGATGAACAACTGGGCAGTGACGGTATGGAGTCAGATCAAGACTAAAAAAGGGAAGAATTCAAGGCAATAAAGTGTTGAATAAATGTGGTGTCACAGATGTTGGGTGAATCTCAGTGTACAGTGAGGTCAGATTTGATTCTAAATTAGAAACAACAGAATAAATATTCCTTTTAAGCATAACACATACTAAGGCCAGAGAGATAGTAGAAAGGTGAAGGTACTTGCCTTTCCTACTGCCAATCCAATTGGATCCCTACATCACATGTTTTTTCAAACATGACAGGAGTGATCCCTAAGCACAGAACCAATAGTAAGTACTGAGCACCAAAAGGTGTGACCCAAAAGTCAAAAAGTGTATGTTAAATTAAAATAATGATAACACATCCAAATGGTTAACACATATGCCTCCTGTTCTCTCCCACACAAAATTGTGAGTTTATCAGCCAGTTTTAAGACTCTTGCTATCAAAATATTTATCATCTCCTTGAAATCAAAAATTATATTCAATAATTATATTCAACCTAACTGATTTCCCTTACACCTCAGGAACTTGGTCTGTGAGGCTGTTAGATTGCTTTTTATTATGTAGTGTTTATTAAAGACTTGCTAGGTGAAAACTACAATCAATAGAATCCGAAACAACTTTATTTTGAGGTTATAGCATATACAAAAACAGACATTTTCTTTTCTTTGGGGGTCACATCCATCTGGTATACTGGAATCCAGTGAAGGAAGGAGAGGAGGAGTCAGATGAGAGGACAGAGGTCATGTGGGGTTTTGTAAATTATCCAATGACTGTTTTGTTTAATAATTTGTTCATTTCTAGGACTTATTTGAACTCTAACATACTCATTGTTATTTTTAATTCTGGGAGCAAGGTTCAAAGGTTCAAAGATTGCTCCCAACACAGTACTCAGGGACCACTCCTGGCAGTAGTTTGGGTGTGCGTGTGGTGCCATAGAATCAGACCCAGGAAAAAAAAAAAAGGGGGCCGGAGCGATAGCATAGCGGGTAGGGCGTTTGCCTTGCATGCGGCTGACCCGGGTTCGATCCCCGGCATCCCATATGGTCCCCCAAGCACCGCCAGGAGTATTCCTGAGTGCAAAGCCAGGAGTAACCCTTGAGCATCGCTGGGTGTGACCCAAAAAGCAAAAAAAAAAAAAAAAAGAATCAGACCCAGGGCAAAGCCTGGTTTACAGCCCTTCAAGAAGTCTTTCAGATCCTTTACGGCACTGCTTGGACTTTTGTATTCTTCTTTTTATTTGGTTGGCTTAAGGGCCAGATCTAGCAGTGCTCAAGGGTACTCCTGACTTGATGCTCAGGACATCATATGGTGCAGGGAATGCGACCCAAGCCCCCAGCATGCCAAGTATGCTCACAGACCATTATACCCTTTCTCCAGAACTTGCTTGCTTGCTGGTTTTTTTTTTTCAGTCATCATGGATGTTGTAGTTAACAGAGTCTCATCCATATTCAATGAGTGTAACTGCAAACAAAAATGTATTAGGGAAGCAATCAGTCAATCAGTCAATTATTTGCACTAGTGTTTATTTTTGTTTTTAAACATATCTTTCAAACAAATCTTTCAATTTGGCATAAATCCTGTCTAGAGTTATTTGAGATTAAAAAAAACTTGAGAGAGAACTGTCAAATGTTTAAATAGTTTTGTCTATTATGTAATTTGTTAAAATGCAAAGACAATATGAAGTCCAAGCTTATTCCTTAATCAATATGCTCTTTTTTCCTACTTTGATATGCCCTGGTATGTTACTTTAGAGTTGCTAACAGCTATAAAAATAATATTATGGACTTTTTTGGCTAAGCAGAAAAGCCAACATTAGCACAGCTATTTTGCAACTTTAAAAAGAAATAACTTTTTCTAGTGATATAAGAAAATCAGATTGACAGGAGGCATTTATTTTTAATAGTCTATTTTCAACACTCTCCTTTAAACTAATTTTTCTACCTAAACTTTGAAACGTGTGAACATTTCCAACATGTTCATTTTGTTCATTTTGTTCTTTTAGTCCCTATAAGTCATTTTGTTCACTCTCAGTAGCTAGAATTTTAGATATTCAAATTACTTACTTTGCAGTACTTTTTTAAAAGGGGGGGTACATAATTGCATTTCAAAACTCACTACTTTAAGCAGAATCGAGAATGGGGTGCAAATATAGAGAAACCGGCACACATCAAAAAAGAACAAATACAAGGAGAGTTAAAGAGAATATGAGGAGAAAGGGACTCTCATTCATTTTTGGTAGAAATGCTGACAGGTCCAGCCTTCTTGGAAAACAATATGGAAACTCCTCACTATAAATTGAACTTCTATATGACCCAGCAATACCACTTCTGGGAATACACACCCAGGGTGCAAAAGCACACAGCCAAAATGCTATCTGCACTTGTATGCTCACTGAAGCACTATTCACAAAAGCCATAATCTGGAAACAGTGCCCAAGAACAAGTGGTTAGATAAAGAAACTATGGTACATCTACACAGTGGAAGACTATATAGCTGTTAGGAAAAAATGAAGTCATAAAATTCACTTATAAATGGATAAACATGCAGGGTATCATGCTGAGTAAAATGAGTCAGAGGAGAGGGACAGACATAGAATAATGGCACTCATTTGTGGAACATAAAAAATCTTTTAAATAAAATGAATATGTAAATAGCAGATATGATGATTACAACAAAACATAAAACGTTTAGAATGTCTATAAAAATTAGCATAAGACTAATAATCAAGGACAGCAGAAATATGGGCCAGGAGGATTGATCCACGTTTGGAAGCCTGACTCAAGGAAGTAGGCAGTTGGGATTGAGAAAGAACCATTATAGCAATGACAGTTGGAAATGATGATCACTCTGAATAAGAACTGTGTGCTGAAAGCTGGTAAAGGAACAAAAATGATAACTTCTCAGTATCTGTATTGCAAACCATAATGTCCCAAAGAAGAGAGACAGAGACAGAGAGAGAAGAAAAGTGTCTGCCATAGAAGCAGGCTGGAGGATGGGGGTGGCAGAAGGGACACTGGGGACATTGTTGGTGGGAAATGTACACTGGGAGAAGGACAGATCTTGGAACATTATATGACTCCAACCCCATCATGAACAGCTTCAAAACTGTGTAGCTCATGGCGATTCAATTTTAAAAAATAATTTTTAAATACAACCAAAAATAATAATAATAAAGAATGGGATACAAAAACTCAAATATCTGAAGTCAGAACACAGAGATATTCTGATATCAGTAATAGCAGGGCTCATAATTAGGACAAGTTCTCTGTATAAACACTTCTACCAGTGAAGGCATTGAAGAACAAACACAGCAGCAGAGAAGGGCAAAGATCCAGGCAATAACTCAGAAGGAATGCTTCAGTATTTTTGGGCCACTGTTCTCCTGGGAGATGGAGCCAATGTCACATTAAGTGGCTGTGAAGCTGATAAACTGAGCTGGAACAACCTGCCAGATGGGGAAGCAAGTTTGGGGCAAAATCCACTAAGCAGAAAAATTCAGCTGAGCAATCCTTCTGTCCTGTAAGACCCTAAAGGAAACATCTTGAGATGCGCACACACTGAATCAGCTTTTTAATCACTGTAGCAAAATGCAGTACCATTTCCATAGACAAGACTCTTTGCAAACACTGAAGACTTGAAGAAACCAATGTTGATGTCTTTAAGGAAAAGCAATATTCTACTCTATCTCCTAGTCTTTCTATAGTGTCCTTAATACAGCAGACATAGCCAGGCACGAGAGAAATAAAATTACATAAACTAAAAGCAACAACAACAAGAAATAGACAATGTAAGTTGGGAAGTATAGCAGGGAGGGAGCTTGCCTTGTATGTGGCCCACCCACCAGCACTCTATATGGTCCTCCAAGTCCACCAGGAGTGATCCCTGAATGCAGAGTCAGGAGTAAGCCTTGAGCACTGCAGGGTGTGGCCCCCAAAAACAAACAAATGAATAAATAAAAGCCAGAATTTTTTTTAAGTTAAAAGTCTTAGATTTGTTAGGCTTGAACTTTATTTTTTTTAATTTATTTTTTAATTAGTGAATCACCATGAGGGTACAGTTACAGATTTATACATTTTCGTGCTCATGTTTCCCTCATACAATGTTCAAGAACCCATCCCTTCACCAGTGCCCAATCTCCACCGCCAATAAACCCAGCATCCCTCCCACCCCCAATCCCATCTCCCCCACCCCACCCTGCCTCTGTGGCAGGGTATTCCCTTTTGTTCTCTCTCTCCAATTGGGTGTTGTGATTTGCAATAGGGGTGTTGAGTGGCCATCGTGCTAAGTCTCTAGTCTACTTTCAGCACACATCACCCTTCTCCCGCATGGCCTCCAACCACATTTTACTTGGTGTTCCCTCCTCTATCTGAGCTGCCTTTTCCCCAGAATGTGAGGCCAGCTTCCAAGCCATGGAGTCAACCTCCTGGTCCTTATTTCTACTATTCTTGGGTGTTAGTCTCCTACTCCGTTATTTTATATTCCACAGATGAGTTCAATCTTTCTATGTCTGTCTCTCTTTTTTTGACTCATTTCACTTAGCATGATACTTTCCATGTTGATCCACTTATATGCAAAGTTCATGACTTCATTTTTTCTAACAGCTGCATAGTATTCCATTGTATAGATGTACCAAAGTTTCTTTAACCAGTCATCTGTTCAAGGGCTCTTGGGTATTTTCCAGATTCTGGCTATTGTAAACAGTGCTGTGATGAACATATAAGTGCAGATATCATTTCGACTATACTTTCATTTCGACTATACTTTTTTGCTTCTCTGGGATATATTCCCAGCAGTGGAATTGCTGGGTCAAATGGACGCCTGAGCTTTAAAATAATAATTCTACTATTAGTGATCTTGAAGAAGATAAAGCAAAGCATGAATATTTTGATACAGTACTGGGAACGATTAACAATGAACCAAATAAAAGATCTATATACTTCCTTCCCACTTCTGGGGGTTCCTCAGCCAGAGCTGAGTAGGTGCAGGTAAGCAGAGAGTATTAAGGTCAGGTCCTCACACTTGTGCTTCCTAAGGCCCAGGATATCCCCTGGATCCTTTCTTTCCCAAGATCCCTGACTGCTTCATGAATCACTTCATGCACTGCAGCAGCACCAGGATTTGAACCTATGGCCTTGCCCTTAACGTACAAGTGCTTTTCATCACTACCATTTTCTGGCCTAAACCTCTGTGAATTTATTTTAGAAAACACTATAGTTGAAAGTAAGATTTGGGCAGAAAGATGGAACCATGGTTCAACCCCTGACATCTCATGATCCTCTAAAATCTCATCACTGGACTGCCTTCAATGCCTCCTGAGCACTGCCAGGGTGGCCCTGATAGTCCAAAGAACTCCAGGGCCTGAGAAAAGCCCCATCCTTGAGCCCCAGCACTGAATTTTTGAGCCCAGTTGGCTGAGAATGGGTAAACGTAGTCCCCCAGACCCCCTGAGAGATTTTTGGGAGGCCCCCAACTTTTTAAATGATTTAATGAATATATTTATTAATACATTAGAGAATATAAAGATAAAGTTGATGAAATGAGGGTTTAAACAAAATTACCATTCAGAATAAAGTGAGGCAATATAATAGAAACATAGCTGACTTAGTGAAAAACTCTAATATGTAGTGGATTAGGTTCAACATATAACAGGATTCATGACAAAGACAGTTGGGACAGAAACAATATTTGTTGGAGAATTGTTAAAATAAAAAGGCAAAGATTCAAGAATTCCCATCTAGAACAATAATAAAAGCTTTTCCTTTGTGACTAGGTACAAAGAAAGCATGCTTCCTATCACTTTTATTCAAATGAATTAAATATCACTTGTCACTTGTCATCCTGTTGCTCATTAATTTGCTTGAGCGGGTGCCAGCAACATCTCCATTCGCCTCTGTCACGTGCTAGTGTAGCCCAATGGTGTCTGTTCACTCCAGGAACACGAAGAGCCTCAAACCATTCATTCAGGGTGTTGATGAAGAAGTTTGACCATCTTGTAGGGGGGCGGCCAGGTGTTCTTTTGACATCCCATGGAATTCAGTCGGTAACAGCTCTAGTTCAGCAGTCATCTCTAAATCGCATTACATGTCCAGCCCATCTGAATTAAGTATCAATCCAGTAATATGAGACAATAAAACTTTACAGATGTTTGAAAATGAAAAGAAAAAATGTATCTGTCATTATTCTCAGACAATATGGTTACATGAATAGAAAGTCCAAAACAATCTTATAAACTATTAAAATTAATAAAGAGCCAAAGACACATTTCAAGGAGTAGCTGTAGCACTGTAGCACTATTGTAGCACTGTCGTCCCATTGTTCATCGATTTTCTCGAGTGAGCCCCAGTAATGTCTCCATTGTGACTTGTTGTTACTGTTTTTGGCATATCAAATATGCCACGGGTAGCTTGCCAGGCTCTGCCGTGTAGGCGTGATACCCTTGGTAGCTTGCCAGGCTCTCTTAAAGAGATAGAGGAATCAAACCCAGGTTGGCCTCATGCAAGGCAAACACCCTACCGGCTGTGCTATCACTCCAATCCCAAGGAGTAGCTACATGCCTTCAATGTATAAGGCCCACAGTTCTATGCCTGGCACTGAATGCCCTCTCCACCTTTTCCCGAATATTACCAAGTGTATCCCTGGTGAGTCCCAAAGACTTGTACCAGAGTAGTAGCATACTGCCAGGCCAGAACATTAAATGGTGAGGCCCCAACTGCTGAGTTTCACCAGAAATGGTTCCTGGTTCCTGGGCACAGCTAGAGAGATACCTCCCAACAGATAAGTTAGATTAGGAGGCAAGGTTAACTAGTTAAAAAAGCAACACTGAATTCAAAAGTTAATTGTATTTCTACAGAACAAAATACACCCTTAATTTTAAAAAACTGAATTTTATTCACCTTAATTCAATTTTATTAAGTTCAGGATTCAACTTTAATACCTTCTAACATTTGTTATTCATTTTATTTTATTTTATTTTATTTTTTTCTGTGGAATTGTTCTTTATCCACTAAATTTTAACCTCTATGCATGAATATTACAACTAATCAAATAACTATAGCTTACTAAAAGAGGCTTGACATAACATGGCCGATATACTGTACACATGAATTTTGATGTAAAACAGATTTTATGATCTGTGAAAGTAAAAATTAATAAAGTGATAATCATACTCTTATTAAACACTGAAAGAACTGTTGCACATAAAGTATGTGTAAAGTAAGGTGGGACAAATTAGAATTCTGTTCAGCAATCAAATAATCACTCCAATACTTACTAGCAATTATCTTGAATGAGATTATAAATTGATGCCATAGGAATGCATTTGCATTGAATTTAAATATTTTCAATTACCTTATAATTTATAAAATATTTTTATGCTCCTGAAGAATATAAGATGTTAATTAATTTGATAAGTAAAAACTGCCTCCTATGAAGGTTAAAGAAAAAGAGTACTTGAAGATATTAAGATTTTATATCAGAGGCCAAAGATGTGGCTCAAAATAGTAGAATAACTATGGAAAACAGAGAATGTACTAGTTCAGTAGGACCCAAATTTAGAAAGGATCAAAATATCTTAATTAACATTAAAAGCACTGATGGCTGATGAAGATATGCTAAAGAACAATAAGTCCAAGGATGAAATTTGTTATTCATTTTAAGACCATTCCTAAAATATTCTTTTTTTTTTAACTTTTTGGGTCACACCCGGTCATGCTCAGGGGTTACTCCTGGCTCTGCACTCAGGAATTACTCCTGGCGGTGCTCAGGGGACCATATAGGATGCTGGGAATCGAATCCAGGTTGGCCGTATGCAAGGCAAACGCCCTACCCGCTGTGCTATTGCTCCAGCCCCCTAAAATATTCTTGACAAGCAAATAAAAAGTAAAAAGAATTAAGCGAGGGCATCTGATAAAAGGATAAGTGGGTTTTGTTCTTTAAAACCAATAAGGCAAAATCCTGACCGTCACCCAAAATAAAATTACGATTTGTGTGCTCCAAATTGAGCCAACTACAAGTGTTGACAATGGACTTCATTTGATCCAGAGTGTATTGGGTACTTTTCATGATGGGGAAATGGTCAAAGGTTGATCCTTCCTTGCCAAGAGTTTATAGTCTAGTTCCAAAAATAAGACTACTTCAAATTTAATAGGGTTAAAAAAATAAAACAAAACAAAACAAAACATAAGCCTCATTTGTCCTACTGGGCATTTACTCATTCAACAGAATATGACAAACTTGCTTGCTGACTGGCATGAAGTAAGCATTTTTCTTGATAAATTAAGATGCATTATAAGAAAAAATGTTCATTTCATGTTAGTTCAAAGAGGAGTGATAGGCGTCAAGCCCTAAAGGACAAGATATGCTTCATGAAATATGCAAGAGCTGGGCTACCTTTGAATGATAGAATTTGTATAGATTCAAGACAAAAATCATGAATGGATATGGTGCAATCATGCATTCCGTCTCACTGAACCAAAAGTTAAATGGAATTATAATTTAGAAGGGAAATAAGAAGAAATAAGAATAGATTTTTTTATTAAAAGTCCCAAAGAGGAGTGGATTGAAGAGATTGTACAGTGGGTAGGGCACTTAGCTTGCGACCAAGCCCAGTTCAAAGCCCAATACCATGTATGGGACCCTGAGCACTTACCAGGAGTGATCCCTGAGTACATATGCAGAAGTAATCCCTGAGCACTGCCTGGTGTGACCCAATAATTTTTAAAAAAGGCCTAAGAGAATAATCTCAAATTTAGATATTTTGGTAATAGTTTTAAGAAAGGAGGGCCTAGCGAAGCACAGCGAGCAGGGCATTTGCCTTGCATGCAGCCGACCCGGGTTCGATTCCCAGCATCCCATATGGTCCCCTGAGCACCGCCAGGAGTAATTCCTGAGTGCAGAGCCAGGAGTAACCCCTGTGGGTCACCAGGTGTGACCCCCCAGAAAAAGCAAAAAAAGAAAAAGAGAAAGAAAAAGAAAGGGGGGCAGAGTGATAGCACAGCAGGTAAGGTGCTTGTCTTGGACATGACCAACTTGTGTTCAATCTTCAATCCCTGACACCTCTAAAGTCTCCTAAGCCCCATCAAGTGTAAAGAGCCAGGAGTAAGTCCTGAGCACCAGTGGGCATGAATCAAAAAACAAACAAACAAAAATCAGGCACTATGGTAATGGGGATGAGTTACAGGCTTTTTCACATGAGAAATGTCAAGTCATACCCATAATTACCCTTACTCTTCACTTACTAGAAACGACAAGTATTCATTGAGTATCTATTTTAAGTAAAGGAGTATGATGGCTAGAAGCATGGATGCCAAGGCTCTGTTACCCCATTTGAACCTTCCTCCAGCACCCACAAAATGTAGGTAACCTAGACACTTTCCTCACAGAAAATGGGAAAATAATAGTACTGCCTCAAGATCATTATTGAATCTAATTGAATTCATCCACCTGTGATTACACTAATACCTGGCAAAGAATAAACACTATGTCATTTATATGCCAATAATTATTATTGTGATCTGTTTTATGTACTCCATATGTACTAAACACAGTGATTTTTTAAGTGACTGACCTCGTAAACTTTACAATTTTATCAAGATGGGAAGAGATTTGAGGGCATTGCCCCTAAAGTATATGGTAAAGAATACTTAAGGAAATATTCTAATATTACTAAGGGGATACACTGAAAGAAAACAATAACAGAGAAACAAAATATAATTTCAAATATCTACTTTTGACAGTTCAGGCATGGTTCTTAAAATTCTAGAGGATACCAGCTACTATCTCTAAGGTAATGGGGGTTTTATGAGGAAGAAGCATCTTTGAGTAATGAACTTGAAAGAGAAGCCATATGAGATTGTACATATAATGGAATTCACAGGCTTTGGGAAAATAACAAAGAGTGTTGATAGCTCAGCTAAACCTTTTTGCCTGTTCAACCTTGAAGAGCTTTTATTCTTTTTCCTTTGTTTGTATTCGATATGCCAAAAACAGTAACAACAAGTCTCACAATGGAAATGCTACTGGTGCCTGCTTGAGCAAATCGATGAACAACGGGAAAACAGTGCGACAGTGCTACAGTACTACAGTTCATTGTAGGACTCATTTCTTCACTTACCAAACTATGGGTGACTGGATTCTGGTTGATTTCAAAGTAAATGAATTCCCTCATTGCATTCACTACCTCATTGCATTCACTACATACAGTGTCATCGTAAGCCTCTGCCCCTTCACTGCTTACGTAGTATAACTCAGCACAATGAGACAGTTGACCTCAGTCATTTTTTAAATATTCAAGCTGTCCAAAGCAGCAGCAAGGCATATGCTTTTCTTCATTCATCAGGCAACAATTCATTTTTAAAATCTGAATTTGTACCACTGCGTCAGGAACTAAGTGGTAAACTTTAGAGACATCCTCTTAGTCACAAAATGTAAAACTAATATTGATTTTTAACCAGCTTGTTTACTTGTTCATTCAGTGATGATTTACAAATTGTCATCTTTATGCTAAGCAGTAAATATGAAATTAGTTTCTCACTTCTGAATTCATTTCTTCTAGCCTCCTACTGAAACTACATTTGTTCTGCATTGGATTTCAAAAGGAGACCTAAAATTATATTTACCTTTGTCTATAAATAACGTTGGAATAAGCACAAGTCAAATAAAATCCCTATGATCCAATCCTAGCAGCTCCTATATGACATTTCAATCCTTTCATGCTCTTTTTAAGCTATTTGAGTTGAGACGATTTAGGTTTGCTTATTTCAGAAGCCAAAATCAGATGTTGCTTCATATTTTATCATTATTTTAGGCAACATTGGAAGTTAAAGAATAGCTTTGGTTTAATTCAAAAGCTCTTATTTAATAACTAGTCTGAATGCCAGACAACCAGGCCTTGAATAATTTTTTTTTAAATATACATATATAGTCTCTGTGTCTTCACAGCAGGTTTTTGTACACTATCTATTTCTGAAACTCATACAGAAATAGAAAAACTTAAGGAATGTTCCTCTAATAAAAAAAAATTGCCTTCTACCTATAAAGATATTGTTCATAGAGTTTAATTGCAAATGTTCAAAACATCTAAATATATAGCAATAGAGGGCTAGCTAAATAAATAATCACATTTGTAAAAATATATACCACAGTGATATATTTAAAGATTATAAAAAGTTCTTCAAGGGAAATCGTTATATAAGAATGAGATTACCCCTAAATGCTAATATCCCAATATCCCTATAACCCAAAAAATAGTATAGTGAGTAGAACAATTACCTTGCATTGACTGACCTGAATTCAATCCCTGGTTCCCCCTTATGGTCCTCCTAGCTTGCCAGCAGTTATCCCTAAGCTCAAGGCCAGGAGTAATCCCGGAGCACCTCTGGATGTGGCCCATAAACAAAGAAAATAAATCAAATTACAGACACTAGGGAGATAGTTCAGGGGTCAGTCGTGCTTGCCTTTAATGCACAAGGACCTCAGTTTAATCTTAAGCACCTTGTGGCTCTCAGTTTCACCAGATGTGGCCCTTGTAGCCTCCAGCATAGAACTGCCAGGTCCAGTTGACCCAGTAACATGAGTACTGCCCCTTCCCCCTGAACACTGTTTGGGACCTCCTCAAAAGGAATAATGTACTTATATAAATGTATTTACAGAACTTATCAATGCCTTCACAGAACTTGTCAATGCCTTCCTTCAACCCATATTGACATAGTTATTTTTTGTCTGTAAGGAAATTTTATCCTTGAGGTGTTTTTAATTCAATTTTTTGGTCATATCAGTCCTGTATCACTGTATCACTGTCATCCGTTGCTCATCGATTTTGTCTCCATTTTTGAGACTTGTTGTTACTGTTTTTGGCATACTGAATACACCATGTGTAGCTTGCCAGGCTCTGCCATGCAGGCAAGCTACTGGACTCCAGTATTGATAACATTTTTAAGACTCTAGTTCCCAGAGAAAAATACTCCAAAACAAATTATTTTTTGATCAAGAGTTCAGAAACAATTATTTGCACTCCTTCAATTTTCTTTTTTATTCAACTGATATTATTTCATTGTAATTACCTAGTTGCCTAACTCTTAAAGTATTCTTAAAGTACTCTTTAACTCATGAATGAAGTTTTTGTCATATCAAAACAAGATATAAGGAAAACCAAAACATTATGTAGGTTCAAATATACACAAATATATACAGAGAAAGACCAACACATCTCTTGACAAGTTCCTGAAAAAAATCCTCCAGCATAATTTTATATTTCTTACTTTTAGACTTCCCAACATACAGATCTACATCAAAGTAACCATAAATTTATGACATTAATACAGTTTCTTTAACATAACCTTATAACAACCACTTAAGATGGTTAAACCGTTAATACTGTTTGTTCAGCATTACTGAAAGCAACGTAAGATTCCTTAGCAACATGACCTTGTATTTTGACATCAACCAGTTTAGAGTATGTAGATGTTCTTCTCAGTGCCTAACCCCTATTACTCAATATAAAACATAGTGACCTCCATGGGTGCAAAGAAAAGGCGAAGATCAAGATAAAAATAAAAAAGAAAAGCACAATAAGGTTGAGCTCATGAAAACAGAGTGTGGATCCCTTTTTTTGACATATTTGCTTCTCTGTGACACTAGGAACCAGAAGAGATTTGTTTATGCTCTTCTTAGTGCTAATGCATTTAGCATCACAGCTGCAAAGCATATCTTAGACCAATCATATCCAAACCTTTCACCCTGTTTTAAAAGCATAGCCTCCAGAAGTCTTACATAAAAGTCTAATTTTTCTAATCAGGAAAATGTTCTGTTCTAGAGCTTGAAGGAACAGGTTCAGAGGAGGCGGTGAATCCTACACTCTCAAATTGCCTACTCTTCCCCATTCACGACACACCACGGTGACCTTGAACAAGCCCCAAAGAACCTTATTTGAACACTACTGGCTTACACTTTATATGCCTATTCCAGAATGTGAAAGCTTTTCTTCTTATGTTTAAAATTTGGGAAGAGTTAGCATCTCCCAAGCAATGATAAGGTGGTCCAGAGAGGCTTGGACAACTGGATTGGTTGAGTCAATGCTCTGGCCCCGTGATATAATGCTAGTTGGGTCCTGGGGTGCTCAGGAGCCACCTGAGTTATACACCAAGGTGCTTGATAATAGAGGACCTCAAGTGCTGTACCTGGTGATGTTCAGTGCTTAAGTCCATGTGGTGCTAGAGATGAAATTTAAGGTCTCACAACTGCACTTCTGGCCTTTGAGCTATATGCTTGGCCCCTTACCATTGAATTTTTTTACTTTTGATTTAAATCATTGTTTTCAGTGATGGTAGTCAAAAATTATATAGTACCTCTTCCCTTATAGAGCTCTAATTTTTTACGTATATTAAATCCACTCAACCCTGAGAGGTCACTATTATTATTATTATTCTCTATTTTCAGATTAAAAAGAAAACTGAGACACAGCGTTAATTAACTTGGTCAAGCTCATGTACCTGGTAAGGTTAGTAAAATGAAGATAGATTAACATTGCAATATGATGCAACCTCTTTTTGCAGGATGAGAAATTATGTTTTAAAAGGAAGCCTTTGAGGACTGGAGATAGCACAAACATTCCCTGCTACGGATGCAGCCAATGTTCGTTTGTTTCTCAGCACTACATATGGTCGGTCCCCCAAGCATGCCTAGGGGTCGCTCCTGAGCAGAGACCTGAAATAAACTCCGAGCACCACCCAGTATGACCCAAACAATCCTCTTCCCCCCATAAAAGAAAGTAGGCTTCAAGAGCCTAATATTTTAGCCTAGTATTCAATTTTCTACATTTTTACTTACTAACCCCTCCCTGCATCAACCACCATCCCCCACCCAAAGGAAAGATATTTTTCCAAATTCTTTGCCAAGTTCGTCAGTCACAAGATTGAGTTCTTGTCTGGAAATTTCTTACTTTCCCATCAACACATTGTCAAGTAAACGTCAACGAAATCCCACTGCAAAAGTTTGTCCAGCGAATATATAGCTGCCCATCCTCCAGTGTGCCTCTGAGAGAAGGGAATATATCGCTGTCCTGATAACTTCAAAGCACGTGACTTGCGTCAGCCAGAGGAAAGTAGACAGAAATAATGTGCATCACCTCCTCGCAGAAACTTTCAGAAGTAGTCTGCAGCCGCCATGTTCCTTTCCTTCCCTTACAATGACCGAGAGTTGCAGAGAGAACTTGCTTCTTCAGAAGACAGGGAGGGGAGCAAGAGTCAATCTGACAAAGATATGATAAAAAAGACAAATCTGGTCTTTGAAGTTTGTGATTTGCTTGTTACTGCAGTATAAAAAAAAAACCTTTCCTGAAAAATATATTCACTAGACTTCCAGGGCAGAAGGATGAGGCAAGGGATGCTGAGTATACACTCTATGTATAGACATATATATGCAACCCTTTAATTAGATAAGTACCTGGGGCATTCCCCACTCAGGAGTTCCCACACAGGTATTTTACATCAGAACCTTGGAAATGAAGCCTATTGAATTCTCCATTTTTCACGCTTTCCTTGCCTATGACCACACGATTCGATACTAATGACTAACTACTCCAACCAAAAAAAAAAAAGAAAGAAAAGAAAAATGTGTGACATGGGATGTAGGCAGCCTGTCTGTGCTTCGTTTTCACAGCCCACAGCTATAAATAATACCATTAGGAAAGCACACATTGCCTTAGATGGAAGGCACAAAGAAAAGCACTTTCTCTGATAGTTTAGCAACACATTCAGATTTCATGTCTCAAGGTAAAAATAGGCCTAACAAATGAATTAAATTTGGAAGCTGAGCTGAAGCAAAGAACACTAGAATTATGAAACATCCTGTAGGAGGAAAGAAAGACTTATAAGGTGCTGTATTCTCTCTGCTGGTGAGTGGGGTAGAAGACTGGAAAAAAGGATTTTCCTCAGAAACAAAAATAATCATCAAGAGTTTGAAGTTTAAATATCATCTTTATTAAGTTGTAACTGAAAGAAACTCCAAAAATCACTCAGACTTCAGCAAAAGATAAAATTGATATGGGCAGAGAGGATTTTCTTTTGTGTACTTTCAACACTAAGGAGAATTAATCCAAGGAAAACAGATGTCAAAGAATGCTTAAATAAATAAATTTCAATTCAATTACTCATGTTTTCATTAGCTTTTTAAAATTTTCAATAAAGTCTCATCATTCCTACTCTGCCATTTTTAGGCTTATTTTGGTTTATGGTTTGGACCTATTTTTGTTTGATTCTTTGTGAGGGTTTTTTTGGTTTTATTTTTGGGGTTTTTTTTTTTTTGGTGGTAGTTTTGGAGGGGAGGGGTCCAGGTATAGAACCCAGGACTTCACATATGCAAGGCAAGTGCTCTACTGCTGAACTATATCCCTGACTTTATGTCTCAAAAGAAAATAAAGGCATCAAATAATAAACTGCCTAAAGCTTCATACTTAGGCAAGTAAACCTCCAACCCCATATAAAATGCAAACATATGGGCTAAATTATCTTCATATAAAAATATGTGCTATATATGCATACTGAACATATAAATTGTATCCAACATTGGATGACAGATTCTTAAGGATAAGATTTACTCTTGCTCTCCTTTTAATCCCCTTCAAGGCCTCCGACTTAGAGTGACCAGCACCCAATGTGTATTTAATAAATATTTTTTAAATGAATAGAGTGTCTCTTCTTCATTATCCCTTCTTTAAATATCCTATTATTTATGAACTATATACTATGTTGATAGAAAATTAGTGTAACTTTTATGTCAACAAAATATTATCAGACAATAAAGACACTTTTTAATGCAAGATCTGAAGACTTAAATTATTCCCTCAACGCACTTACTCCTCACATCTTTGATTTCTGTTTAATCATTTCATTGAACCACAGGAAAACTGCTAAGCATGCCAACAATTCTGTGACCACAGTGATTTGACCCAATCTCAACTCCCCCACCGTAGGCCCTGAGCACAGGTGATACCTTTCCAGAAGATCAAAATGACATAGGAGAACAATTAAAATGACTCACAGTCATGATCATGAGAATGCAGAGGTTTCGTGGGCTCACTAGAGAAATAGATCTAAGCCACCTTATTTTTTTGTATCTATATAATGCTTGCAGTCCAAGCATAGAATATGTAAGTAAGCTGCTATTTCATGCAATTAACAATAAATGTGCAAATGATCAACTGTCATGCAATGGAAGGGCTCCTTGGTTATTTTCAAGAATAGTTCTATTCTGCTGCTTTAAGACTCAGCTAGCATGTTGGACCAAAGCAATTTTAACACTATAACCTGGTGTCAAAGCTAAGTTATTTTTATCTCTTATTTTAAGTTTTGTAGTTCACATTTATATATTACTAGCAGAGATTTCCAGCAGGCTCAAAACTCCAATTCCAGCAATGTCTTGTTTTCAAGCTTGTTGTGAAATGGCTTAATAATAAGATTTAAATTAAGACAAAACTAATCAGGTTAGGGTTTACAACCTTAGGGTTGTTTTTTATAGGGTAAAAAGCATGAAATAGATCATTTTATTTGGGGTTTAATGATTTCAGGATCATTTATGCAAGGATTAAGCAATATTGAAAGTTTTAAACTCATATTTCAGGCTGAGCCAATGAAGTAAACATTTTAATTTATTTTCTATTGACTCCACAATCAAGACACCTTTCTGAAATCTCAGAAAACAGGCTATCTGTAAACTAATGATATACTTGGACTCAAAAACATTTTGGAAAACTGACATGATTTAGAGTGAACTTCAATGAATATGATTGCTTGGGCTTCTATACTTCTATCATTGACAATCAGCCATCATTTATAAATCTGTGCAAGATTAAATTCCATAAAACCAATGAATCAAGAAAGAAAAACAAAAATCCAATTGATAGCAAGATCTAGATATGATTCATTTAGTCAGCTTTTTTGTTTATATATGTGTTTATTCAACATACATTTATTGAGTTCTTAATATAAATGTCTCTTGTTTAGTGCATTTAAATACCATAGTCAACAAAGCAGAAAAAGTCTTCATTTCTTTGAGCTTATTAAATACAAAATCTTGCCAAGATTAAATGCTTGTTTAGATAACACCAATCTAGTGATGGGGTGGGATGAAAAATAGATTCAGTGGGTCTTATAGTGACAGAAAAAGAACACGCACACTTAGTAAGATTACATGTATGTCCATGTTTGTACCATAGGTTGGTTGCACCCAAGACAAATACCCTACCTGCTATATAATAATTCTCGCCCTACTTTATATTTTAATTGACGAAATACCAAAATTATTCCTAGAATGAAGGATTTTAGAAGGAATAAAGATACCCAGTTCAACCCCTAGATTTTCCCTCCAAATCTTGAGTGATGTCACAGCTAACTGTGAACTTCTCACACAAGAGAGAAATCTGTATTTTTGGTGAGAAAATTCAGAATGTAAGAATAAGGGTTAACCTCAAATATGCAAAATTGGATAATGTACTAACACAACAATCTTGTCAGGGATTATTGCATTGAGAGAAGACTTTAAAGTCTTTTCTTTACTTTGCATTATAAAAAAAAGAAACAGATCAGAGAGTTTTAGCAAGATGAAGAAAACTTTCAATAACACTTCACTTATCTGTGGTGTATAGAATAATTGGATGAGAAAATGTAATGTAGTAAGAGAGAGATCCTTAGATTGCCCCGGCCCCATTATATAAGGAGGAGAAGGACAGAGAGGTGAAGAAATCAAGCAGAGAAGCAAGAAGATGGGAAGGGGAAGTAATGAGGACACTGGAGAAGGAAGTTTACACGGGTGGTGGGATTATTGTTGGAATATTGTATGCCTAAAATTCATCTACCAATTACTTTATAAATCATGACTCATTAATTAATTCTTCTTATATTTTTTTTTTAAAAAAAGTGCAGCCGGAGAGATTGCACAATGGGTAGGGCATATCTTGCAAACAGTCAAATTGAATTTAATCCTCAGCATCACATTTGGTCACCCTAGCCCTGCCAGGAATGATACCTGAGCACTGCTAAGTGTTCTCCCTCCTCCCGGAAAAAAAATATGAAATAAAGGAAAGGAAATACAGATCCTGGATATAGATTAGTGAAAATGTGTGACATATAAAATGTGTCTCTAAATTTTTCTAATTTTGGCTTCTGTCAGAAAGGATATACAAGTGTAATACCAAAGACATTTCCTTCAATTAAAACTCTGAATGGGGACCACTTAACGGACTATGCAACCTAAGACACAGCCACTCAAAATAACCCTAGCAGGACAGTATAGTTAGGTAAAAGAGCATTAGACATTAGCATTCTGAAGCCCCTCTCATGCCCAGCCCCTCTCATGCCCGTTGCTAATGTCCAGAGTGCAATCCAGTGGGCCAACCATAGAACACACCACTACAATGGCTAAGGACTCCCCAGCAGAAAATGACCCATCAGAACATCAAGCATAATGGAGATACTGTTACAGATTTGGTGGTTGACATCAAAGAAGCCAGAAGTCACAAAGGTAGCATTTGCAGAATCAAAAGAATAGTCTATAGGATCAAGCACTGCTGGGAAAACTGAGAATTCTGAAGTCAATAACCTACCTCAGAGCCAGAAGACATCACCCTAAAACTTCAAATTTACCTCAAGACTGCGTACATTTAAGTAATACCGACCTACCGACCTCCATTTTTTACACCCACTCAACATAAAAGAATGGGCAAGAAGAGATAGAAACTCTCTGAGACTAATATTTTTATTCATATGCAAGACTAAGTATAGTCAGCATTACTTAACCACTACATTCTGAAAAATGCATCATTAGGTGATATCATCATCGTACAATGTGACAGAATGCATTTACATAACCTTCCCTGTAGCCTACTACCCTCCAGATGATATGTTATAGCCTTTTGAGAGCACCATCGTATTTGCCAGGCATTGTAGACTGGCATATCATTTGTGACCTATGGATTTTATTGAATATAAGGCAGAATAAATTTTAAAGCATATTTTAATCCAACTCTTCCCATAAACTACAGCAAAGAGGAGTTCTGGAGAAAATAAAGAGATTATGTTTTCTGCACATCTAATCACCATGTGACTTAAATCCTAAACACTGTTACACAAGCCACAAGCTTCACCTGGAATTTCTGAATGTCTGTGGGAGTCAATGTCCAGAGTTCAAGGGAAAGAACTGCTGCCAGACAATGCCTCCCAAAGAGGCAAAAGTACAAAAGTACATCATTCTTTGCACCACAGTCAAGCACTCGCTTCCAAATTCAAATTAGAACTTCCTTCTCAGGGTTGGAGAGATAGTACAGCAGGCTGCACAAGACTGATCCAGCGTTGATCCCCAGCACTGCCAAAATTGATCCCTGAGCATAGAACCATTAGTAAGACCTGAGAACTGCTATGTGTGGACCAAAAACAGACGACAAAAAAATAAATAGAAGAGGTTCCTTCTCAATAGATTGTCACACTTCAAAAAGAATAAGAACAACCAGTGCTGGCATGGAGATGTGGATACAGGGAGAAAGAAACTTTCATTCATTGTTGGTGGGAATGCTGACTTGTCAAGCCTTTTTGGAAAATATGAGCATACCTCAAAAAACTGGAAATTGAGCTCCCATATGACCCAGCAGTATCACTTCTGGGAATACACCCCCAGGTATAAAAGCACAGAGCCAAAACGCCATCTGCACTTGTTTGTTCACTGCAGCACCTTTCACAATAGCCAGAATCTGGAAACAGAGTGTCTGAGAACAGATGGCTAGATAAAGAAACTGCGGTACAAGTACATAATGGAATACTATATAGCTGTTAGAAAAAAAAAGAATGTTATGAAATTCATTTATAAATGGATAGACATGGAGGGTATCATGCTGAGTGAAAGTCAGGAGAAGGAGAGACATAGAATGACTGCTTCATTTGTGGGATATAAATAAATAAATAAAAACCATAATATGAGACTAACACCCAAGGACAGTAGAAAGTGGTCTATGATTGGAAGCCTGTTTCAAGGGCTGTGAAGAGTCAAGAGCTGGGGGAGAGGGCAGTTGTTGTAGAGAAGGGACCATTATGACAATGATGGTTAGAAGGAATCGCTCTGGATGGGAGATGTATGCTGAAAGTGGATAAAGGACCAAACATGGTGGCCTCTCAGTATCTATATTGCAAACCATAATGCAAAGAGAGAGAGAGGAGAGAGAGAGAGGGAGAGAGAGAGAGAGAGAGAGAGAAGAAAAGTGCCTGCCTCTATCGGGTGGGGGTGGCAGGAGGAATAGAGGGAATATTGGTTGTGGGAAATGTATATCAGTTGAGGGATGTGTGTTGGAACATTGTATTACTGAAACACAATCAGGAAAGCTTTGTAAATCTCAAGGTGATTCGATTAAAATTAAAAAATGTGACTTATCTATCAGGAAAAAATGATATACAGTGAAGATTTTCTATAACTAGGATTCTTTTTCTGATGAAGAGGGGAAATATAAATTCATTGAAAACATTTTTTAAAACATGTCTTTCCCCAAAACAAAAAAAAAAAACAAAAAAAAAGAAAAAAACCCATGTCTTTCCATTTACATATTTTTCAGGTTAAGTGAAATTAATCTCTGCTAAAATAGTCGAAAATCAATGTATTGACAAAAATACTGTCTAAAAGAAAGTAGAGACATAAGCACTGTTCCTTACTATTCCTGCCTCATTTATTTTTTTAAGATAATCCACCTCTTTTGTTCGTGTAACATCCTTGTATAATTCATTGGAATGTGATAGAATGTTATATCTCCTTCAGTGAAATAATGTCTTTGAGTCCACTAATCAATCAGGTATTACATGGGGTTTCTAAATTAATGACTCAAGTTTTTCTTTCTAGAGATAGTCAGGATTCCTCAGGGGCCCTCAAAGAGTGAGAAGGCATGATTTATTGTCATCACTTAAAAGAGCTCCTGCTTCCGTTTTAAAATACCCTCTCACCCGGCACAATTTTCCATATTTGTTTAAATCTCATGACCCCCTGTAATGGTTGGCGCTTAGAGGTGAGAAGGTGAGTGAGCGTTCACACTTTTCCCAAAGAGCCTTCTGCCTCCCACTTACCTGTAACAACCTTTTAATATGGATCTTAATCTTCTTGCTCACAAATAACAAACTTATAACCACTACTTCAACAGTGGCATCAAGAAACAAGGGTGCATTATTACAGCACCATCACCGCTTCATAATTCCGATTTGTCCCCTTCATGCCAGGCATTTGCAAGAGGCCTCATTTATACTTAAATTCCAGGAACACATGGGTTTAGAAAACCTTTGTTGCGTACCAAAGGACTCCAGATCTGGCACTCTCGGGAGGGGGGGGATCAAATGGGGCCATCCATTAACAGATTGGTCTGGAAGCCTCATAAGTCCCCGCCCCCAACCCCCACCCGGATTTTTCAAATGACCCATGGGCCTTTTGGCCTTTCAGGGGTCCGGACCTCTTACATTGTAGGCTGTTTGCATTCAGTCAACACTTCAGTTTTATAGGCCTGTGGAGCCAAAGATTACAAGACTTTTGAACTCCAGGCTGCCTTCTGTCTGGCTACACCCTACACCCGCTGTTTCTGGAGCCCAAATCTTTTTTAACAGCTCCACAAAAACAAGCAATTAGGGTAAGGTCTGTTAATCCTCTCCTTTCAAACTAAAGGCAATTACAAATTTTGAATCAACCAGCAAGGAAGCAAAGAAGCCAGTGACCACTCCTGGAGCTCGGGGCTATTTAGAGAAGAATCCAATCAGGACTCAAAGGAAATGATCCCAACTGACTCCAGTCCCTAAAGAATGTCTGAAAGTTGTTTCAGGGGAAATTATGTGTAATCCTAAGCTAGAAGAAATAGACAGATTTAAATTAATGAAAAAAGACAAGAAAATGTCAGGGAGACATTTTAAAAGATTCAGACTATACTAAAGCTCCACTGCTTGGTCATTACTCGATGCAGTAACTCGATGCAGTAACATCATAGCACACAGCCTTCTTTTTGTCTTCTGCAGTAACATCATAGCACATGCCTCTCCTTCTTGTCTTCATTCACACTGTTCACATGTGAAGCTTTGGAATCTTGTCCGGGTGCTTTATATTTACTTGAAATGCATTTGAAATTTGAAATGTATTTGAAGTTAATATGAATTAATATAAAATTTATTTGAAACATGAAATTTGAAATGTACATGAAATTAAGAACATAATTTTTTTACTGAAAATCAAATAATAAAGAAATTCCTCGCATTCCTTTCAAACTTTGACATCCAAAACTGTATTTTTTAATAAAATTATTTCACAAAATTACAGACGATAAGCGAAGGGTACTTAGAGAGTGGAACTCTTTTCTGTCTGTCCACAAATATTTTGTATAAAAATTGTCAATGCAAAAAAGACGTAGCTTTTAGGCTCTGAGAAAGATATAGTGGTTATCAGAGAATGGGAAGCAAGGTGTGGGGAATGGGTAGAGGACATCAGTTTGATAGTGGTTAATAGGACTTTGGTGGCCTTTTATGGAGTGTAGTTTGGGATGTATGTACTTCAATGGTAGGACGCTGAACTCTTGAAACTTACCTAGTCTTATAAGGCATTGTTAAATCACTAAAAACTTAAAACGTTTTTTCATGTGTCATGGTCAGCTGCACTAACCTGAGATCTTTTTAAACAAGTCTGTAGCTTTATGGTAAATATTATACATGGGTGTGCTAGCATTCATGTACAATATGTTCCACTTCTTGGAACATAAACTAAGCCAGGACTACCACTATGGCTGAGAGAATGGAAGTTTCCAATTTATTAATGGATCCTGTTTCAAACCTTCATTTTTTGAAATTCGTATTTGGAATGCAGAACACATTTTCCCCTGGAAACCTGGTTGAGACCATTTCATCTGAATGGATCTGCCTAACAACTTATCACTTCCATTCTTCCATGGCCGGCTCCTGTGACTTGCCTTATGCAACAACATTGTTCTACAATGCCCTTTGCTTCTCCTTTATCTCATATCCAAAGCCAACGAATGCCCTTGACAGTTGGGTATGCCCTACTTAGTGCTGGCTCAGCATCCAGAAGCCATGCAGCCACAAAACACAATGACAAGTGACATGGACACCATAGTGAAGAATTTGAAAAACACGGGCAAAAGATACATTTGCTGGTTTGATTCTCCATCCAGAGTCAACAGCCTAACCATGGAGAGTATTTTTTGTTGAATAACAATAAATACAGTCCGTGGTTTGATTTTTCTACCCTAAAAGTATCTGCTGAAAGGGAAATTAATATTTTCTAACTATATTAATGTCACTAGACATTACTGTAAAAGATCCACTGACCCAGGTAAAAGAGAATGAATGAATATTCCCAGATTAACTTGTCAAAATATTATATCCCTAGAGGAATATGGGGCGGGTGGGGCTTGGGGGGGAATGACCAGATTTTCTCTTTATTTTTGAAATTCTTGCACTCAGAATCACTGCTACAACAGTGACCTTGAGCCTTTAGAAATGTTGCAGTGCCTTTTGATTTTTTTAAGGTAATTTTAGTTATGATTGCCTTTGCTTTGAGATGATGAAAGTATGTTTTGATCCACTCTGTAAATCTTTGGTACCAGGTGTATCACTCTTGCTGTCCCTTTCATTCATTCCATTCATTTTCCAACAAGACCTTTTTGTCTTACAATAGCAGTTTCACAGTTCATATGAGGCATCAACATCAATAACATCATTTTTCAAACAAAATTTATTCAAACAATCAGAGATAGCTGTTGAGTCACTCATTCTGACAATCTAGGCATGCAAAACTATATTTTTAAATGGTTATGGCACATAAATTTTGATCCCAGAAATAACTGTGATATTTTAAACAAAACAACTTCAAAAAGTGAACAATTGGTGCCTTTTTCAATTGTGCCAATGATTTATTATTTCTCTAGTCTGGGTCACTTCGACATGGGCTAAAAGAGTCAAGAAGGTCTCATTCAGATGTCTGAGCTCTCAGTCAGAATAGCTAAGATATTTGACCTTTCTTTCTATGTGGTTTCTCCTCCAGTAACTGCATTTTGATGTTTTCTGAATTGAGTCTCCAGGTCCCAGCAGTAAAAGAGCAATGGACAAGTATTTTTCAAATATCTAATGTGTCATGTTTGCTGATGTCCCACAAGGCGAGTGAGTCACACAGTTAAATTCAGACACAAGAGGTTGAGAAATAGACTCCTGTTAGATGAGAGGACTGATAAAATCACAAAGCAAAAAGGTATTGTGCAGGGAGAGGAAGAGTTGCCACCACCATTTTTCACTTCCTTCCCACTCTGGTCACAGTAATCACTAAGATAAGCAGTCCTGCAGAGCCCAAACACCAGTTGACAATGTGTGAGTAAGATCTGCTGTTTAGGATTACAACTCAATTTAGAAACATTGGTTCTACCGATACCAACTGAATCAACCAAATCTAACTGCAACAACTCCTGAAGCCACACAGTAGACAAAATTCTAGATTACTTTTAATTTCCTTCTAAAACTGATTTTAGTGTGTTTGTGCCGAAGTGTTTTCAAGAAAACTGGAGTCATACGACTTTTCCCTACTATTTGCATTAGGAAGGATGGAGAACAAAATCCCATTCCCACATGAAAGTCAGCTATTAATGATGCTTGGAAAAATCAGGACCTCCTCTGCCGCTGTGCAGCCCATTTTCCAATGAAGAGGAGAATGAGGGTTTGGTGCAATCACAAGAACAAAATACACTTTTGGTTTAGAAACATGGTAAGAAAAACCACCATGTGCTTCATCCTTAATCCAACACAGGAATCTTAAGCAAAAGCAATGTGTTTCCTTATGAAAGCTCTGAGGATTCATAGAACAGATTGTAAGGCAAATAAAATGCAGGGAAACAAGAGAGGCTGGTGACTCTGCCACAAGTTTGAATTTTAAAAGGAGATATTTCCACTTCCACCACCCACCATGACTCAAACTGCATTTCCAAACTAGTCCTTCATCAGAAGGTAGCAAAATTTGTGCCATACAGATTTTATAACACCTGGATTCTAATTTTGCCACTCACCAGCGGTTACTCTCAAATAAATCACATGAGCTCTCTAGATCTGTGGTTTTACAACTATTCATTGTATGGATTAGATGAGGTGATCTGTCTAATGGTTACTCTTCTGAAAATTAAACTTAAAAAAAACCTGACCCAACTTCATAACCCATATTGGGGACCTGGGCAATATAGAATTGTGGTCAAAATCATGACGGTTGTTACCAGAGAAAAACCAGTGTTCAGTCCAGCTCAGTAACTGACTATTTGGAGAGTTATGGGCAAAGTCTAATGTCCTTAGTTTCTTCATCTGAAATAAGGATGAAAATCATACTGGAATTTTTAAATTATAAGATAATGCATGCCATATTCTCAGAGTCTGTCTGGAACACTAGAGAATGTTCAGGAAATGTGTCTTCATATTGTAGGCTACCATCTATACTATGTCTGTTAATCTTGCCGATTAGTGTCATAAAATAAAATATACTGGTCATGTATTCTAAAATTACTTGGAATTAAAAAAAAAGTTGCCCTATGAGGCAAAACAGAAAGTGGGCATCCAAACTCATTAGAGGCTTCTGGATCGAGCACTCTCCCTGTTTTGCTTCCCTTTATAAAAACTTCAAATTTCAGGGAAAGAAGTGATAGTACGGCAGATAGAGCATTTTCCTTGCACATGGCCAACCTAAATTCAATCCCCAGCACCCCATAAGATCCCCTAAGTCCCCCAGGAATGATCCCTGATTGCAGAAACAGGAATAAGCCCTGGCACCATGAAGTGTGGCCCAAAAACCTTAAAAAAAAAATCTAATGTCAAATCTAGACAGGAATAAGCCCTGGCACCACGAAGTGTGGCCCAAAAACCTTTTTTAAAAAAATCTAATGTCAAATCTGCAAAGGACAAAGTGATTCAACATCTGAGTTTAAATGTTTTTGGGTACAAGAGACTAGAAGATAGTACTGCCACGAGGGTGCATGCCAAACGTAATGCTGACACCACATAGTCCTCCTAATGCCGAGGGCTGCCATGGAAGGCCCAGGGACCCTCAGCACCATCAGGACCTGAGCAGCATTGCCTTTGCTTGGGCCTTTGCAATGAACTGACTTCCAGGTTGGCGCACAAGCACTAATCGGGCCCTGGGCCCAAGAAAACACAGGAGACAAGCAGACTGGCCAATGCCTCACTACAGATCACAGAGTGAAGAATATCTTGCAGACATTTGCTTGAAGCAGGATGTTTAGTTGAACCTGTAATTCTGGTGTCCCCATTTTTCCTCTCATGTAAAGGTATCAGAGCGGGAAATGAAACATTAGGATGCTTGAGTTCCTCACCTGAAAAATAAAACCATTGACAAAATGAGGGACTGGAGGGTTAGTCCAACAGGGAAGGTGCTTACTTCGCATGAGGCTGACCTCAGTTTAAATCCTCAGCATTACATAGGGTTCCCTAGCACTGCCAGGGATCACTACTGAGCCCAGTCATGAAAAGAGCACCCCCTGAGCACTGCTGGGTGTCCCTTACCAAAAAATGTGGGGGATAGGGAGAAGGAAAAATAATATCCGTTGACATAATGAAAGAAATGGGGATTTGGAGCCACGTCCGGCTGTGCTCAGGGTTTATCTCTGGCTCTGCACTCATTAATCACTTCTGGTGGGCTTAGGAGACCATACAGGGTGCCAGGAATTGAACCTGGATTGACTATGTGTGAGGAAAGTGCTCCATACACTGTTTTATCTCTCCAGCCCCCAAAATGAAAAAAATTTTGAGCATGTATTTAGGCAGCGATAATATGTTATTTTGTCTTTCAGGAGGTCTTGTAATGGCTAAGGATGATCACAAAACAAATACCGTGTGGGGACTAAGCAGGTCTCACTCCCTCCAACTTGATCTAAGGATTAGACCCAAGAAACAATTCAGTCAGTAGCCAGGCCATTAGAGCAAGTGAATGTCCACCTACCGAGTGAATAAATAACTATGGTTAGAAAAAGAAATCACCAGGTAAGTGATGTAGGCCTTATTCTCCTGTTTTGACAACACTACCTTTGTACTAACAAGAAAGGCCAGGTTCAAAGTCCATATGCTTGGACTCTTGAGAGTGGCACTAGGGAACCCTCCCCTGGCCTGTTACCTCTTCTCATCTCCCAGTTCCACCCAGTCCCAAACAGCCTCCAAGACGCAGATGAGATAACCCAGCCCACACATGCAAGCAGTTCAGCGCTGCCTAACAGCAGACCCCTTGCTGATCCTGACATTGTGGAAGTGACTAGCCGTTGGCAGTCAGGAAGATAACCCCGGGCAAATGTGCACCTGGGCACCTGGAAGCTGTCCTGGAGAGATCAAATAATTTGGGCATCAAGAACCAAGGACTGTTGAAAGGACAGTGTAGACAAGCATGACCCACTGGCCTCTCAGACTCTTGTCCAGTGTGTCCCAAGAACCCAGGATGGAAAACCTCAGGAGATGTGGCACCTCTTACTTTAGTCTGAGTGCCAGGCTGAAGAGACCACAACCCTCTGCTCAAAACCCTTATCGGACCTTAGACCCAGAGATTGTTCCAGAAGACAGATCCCTCCTCATGCCTTCTCCCACAGACATATGGCCCTTGTAGAAATTCCCTGATCACCATCTTATTTTAGGTGACTTCTCTACACCTACAGCCGTTGCCATAAATCACAAACAAATGTCAGGCAATCAGCTTCCCTCCAACGTCTCATTCCTGACATTATTCCTTAGTCTGAAGCAAAAACCAATTTTCTCATTTTCTCCAAACTCAGAAAATTTATCTTTTCTTGACATTTTATCTTGCTCGAGGGTGATTCAATTCATTCATCAATTCCCACACGAAAATATATCTGTATATATATATGGATATATATATATATATACACACACAATGGTCATCTTAAAGTTATTAATTATCTCTCACCTATGAGAAAGCAGGAGACTGACACCCAGTTCTTTTTATTAATAAGCATTCCTATCCAGTGTGGCCTCTTTACTTCCTGATTGTGTTTCCCCTTTTTATTCAATGCATCCTTCCCATAATACTACATCTAAATTCAAATCAAACTGCCCCAGTTTTGTTCTGACACCTCTTCCTCTGAGCAGTGATGAACCCTTGCTCACAAAGATTTGAGTGGGGGAAAGTGTATGAGAACAGAGATATGTAGTATAGGACTAGTGGGCTGGCCTTACATGAGGACAATCCAGGTTCCATCCCTGGCACCATACATGATCCCCCAAGCACGGTCAGAGGTCACTTCTGAGTATAGAGAATGTATCACTGAATACCACTAGGAGTAGTCCAACTTCCCTTCCCCCAAAAAAGACTGACAATGAGAATCCAGGATCAGAGGTGCATGCCTTCCATGCTTCCCATAACTCCATACCATTAGGTGTAGCCCTAGAGACCGCCACCACTATAAGACCCAAGCAATACCTCCTCGCAGGACCAAGCACTGAACCTTCCCATTGGGTTGGTCAAGCAGCATCTGTTATTGGGGCAGCGGCCTCTGAGCTCTGCTTGGGACTCCCTCTACCCCACAATCACTTACCCCCTCTCCTGCCACTGAAGAGATTGTCGCACAGTCTGCACTGGTGGCTGCTTTTGTCATCATTTTCTCCTTTCCCCCACCTGTACTATCCACTAACTCTCTGCCTTCCTCTTAAACGAGCCCAGGGTCAGGGAAACAGCTTAAAGGGCTGGAGCATGTGCCTGGCATGTATATGCCACAGATCTGATGCCCAGCCCACCGAATACCAAGCACTCCTGGGTAGTTCTCGTGGCTCCCAACACTAAGGGGTCAACCACCCAAAAAAAGAAATTCTCCACTTTGCCCACTTCTCTGAGACAAAATGTGTTTCCCAGCATAACTGTCTTTGTCTGAGCGAGGGCATCTTTCCAGGCAGTCCGGGTCAGGTTCCCACTCACGGGCACTGTGGATTGTCATGAGGATGTGGCACAGGAAGGGCAGTCAGGCAGTGGGCTCGTTCTCCCTCAATCAGTGCCTGCACTCCGAACAGGCAGCTTCTAGAAAAAGCGGAGTTAAAAGCAGGGATTGTAGACCACGATTTCTGACCTACACTTTTGCTTTCATCTTCTAATCCAATCTTAGTTTTCTGGTGTCACCTTCCTAAAATTCTTCATAATTTTATCATAAAACTTTGGGGTCAGGGGGAGGGCAGGAGCAACCAAGTGGTATTCAGGAGGCCCTAGATCCTCCTTCCAGAGATTCTCCACCAGTCTGGTTAGGTCAATGCCAGGATGCTGAGGTGCTGGGATTACCAAGGCTCCCCCTTTGGGTGCTGAGGGGACCTATACTCTGTAATGCTCTGGGGGTCATGTGGTACAAGGGATCAAACCAGAGACAGCCACATGCAAGGTATGTGCCTTAAATCCTGGATTATCTTTTCAGACCCTGAATGTGTTCATTGCAGAGGTGGGGGGAATGAGGAGGAAGGATGGTACTTTGAGACACACCAGCATTGTTCTGGAGTGATTCCTGGCGCTGTGCTCAGGGATTATTCCTGGCAGTACTCAGGGAAACATAGGTTGTGCCGGGGACAGAAGTGAGGTAAGGAAGTACCTTACCCCATGTACTATCTCTCTGAGTCCTGACCATTTTTAAAAGAAAACTCAAGAAAACAGTGGGGCATCTAATCAAGCAGAAGGAATTTGTACAGGGTGCCCATTTCCTTTCCTGAACTCCCCATTCACAAAAACTATTTGGGGTATCCAGTGAGTAAGGAACTTCATTGAGTGCATATAGTAGGGACAGTTTAGGGAAACTGAGAGTAAATGCAAGTATGTTCTGTGTACAGTTGCACTAGTGGCACTGCTGAGCACATTTAAGTTCCACTTTGCATTTGTCCCAAGTGCAGTAGAGAAGTTATGGCGTCCAAGGAAAACTGAAGAACCAGAGAAACCTCTCCTTGTACTACCCTCTATTCTCCAACTGCTGACCCAGAAGTGAGGAAGAAAAAAGGGAGAAAAGATAAAAATCTGATAGCAAGAGAGAGAGAGAGAGAGAGAGAGAGAGAGAGAAGATAAGCTTCTGCTCCTTTTCCTTTCACTCCTTCCTTATTAGTCAATACAGAAAAGGTAGTATGTCAGAAGATGTTGTATATCCAGAAATTAAAAATAAAGTCTATCATAGGTGGCATTTCCACTGTTCTGGTAACACAAAACACAACAACCTATATAAATGAAGGAACATGAAACGGATCATTTTGGTGATTCCATATACCAGTCAGCTGCTCATGTGTTTGCATTGAAAACTGTTTTACACAACATAAACATAAACAAAAATGGTCAAATTGATATTAATAATTGTATAATTTGTATTGTATAATTGTATGCATTAATATCTGCTTCATCCTCTTAACTTCTTCAATGCTCTTGAAGGCACTCCATGCCGCCCTCTTCCTCCTGTGCAGCTCAGGTGCCAGGTTATTCATCATGTTGGGTTCTCAACCTAGATACACATAACTGCTGCATTCGGAGATGTTCGTTCCATTGAGAGCAAATGGAACATCAGGAACTAGTCCGTTTCTCATGAGCATTGTCTTCATGAGATTTAGCTACAGCCCAACTGTTCCACACTCATGAAGTCGGCCAGCATTCGTGCCGCTTGGCTAATGTTTGGTGTTATTAGTATGATGTCATCAGTGAAGTGGAGGTGGTGTAGTTGCCGACCGTCTATCTTTACTCACATTCCTTCCCATACCGGTTGTCGAATGACATTCTCGAGGGTGGCACCGAAGAGTTTCAGTGAAATGGTGTTGCCCTGATGAACCCCTCTCTTTATGTCAATGATCACTTCCTTATAAAGTGGTAAGATCCTGGTGGTGAATCCATAATACAGCTCATGGAGGATCCTGATATACTGAATTTGAACGCCCTGTTTGTCTAGGGCTTCAATGACCGCTTCAGTCTCAACAGAATCAAAGGCATTCTTTAAATCAATGAACATTAGACAGAGTGGCATCTTGAACTCTCTTGAAACCTCAATGAGCTTGGTCACCGTGTGGATATGGTTGATGATGCTGAATCCTTTTTGGAACCCGGCTTGCTCACATAGTTGTCCTTCATCTAGTGTTCTGCCAATCCTATTCAGGATGACTCGAATGAACTTGTAGATGATGGACAATAGTCCATAGATCGGGCGATAGTTGCCAATGTCGTGGATATCTCCCTTCTTGTACAACAGCACAGTGCTGCTGGTTTTACATTGGGATGGAACCTTGCATTCGGACAGCTATTGTGAAGAGCCGAGCCAGTGTATTGATGAGTACTGGCGGCAGATTCTTCAGGTGTTCGCGTCTGACCTTGTCTGGATGGGGTGCTGTACACGTCTTTACTCACGAAATGGTGTGTCAGATTTCAGAAGGGAGAACTCAGGGAACGACATATCCATCCTTCGGAATTTGATATGTGGGCAAGTGGACGTGTCTATCAAAGAGATCTGAGTAGAAGTCTTAGATAACCTTTTCCATTGCCCTTCTGGAAGATGTGATAGAACCATCAGGATGTTGGAGGGCAGTCATCTTGGTCTAATAGTTGGCGAAGAACAGGCAGATGTTGAGAATACTTTTTCTGCCTTCAGCTGCATCGGCCAACACTGTTGCTCTTCTCTCTTTGAGATCTTCCTTTATTGATTTCTCTGCACAGCATTTCGAGCTTGGATGTTAGCTTGTGATTGCCTGAGGCTTGTGCCAAACCACGTTAGCAAATGAGCTCGAGAGTTTCCGAAGACGGGCATCTTTTTGTGGCTTTCTCTCTCTCGGCATTCCTTGCACAATCATGGAGGTGCTGAACCAGTCGATTGTATTCCTCGTTGATGTTGTCAATGACAGCATCTTCCCATATTGCTTCAATAGTGCCAAAGAGCTCCCAGAGTGTGGTCATTCTGAGAGTTCTCTTCTTAAACTTTGTAGCCCTTTCTCCCTGTTCTGTGAAGTTAACTTTCGCATGAAGGAGACAGTGGTCTGATTCCATTTTGAATTTTGGGACAACAGTAACATCGGTCAGGCAGAACCGTCAATTGAATATACTGTGGTCAATTTTATTGTGGAACTGTCCACCGGGAGACTCCCATGTCCAACATTTAAATTTGGCCTTATGGAACTGTGGGTTACCATGGATGGTCTTGGTCAACATGATGAACTCTGACAGTTTCTCACCCTATTCATTCCATTCTAGGCTGTGGGTCGAGATGTGGAGTTCTTCGGGAGACCTTCTAGGTCCTATCTTGGCATGAAAATCACCAACGAGACCTTGTAGAAGGTGTGGTCTTCTTTATAGAACTTCTCAGCTCCATGTAGAACTTCTTGATTTCTTCTTCATAGTAGTTGGATGTTGGTGAGTAGATGACGAAGATAGAAACTGCCGGCAATGAGCCATATCTATTCAAATGTAAGCGTCTGATTCGGGCTGTTAGGCATTTGAACAAATCAATGCTCATGGCCAAGTTTGTGTTGACAAGGACACCAACACCACCTCTACTTTCGCATGTTCCGAGGAACAGTTCTTCTCCAGTGTCGAAAACAGCATGATGTGATCAATGCCTTCTCGTCTTGATCAATCCAATGATGTCATAAGAGAACTAAGAACTCCCAGCTGTGGGCACATGTTTTCTTTCTTTCTTTTTTTAAATTTTTTATTAGAGAATCACTGTGATGTATATGTTTCAACTCCACCTTTCTTCCTACACTAACATATGCCTCAGAGACCTGGGCCCTATGAAAACAGAATAAGAACGCCATTCAGGTCTCCCAAAGAGAAATCAAAAGAGCCATACTAGGAATATCACATTTCACTTAATTCCGGCTTTCGGAGGAATCCAGAGTTAAGAACTCCGTCGACGATCGAGGATCAGGGATGCTGTCTCATTTGCCAAGGCATCGAAAATCAGATGGGCCAGATATGTAATGCAATTTGGAGACAACCGCTGGACTAGAGTCATTACCAACTGGATTCCATGGGACGTCAAAAGAACGCCTGGCTGCCCACCTGAGATGGTCAGACTTCTTTGTTAAAACCCTGAATGAATGGTTTGCGGCTCCTCCTATTCCTGGAGTGAGCAGATACCACGGGACTACACTAGTATGAGCGACAGGCCGGAATGGAGACGTTACTGGTGCCCACTTAAGCGAATCAACAAGCAACAGGATGACAAGTGACACAACTTATACAGTATCTGCTTATTGAGGATTGCACTAACTGGGCAATTTTAAACAGTATGGCAAACTAAGAGGGAAGCTGCTGCAGTAGAATAAGAAGCTTAATATTTTAGGATCTTTATATATAAGTGTTTCCCTAGTATTTGAGCAAGAGATGTTTCATTTTCTTTAGATTTTTATGGCCCAATATTTCATAGATTGGGCCATAAAATTTACATAGCTACCCCTGGTAAAAGAGAAAAAAAGATTGAGCAGACTAGAGGATGAGCTGGAAGGGGTTGGAGCTGGGTCACAGCCCAGCAGGATGCAGCCTCATGCCCTCTTTGACACCAGAATCCTATAAACATCTCATTCGGTGTTACAGGGAAAATTCTCTCACTCAGACACTCTGCCACCTACACCTCCTTGCCACCCTCTGTAATCCCTTCTCCCACCCTCTCAGCTCCAGCCAGTCTAGCCTATGACCTTTTCTCACCTCCCAGGTATTCTCCCACCCCAGGACTTTTGCACATGCTAACCCCTTCCCTGAAACACACACGTCTTCTCATCCTCAAGCATCTCAACAAATGTCATTATGCCAGGGAAGCTTTTTCTAACTGTATCGGACCAACCCAGTAATACTTTACACACCTTGCCCTGATTTCTTTCTTGGTACTTTATACTATAAGACTTACTATCAATGTATTTGTTCCTTAAATTCTGACTTTTCTCCATTAGGAACATAAACCCCATAAGGTCAGAAACCTCACGTTGTTTTGTTTTGTTTTTCCAAGGCGATATACTCAACCCAAAGCCGTGTAAATATTTGTTGAATGAAGGAAGCTAATACGTTTCCTAAATTATGAAGTCATTTAGATTAAGATAAGAAAAGCTTGTTTACTATGGGGCCATAAAACTGGATGACGTTTCCTAATATAAAATAATCTCTGACTCGAATCCACGCAGGGTGCCTGCTATCCAGAGCCAGGAAGCATTCTGTTTAGGGGAAAACACCCCCAACGAGGGCGCCAAGGAACCTGGGGCTGCGGGGAGGGGGAAGTGGACTCTGCCTTTAATGAGCAATCAGAAGCAATAACTAGAACTGACTTAAGCCTCAAGCCTCTTAACTAGAAAACAAACAGGATCGATAATGCGTGCCCTCCTTATCACACTGGTTTTTGCATGTAATAAATGAGATGATAAATGTAAAGTTCTGTTTTGTGGCACTAAAATCTTAAACATTAGAGACTGGCATTTGCCCTGCTAATTAAGGAAACAGCGGGATGAGAAGGGGGCCTGGGTGAGGGGATAAGGTTGTGGGGCCATTCAGCTTTGACGGGTACTTAGAGCCTGGAATGAAAGAAGCAATGCAAGGCAGCAGATGCAGGCCTTGTTGATCTTTCCCAGGGAGACCCCATACATCTCCTATTTGACATGAATGTCACTGAGCCCAATTAGAATTAGCCTTTCACATAACACTCGAATTCCTAGACTTCCGACAACTACCATATAAGGAAGGAACAGACAGTGCAGATAAGAGGAGAGGAATGGAGAGGTGAAAGGTTACAGAAACAAAAAGAGAGAGAGAGAGAGAGAGAGAGAGAGAGAGAGAGTGAGAGAGAAGAACATTTTTACATTTCCCCACACAAAGGACAAGATCCTTCAATTAAACCCATCATTTAGGAAAAATGATCCTGTCATCAGCGAAAGATCGAGCTATTTACCCAGGTTGCTGGGACCTCCTCTTTCCCACCCTTTCTGTGTGGGGTTTTTGCTGTGGATATTTGGTGTTTTAATTAATGTGTTTTTACCTACAGAGCCTGTTTTTAGTTGTGTCTTTTATTTATTTAATTTTGTATTTCCTTCTGCAAGTTGATACATTCCCAGACCCCAAATTCCCAGCCCATCCCGGCTCCCAGTCTCCCAACTGAGCTGGCTCTGACACAGAGCAGAGCTCCCTGTGTGAGGCTCTCGCCTCCGCTCCAAGTATTTTTAAAATTCATTTTCATGCTCACAATGCCCCTGCAAAGATGGGGAGGCATAGAAAATCAAGTCGTGCACAATACCTAATTGGGAGACTGGAACGTTTTCTAAAGGAACCCTTAGCTACTTTCAACAAATCTTTTCACCAATTCGGGGGCTCTGGATAAACTCGGAGCAGAACTCTTTTCAAAAAAATAAATAAATAAAAATAATAATAAAATGCTATGACAGGCACCAAGAAGGGAGGGAGAAGCATCTTCCAGAAGCGGGCAGCCTGACAGAGCTCCTGACAAGGGAAACCCTGCTCTCGCTATTTAAAGCAACCTGCGTAATTTGGGAGAGAAGTCACCAGTCTCCTGATAGAGCTTTAGGGGGCGGCTGGTGGACCCATTTGCAGAGCTGGAAATGGCAGCCACCACCCACACTTAGAAGGCTGAGCCTTGGGATTATTCTGCTCTTTTTTTTTTTCTTTTTTTTGGCAGGACCAAAAAAAGACCCAAAACCGCCAAAACATGCATTTTCTGAGGAAAGGGAAGCAGCCTCTAAGAAAGAAGACACCTAAAATCTTGTTGATTAGCAAGCAAAAGAAGTGAGTATCATGGAGTTTGAGTGTGAGGCAGAAAAATGGGCAGTCAAAGTAAACGTGATGGTTTATGGTCATTTCAAGGCAAACGATGGAGTGGCTGTGACAGAGAATGGGGGGCTGGGCTACCCAAACTCCGGTGGCTGGTCTTCAGAGAAATGATGCTGGCGCTGACAGAGACTCCACAGGGAGGACACACAATGAGTTACCAGAGGTTGGGGCTCCAGCTCTCCAGCTGTTTCTGCAGAGTCTAGTCTAGTCTAGGCTCTTGAACCTCTCCCATCTTTCATTTTCCTCATGGATAAAACAGAGTGGGTGGCTTTGCTTCTCGAAAAGCTGCTATGCAGAGGAATACAGAGGAAGTTGCACTTATTAAGAGGACAGCGAAGGACACATCCTAAGTGTCTGGAGCTCTTGGGTTTGTTGAAAGAGCAGCAGGGGGCTTTGAGGAAGCAGAGGGTTTTCTGAGAGAGCACACTCATTCTTCTCAGCCACTAAATAAATGGTCCTGTAGTACGCTCCAACTTCGGGTTTCTGCATCCAAATGATTCAACTGAGGGTAGCAATAACTCCCATCTCCTCATCCTTGTCCCAACACCCACTCTACACACTCACACATACTCATCCACACGTACACACTTAAACACATACTATCACACATGTACATGCATGCACGCACGCATATCCATACACACACTCACATATATTCACACACGCGTGCTCACACACACGCACACACACACTGGCCACAGTCCAGAGCACAGGCTGTGTCTATGCCAGGCCACAGGCGACTGACCCTAACATGAGTCGCTGAAGGGCAGTTGTTTCAATGAATGGAACCTCTTATTAAAAATTAATTTCTGTCCAACCCGATTACATATGAACACAGCCTCATTGTGATCACCACTGTGAATTCTGGAAAGAAACATAGGCCCTACTGTTGCCAAAACTAAGGGGCAGCTTAGGACAATTCTGAATCTTGATCTATGAACGTGGAGACACAGCCAGTAGATTCCCCAAGGCTCACAAAGGCATTTGTCCCCCAGGGGCTGCTCTCTGCCCCACCTTCCTCTTCCTGCTCCTCCCTGCCCCACACCCACTCTCCTACTCCCTGGGGCAAGTGTTGAAAAAGAGAAAGCACATTCCTTCCTGCAGAAGGACTCTACACCGAACCCAGATTCTACCCTGCCTAATCGCTTGTGCTTCCTGCTCCTCTGTAAATACAGAACAGCAATACACAGCTACCTACCCAACTCAGTCACACTGTGGATGAAATGAGACCATCTGTGCAACGAAGCTTCTCCTAGATTTAGAGAATGATTTTAAAGCTCTTTTCTACTTGGTCACAATGAGTTGAAGAGAACAATATGAAGGTAAAATGCTCCACACCAGACTAATAAATCACTGCTTTTCTGTGTATGGAGGGGAGGGGAGGGAGGAGGAGGGGCCGGGTGCATTGGTTTAAGGGGTGAGGGGAGTGGTGCACACCCAGAGATGCTCAGAGCTTACTCCTGGCTCTGTGTTCAAGAAACATTGCTGGCAGGATTCGGGGACCATATACAATAATAGGGATAGAACCCAGGTCGGATGTGTGCAAGGCAGGTGCCCTACAAACTGTGCTATCACTCTAGTCTATATTGCTTTTTTCCCTGCTTTTTTAAAACTCAATGAGGTTAGGAGAGATAGTATAAGGGTTAAAGTCCTTATTGCAAGGCAGAAGACCCCAGTGTGATCCCCAGCTCCACATTCCCCTATGGAATGCTGGGCACAACCCAGGTATAACCCCACAGGCCTCCAAGCACCCCCGGGCATTATAGGGCCTGAGGAACACAGCATTTTCAGACTCTCTCTTTGAACCACCTGCCCACTTGGCCAAGAATTGCTTAAAAGGGTCAGGGATTCTAGTACAGTAGATAGAGCAGTTGTTTTGCACATAGCTGACCTGGATTCAATCCCGGGCACCCTAAATGGTTCCCTGAGCATCACCAGGAGTGATCCATGAGAGCAGAGCCAGGAGTGATCCCTGAGCACAGAGCCTGGAGCAAGCCTTGAGCACTGCCTGGTGTGTCCCCAAAACAAAAGCAAAACCAACCACCCCACCCTGCGCCCAGAATCAAAAAGGACTGCTGGACAAGGCCTCTAAAGTTTTCTGAGCACCAGTTGGAAGAAATCCCCCGCCATGTTCCCCCAAATTAATTTTTCTCCTCTACATCATTTTTTTTTCTACTTCTTTCTGATAAGACCAAGAAGTGAAAGATAGAGATGGAAAATTTATCGTGACATCCATCCTTTGTTATGTCTCTTCTATAGTTTGCCTTCAACAAGGCTGACCTAGAATTACTTGACCTTCTAATGGGGTGGAAAGAAACCCCAACTTCTAAGATGGATGCTACCCTACTGAGAAAGAATGAGAGGGTGGCAAGTCAGAAAGAAGACAACATGCAATCCGAATCAGATATAAAATATGTGAGGTCATTGCTCCAGTCATTCCACTTCCAGGAATTTATCCAAAGAAAATAATTAAGCAAATATAGGCCAATGGTTTTTATTATAGTATTATTTATTATAGTATCATAGTGAAAAATTGTAAACAAAAAACAAAAAAACAACTTTATATTTCTTAATAAAAGATTATCAAGTAAATTATTGACTGAACATTTGTACTATTGAAACAATGTAATCAAAAATTTTGAGGATGAAATCAAAATACGCTTAGTAGAGTGAGTTCTCTATAAATTAGTAAAATTGAAAAAAACTGGTTGAAAATATAAATGAACATAAGTCTTATTTTGCATTTTATAAAAATTCAAAAACCTGGGTATATAAGCTTTCTGTTTTTTTTGTTTCTTCTTGTTTGGTTGGTTGTTTTTTGTTTTGTTTTGAGGCCACACCCAGTGATTCTAGGACTTCCTCTTGGCTCTGCACTCAGGAATTATTCCTGACAGGTTTAGGGGACCCGAGATCAAATACTGGTTGGCAGCATGCAATATAAGCATGCTACCCACTGTACCATCTCTCTGGCCCCAATGCATAAGCATTTTAAATCCCAGATTATGCTTAGTCAAGATTCTGAAAGGTTATCATTCTTTTAAGAAGTATAAGAGTACTGTAGAAAAACAACGGTTTTATAAGCTTCAGCAGGGTTAGATTTTTTAATTTGGGCCCACACACACATTTATAATGACTCGAACAGAGCATTTTTTAATTTAAGGATGCAAAGATTTAACCTATCATATCTGCAAAATAGAATAATCAATAATATACAGTTAATAACAGTTTCAAAATTATCAAGGCAAAAAAATTGTAGAATTAAAAGGAGAAAAAGATAATTAAACAACCAACCAACATTTTTTGAGGATAAATCAACTAGATAGAGTAAGCAAAGTATCATTAAAAACAGAAGATTTGGGGTCAGAGAGATAGTAAAGCATTGTTCAGGTATGGCCCCCAAACAAAAACAAAATAAAAAAGATCTAAACCCTTTTAACTAGAGTTAGTTGATACTTACATAAGACACTATACAATAAAAATTGCAGAATACATGTATTCATTTTATTTTTTATTTTTTTAAGTCTTTATTTATTTATTTATTTATTTTGGGGGTCACACCCAGCGATGCACTGTATTCATTTTAAACGCACTTGTTATATTCACCAAGATAAAGCTATCTGCTATGCCATAAAACATGTCTAATTAGTATTAAAGATTAAAATTATACAAAATATGCTATTTGGCCATTGTCGGGATAAATTAGGAATCAATGACCAAATATTTAGAAACAATTCTCAATGTTTGGAAATCAACAAACACACCGCTGAAGAATTCATAGGTCCAAGAAGAGTTCACAGAAAGATTATAAAAAATTTTAAGTTGGATAATAATAAAAATAAAACCTATCAAACTTTCTGGGTTATTGCTACAGTGGAGATTAGATTAAATCTACTTCATAGATTTAGATGTTTATATATAGATATATATATATAAAGACATGTGTATATGTATAAAACCAAAGGTTAAAATTTAAAATCGACTTGGAAAGTTTTTTTACTCAACTTCTCCTAATTTATTCCATCTCCTCCCTACAAATAGATTTATACCCACTTCTTAGAATAAGCCTAAGCACTTGATTTAATGTTGGTTTTCCTGGAAGTCTTGACTGAAACCTTCTGTATTTCCCCTGTGCTTTTGTGACCTTTGATGACCTGGTGTCCCTTTGGCCTTGGTTAGGACCTCTCTGTGTTTCAGATGCACGTATCAGTGGGACTTGGTTTCCCTTTAGCTTTCCTCAGAGCTCCACTAATTTAGCAACCTCACCACCTCCTCTCTTGTTTCTCTGGCCTTAAGGGTCTAAAACCCATCTCTGTTCCCCGAGCAGGCAGGCTCTTCAGAGTAGACAGTGACTCACCAATTGATACTTCACCTTATATTTTATTTAGGTGGTTTGGTCATGTGTTTTGTTTCCTTCTGTTTTTTCTTCTGTCATGTAGTAAAACTGAAGTTGTGTTTTTGTTGATTTTTTTTCTTGTGTTGTTGCCATTTAACAGACATAAAAATAAAAAGAAAAGAACCTGATAACATCAATTTCGAAGTTGTTTGATGGTAGCAACACAAGCCAAAAAAAAAAATGACAGCAAAAACACAACTTTACTTTTTTCTTTTCTTTTTGAGTCACACCCAGCGATTCTCAGGGGTTACTCCTGGCTTTGCACTCAGGAAGTACTCCTGGCAGTGCTTAGGGGACCATATGGGATGCCCACGATGGCACCTGGGTCGTCTGAGTGCAAGGCAAACACCCAACCCGCTGTACTATTGCTCTAGCCCCCAGCTTTATTTTAAAACTAATCAATGCCAACTAATGATAATCCTCAGACTTTTTTTCTATATTGGCCTTTTTAAATAATATAATTAAAGACACACAAAGGCAGAAAGACTTATCATATAAGACTCATCCCCTAAATTCACCAGGGATTGGGTGGGAAAAAAAATTTAAACTAAAAGAAAAAGGAGGGAAATACTGGGAAATATTTGTCTCAGCAGGACCTACATTCCTTCTGTCTGCCCTCACAGGGATAAGGAAGAGATAAGGAGGCCCGAACTACTTGCAGCAAAATTCTGTGATTATGAAATACAACTCCACAAATTGCAAAATGTATTTAGGATAAAGGAAGTGCACTGCTCATAAAAATGTTGTGACTGTGCAAAGAACTTCATAAATTTAAGAGAATTAGAGAATGGCATTTAGCAAATTCTGTACTGGGCATTTTCCAAGTCTGCACGCTCTACCCCACCCCTCTCCGTGGTTTCTAGAGTAAACACATTTCCCACATGGTCATGTCTATTTCTATAGGTTCAAGTTTCTGCTCTAAAATGAGGTCATCTTCCATCTGGGGCCACTTCCAAAACCTTTTCCAAAGGATGAAATTCAATCTCATTGCTTCCATTCTTCAAAAAACATGCCATGCAGAGCTGCAGGATGGTGTCCATCCACCAGGAAATAGTTGGTAAACAGAATTTGTACTCCATTTATCCTGAGTTTACTTTAAGACGCCACTTATCTCCTTGAGAAGGACTTCCCTTGCCAATCATCTTTGGAAAAGACCAGAGACAGACTCTCCCTGAGGACGTGCAGAATCTTAGGTCAACAGCTTTGCGGTAGAAATAAACTAAACTATCTACATCTTAGGATCTTCCCTTTTCCTTCCAAAGGCAATCATTCTTTTCAGAGCAATTGAAACACTTACGCAGGTGTAAGAGCGAGGACGTGCGGGCCCAGGCGCACACACGTACAAAAGGCAATGTCTGCTCTGGCAAATTCTTAGAGACATGTCCTTACTTTCTTCCAATGATGGATTATTCTGAAATAGCTAAAAATAAACAGGAGTGTTGGGGATAGAAAGGTTCTTAAATGTCATATTGTTCAGTATATAAATCTTTGCTCTTTACAAATGTACACGTTCCTTAGTTCAGTCACCTAGTGAGAATGAAATTAGGTTTAACACAAAGTGTTGAAGAACCACTCATCACACCCATAAATGCACAAAATGTACTTCAAGGATTATTAAAATACTTTATGGGGATGCCACATTTAGTGGTGCTCACGGGTTATTTCAAACTCTGATCACTCACCCCAAGTAGTTCTGCGGGGACCATATGCAGTGCCAGGGATCTAACCTGAGTTATCAATGTTCAAGGCAAGTATCTAAAGTCCTGTACTATCTCTCTGACTCTAATACTTTTCTTTAAGTCCTATTGTTTAATATCTACTTTGCAAATGGCTAAGCTAAGACCTGGGCAGATTTAATCCATCCCAAACAATTTGCAGTTCCTGAGAATGTTGGGAGAAAATTAGAGTTCTTCTCTGATCACTCAGAGCAGAAAAAGCAAAGACTGAGATCAGTTCATCTTGAGGTCAAAAGCTATCATTTACCAACCTTGGCGATCCTAAATCAGTGCATCCCTCCAAACTGCCATTTTCCCACCTGCAAGAGGGGTATGATAAGAGTTGAAAGAATCAAGAATACATTACTGTGAATTTTCTCTTCTGACTTCTTTTTATCTATCTAATAGCATAGTTTTCCAAAATAAATGAACTACACAACTACACTCCTGAGAGTTTTGCAACCAGGGGAGATGACGCTTATCATTGTAGAGGAAGGGTCATCACAAAGATAAGAAATCACCTTAAAAATACGTCATCGCCAATCTCCTAAGGGCCCATTTATCTTTACTAAATGTCATTTGTTTTTCCATAAAAAGTTACCCTCTTTGGAGCCAAAAGTATAGGTAGGGTGCCCCTAAGCAACACATACGAGCTCTCAAGCACAGATCCAGGAGGGAACCTGGACACCAAAACAAACCAAAAAAGGTGTTTCTTGCCCTCTCTTTCTACTAAGATGGTATGTGAGTCGCCAATTCCAACCACTTCTTTGAATCATATTTTTCTGTAAGTCCCAGCCAGCATTTGTGAATAAAATCTTGTATTTTCTCTCACTAATCTCTTTTTTGACAGTTAAATTAAGGCATAGAGGGATTGCTTTAAATAAGACAGCAATTGCTGGTGTCTGGGTTGAATCTATCAGCTTAGTACAGAGCCCTTGACCACTGTGTGAGAATATTCTCACCCCTCAAAACATCTCTAACCCCCACCTCCACCCTCACCCCCACCATCCACAAAAAAGATTAGAGGGCACAGAAAATCTGAAAAATCTTACAACCTGGTACAATGAAAAAACTTGGAAAATGTCAAATCTATTTTACTGTTACAAAAGAATGTGAGGGCCAGAGAGATTTGGCCTTTACAGGGGTAAAGGTGCTTGCTTGCGTGTGACCAATCCTGATTTGAAATCCTGGCACTACATGTGATCCCTTAGCACACTAGGAGTGACCACTGAGAATATAATACGAATAGACCCTGAATGCTGCCAGGTGGGAGGGAAGGAAAGAAGGAATGTAGGGAGGAAGGATGGAAGAGAGGAAGGAGGGGAGAGAGGAAGAAAGGGAGAGAGGATTGAAGGAGGGAAGGAAGGAAGGAAGGAAGGAAGGAAGGAAGGAAGGAAGGAAGGAAGGAAGGAAGGAAGGAAGGAAGGAAGGAAGGAAGGAAGGAAGGAAGGAAGGAAGGAAGGAAGGGAGGGAGGGAGGGAGGGAGGGAGGGAAGGAGAACACATGCTTCTCATACAGGAGTCCTGTTTGGACGGCATGGTCCCCTCAGCACTACCAGCTGTGGCCTAGAGAAAACAATTTTGTCAGACTTATTAAGATCATCCAATGGACCTCAACATTCCAGTGACTAAAAAGTTGTAGGTTTTGTTTGTCTTACCACAGAGCAGGAATATTTGTCTTGACCCTTATATAACCTTGATGAAGTACGCCACAAACTCCCTCCACTCTGATTCCAGGCTTATCAGCAATCTTGCCATGAAGATTTCTGTTCTTCTGCTGCCTTCACTCTGAAAGGGAGGGGCCCGTGAAGTGAGCAATATTCACCCCAGTCTGGAGTGCTATAAAGGAAATGTGAGGACCAGGGCTTCTTAGTCAAACAGAACTGTGAACAAAGTTGGAAGGGGACGAGTTTGATAACTGAAACTGATTTTCTGTTTCTCATTCATCTCAAAAATGGAGATTTAATATCTCTATAGACTCAGTCCCGTGAGATCACTGGGTCAGCCTCGCTGTAAGACCTCAATGCATATTCTTAGGAAAATTCATTAATTGGCTTTGTGATTTATTAGCTGCTTGTGGGAAGTCTTCCACGGCCCTTTCCTTCCCCAAACAGAACAACATTCCTCTGCAGCTCTGAATTCCTCCCATGCTTCTTCAAGATCTCTTGAACGGAGCTGAATGGTCTCACTTTCTGTGTTCCATCCAAAGCGCTGAGCACATGAAGTGTATTTTCACATTTCATCCCAAGAGGGATTAAAGTAATGGGGTAAATACCATTATTATTTTCATTTTTTCACAGGTGAGAAGAAGACAATTTTAATGAAGTTATCTATTGGTCTAAGGTTAGACAATGAAGTTTGTTCAGCAAAGAAGTTATTATTTGAACCTGCAAGAATCATGGCATATGTTCTTTATTCCATTTTCACTCTGTATTTTACTTCTATGTGATTGATGTCCATTATTAATTCATTTCAAAGATAAAACATCATGTTTCATATCTAATTTATTTTTCATAGCAAGTGCTGCCAGAAGACTTCTGCTGGTGTGGGTTAGAGAAGCTTAGAGGTTAGTCGGGCCATAACTGGGAGTGCTCAGGCAAGGCATGAGATCGGAGGAAATCAAACTCAGAGCCTACTACAAGCCTTTCCCCCCCGCTAGATGTTCATTTTTTTAATTTATATACCTGTAAGAAAATACATTTTTTAAAATGAATTTTACCTTATCGTTGATAGTACTTTGTGGAATTCCAGAAATTTAGCTCTATTCCACATTTTTTTTTTTGAGGGAGAGAGATCTATTCCAAATACAAAAGAAGCATAGTAAGGGAACAAGAAGTCATCAGAACTAAAGAATTTGTCTATTGAATTGAGCTTAAAATCCAAGGAGGAAGGGGTCCTTGGGACACTGGTAGAGGGAAGCCCCCTCTCTAGTGGAGGGTGTGATGTCAGGATGATGCCTCCATGAAAAGTATAGTGACAATTTTGTGAATTTCAGTACCTAAGTAAAAATGGTTCAAAAAATAAAATACCTACAGCTTGCCATTATGAGATTTAAAAACATGCAGATCTTGTCTGCCATATGAATTACCTGCCTACTTCCTTTAGACAGGTCTTAAATTCTGACAATATGTACCTTTGATTAACAGAATATTCCTCAGTTGTAATACTTTGCAACTATTTAAGAAGGAAATGAATTTTATATGGCATAACTCCACTTTAGAGGTGTAATAGTCATCATTTATACCGAGTGCTTTATGTCAAGCCTCTTTCAACCACCAGTCCATGAACCAGTGCCAGTCCTCAGGTGTAGAAAGGTTGAAGAACATTGCTCTACATCAGTTTCTTCTTTTCTTTTCCTGTCGTTTTGGGCCATATCCAGCTGTGCTCAGGGCTTAGTCTTGGCTGTATGCTCTCTGTTCAACTTCTGGCAGGGCTCACGGGACCCTATGGGATGCCAGGAATCAAACTCAGTTTGGTTATATGCAAGGCAAGTGCCCTGTTCGTTGTAAAGGCTCTGATCTTTACATTAGTTTCTTCATTCAATCCTCTGTCAGCTAAGTATTACTAACGCCAATGTATAGATGAGGAAGCCAAGACTCAGAGAGATTTAGTAAACTATCTAAGGTCACTTGGTTAATAAGTGACAGAGCTGGATTGACATCTGAGAAGTCAGAATCCACAGACTAAGCTTGCAACCCTCAGTCCACATTTCTCATTCCAGCTGAGAACCAGATCTGAACTGACATAGACTCAGCAAACCACAGACACATTCTGAAATCACTCAGTCAACATCTCTCTTTTTGAAACCTCTTTGATCCTTGACATTACATGGTTTCCCAAGGACCGCCAGGAACAACCCCCAAGCAAAAATCACCACCCAGTACAACCCGATCTCCCCACCAACCTACTCCACACCCCCCAGAAAAATAAAGACAAGCCCCCAAAAGTTTGTTTTTGAACTCATAATTGCATTTATCAAGGAATTGGCAGAGTTTTTAAAAGTTAAAGCCTTGAATAAGTGGTCAGTTCCAATTTTGGGGGGGAGCAAGGATTTTTGAAATTATCATAAAGGTATTTTTTCAGAGGAAGCTCACTTTCAAAATCAGAGTCCTGTTATTTGTGTGTTGCCAATAAACACTATAGGGGTATACTAAAGACATGATCGCTCCTTTGCTTGAGAAATATATTAAAAGTTGTATTTTCTGAAACTATACATTGACATAGACCAGTCTCACTTGCCGTTTTTGCAAAAGTTCTTTAAACATCAATAAAGTGAAGTCCTCAAATTTCCACATGTCACCAAGATTTTCTGGTGATTGAAATACCAGCCTGACAAGAATAAACCTCAGGAAGATCTCAGAGTTGTGTGGGTGACAGAACATTTGGTGGGCTGGGGTTGCACATACGTTGCACAGGAAAACAAATCCCACCTCTTTCTCTGGAGAGGGAGGTCTCCAAGTGTAGACGTGCTCCAGGAAAAGGCTGATGGCATCATTGCAGACCATTCCCTGAAGAAGTCTGTCCAAAGTATTGTGGCAATCACAAAAGCAAGCATCATCAGGAAGGATGTTAGAAACAAAACAGAAAGCACAATCTCAGGACTTCTCAGACACACACGCACACACATCTGCTTCGTGACACCAGAATTTGTATGCTCCAAAGATAAGAGGTAGAGTTCTGGTCCTTAACCTCAAACATCTAAGGAAATGGAAACATAGCCAGAGAAGTTCACTTCAAATGATCAGCATTTGAAATGAAACCACAGAAACTTTGAAATACTTCAGACAGAAGAGAGAATCTCTTCTGTGAGTGGGTCAGAGTAGAATATCACTGAGATAAGGGATAACGTGAGTGTAGACTGAGATTCAAAATCTCAGCAAAGAAGGGGCCAGAGCAATAAAACAGTGGGTAGAATCCTTGCATTACACATGGCCAACCCTGATTCCATTCCCAGCACCCCACACAGAGTGATCTCTGAGCACAGAGCCAGGAGTAAGTCCTGAGCACTCCTGGGTGTGACCCAAAAACCAAAAACAGAACAACAACAAAAAACATCTCAGCAATACAGACTGACACGCCCTGGTGAAAGTAAGGTATCCTCAGGGCAGTTTATGTTCTCAAATACTGCTTAATAGATCAGGAAATGAACTAGAAAAGAAAACATAACTCAATGAAAGATTAGAGGAGTATTCTTTTTTTTATTTTATTTTTTTTTAGAGGAGTATTCTTATAATAGCATATCACTGTATCACTGTCATCCTGTTGCTCGTCGATTTGTTTGAGCGGGCACCAGTAACATCTCTCTATTGTGAGACTTATTTGTTACTGTTTTTGGCACATTCAGTACATCACGGGTAACTTGCCAGGCTCTCCAAGAGGGGCGGCGGAATGGAACACGGGTCGTCAGCATGAAAGGCAAACGCCCTACCGCTGTGCTATTTTAGTGCAGTTAAAGCTAAACTAAATTCTCAGGGTTTCTTTCAAATGTCCATTTTATAAAAGATACCTAGAAAGCTCCATTCTCACTGTTCTTTGAAGCACCTGAGAGAAGAGATGCTAGATTAAATTAACTACTAGTTAAATGCATATAACATATCTAGTAATTCCCAAAGTAACCAATCAAAAGAATCACCTGGGGACCTATTAAAAAAAAAAACTCCTAGGCTTCATTTCCAATGAATCTGATTCAATAGATCTGGGACTTGGCAGCCCTAAGAGGAAATTCTTTTCATAGAACTATCCAGAATGTAATCTGGTTGACAAAAGTTGAGTCATGTCTTATACTGAGAGCTGAGGTACTCGGTGTGGCCTGGGGTCATGTATCCAAGGGAAAGTGGGGATGTTCTCCACGAAAGAACTTGGGTGACTGACATTTAGTGTTCCCTTCTTTCTAAGAGAATCTCAATTATGTTAGAGAAAGCACATGTCCATCTAAAACCATATCTCTCAGTCTCTAGTTATGACTGTGTGGGTAATTATTCATTGAGTACATTGAGTATTTGCCTAATGTAGGGTTTCCAAGAAATTTCTTGAAAAGAATTGACTTTTTAGGAAAACTCACTCTTTTTCTCTCCTCCTTTCCTCCTTCCTACTGACTAAAATGTAAATACGATGATTAGCAAATGGAGGTGCCATCTTGAAATTGTGGGAATGAAAGCTTACCATAAGCCTAAATCTCGTTACCCAAAATTATCCTTCCAGATAAACTTACCACCTTCTCATTATTTAAAGAGAATAAACCCTTATATATTTTGATGACTTTTAGGTTTTGTTTTTTGTTATAGACATCTGAACTTCATCCTCCCTGATATAATACATGTAATTGTGAAGTGGATAAGCTGACCAAAAACTATAGTCATTTTTTTTTCTTTTTGGGTCACACCCAGCAATGCACAGGGGTCACTCCTGGCTCATGCACTCAGGAATCACCCCTGGCAGTGCTCAGGGGACCATATGGGATGCTGAGATTTGAACCCTGGTCGGCTGCGTGCAAGGCAAACGCCCTACCTGCTGTGCTATCACTCCAGCCCCACTATAGTCATTTTTATTCTCTGAAATTGTTTTTAAATTTATCTATCTAAAATTTATCTTTTACAACTTACAAAGCAGGGCTAAACCATTAGTACCACATGTAACAACTTTGTACACATTGTGAAGAACAGCCCCCCTTCAAAACTTTGCTCAAGATTTACTACACCCAGAAATGCCTTCCAATCAGTCCACATAAATGTCTAGATAAAAAAAAAAAAAAAAAGGAAAAAGCTAGTCTTTTAACTCCAGCTCTCTGGCTCTGTTTCAACATTTGTTAACTATATATAATCAGTTAACCACAAGTCTTTTGATTCAAAAGAAAATGAGAGGAGACCTATGGTTAGTCTCAAGGCAAAAGCACCAACATTATAAATTTGAGGCCACATGATAAATCATGGCCTCCCACATGTGCTAAACGTGGTCCCACTTGGGGACTCTGAGTACCACAAGGGAGTGTGGGATCACTAGTGCACTGCATCACCACTAAAGTGTATGACCCTGGTGAGCACCCCAACTAATAGTACAACCATGAGTACAACCTCCCAGTGAACGTGTCAGAACCACAGCAACGCCCGGCAAGCACTAGGCCCAGAATGCAGCACACAGACACAACTCCATGAGTGCTCTGCAGAGATCACTGCAGACAGTTCTGGGGGCACAATCACGAGTGCAATCCCTATAAGCACCACGGTCCACATGAGCACCACAACCTGCCTATGTGACCTCCAGGCATTGCAACAACTGCAGCCAAGGAAAAAACTTAGAAAATGAGTCCCTTGTGTCCTTTTTTTTAAGGTTATATGGGTTGAATAATCCTTTTTTTTTTTTTCTTCTTGTGGTGCTGAGGATCAAAACCCAGGCACACTCATGCAAAGGAAGTAAATTAGGCATATCGGGGAAGGGGTGGGGGCGAGGGGGAGTGAGGAAGTGGGTGTGGAATCAGGTCTCAAGCACGCCAAGTGTGTGCTTTACTGTTGGGCCATAGCCCTAGCCAGAGAAATTGTTCTTTTTCTTACTGTCTTTAGGATTGACAACTTTCCAAGTTATGTGGATTACAACCTATTTCAGAATGCACCCATACCCTTCCTTGAAGAGGACCAGAGGAACAAAACTTGAAAGAATTTCACTGATATTTTCAGTGACCATAATCAACTAAGGGCTATTTAGAATATCAAAACAGGCTTTATCGATACAAAAACAGAGATCTAACCTAACTGAAAACTCAGTTTTCAAAATAAAATGCCATCACTGATCACCACAAGAAAAGAGCTCAGTCTCTTTAGTAATGAAAATGAAGAAAATTAAAATCTAAATAAGGCATTTTATAGCCACCAGATAAGCAAAAGCAAAAAACATCTGAAAATATTGGGTGTTGACAAAAAAAAATATGGGACAGTATGAAAACTCAAATACTTTGGAAGGAATGAATCCAAATTAGTACATCCACTTGGAAAATAATTTTTCTATATGTAGCACTGTAGCACTGTCGTCTCGTGTCTCATTGTTCAACGATTTGCTAGAACCGGCACCAGTAACATCTCCATTGTGAGACTTGTTGTTACTGTTTTTAAATCACTATATATTATTTGCATATCATATGGTCACATGGTATACATAGCACAGCGGGTAGGACGTTTGTCTTACATGCTGCCGACCTGGGTTCGATTCCTCTGCCCCTCCTGGAGAGCCCGCCATGCTACCGAGAGTATCCCACCTGGACTACAGAGCCTGGCAAGCTCCCCGTGGTGTATTTGATATGCCAAAAACAGTAACAACAAGCCTCACAATGGAGACATTACTGGTGCCCACTCAAGCAAATCGATGAGCAATAGGATGACAGTGATATAGTGATACCACAAAGAAACATTCATGTATGTTTCAGGATACATGCAGAAAAACTTAGCAGTGTCATTAATAACTCTTAAAACTGGCCACAAAATGGGTGTCAATACAAGGTAATTTGTTATAATAGAGTATTGTGAAATATAATAGAATACATTTTTGTATGAAATTATTATTTTGAATAAAAAATACTCAATAATGTGAGATAATCTATTTCAAACATAGCATTTTATGTTGCAATGACAATTTTAATAATCTTTTCTAAAAATTATTTTAGCTTTGATTTTATGGGTTCATCTTAATGATTCTTTCAGACAACACTGCTCTATCAGGTACATTAGAGACCAGTGAAAAAGATAGAAGCCAGAGACATGGTACAGTGGATAAGACTGCCTTGTGTGCAGTCAACCACCACATATGTTTCACTGAGAACCACAATGAGTGATCCCAGAGCACAGACAGAAGTATCCCTCCACTTCCCCAAAAAGAAAACTGACAAAAAAAGAGTTAACCAAAAGAATAATTGTTACAATTGTAAGCAACTATAGTGTTTCCAGTCAGAACCATGAGGCTAATATAGTGGATCTCTATTACTTTTTAGAGTCTTGCATTCCAGCAGCTTCACTGTCACATGTGACAAGCTGCATTTTCTAAACACGGCTGCAACAGTATTTTCCAGTCCACAGACTCAGCTGGAATATGACCCTTTCTCATCTGGACTTGGCCTCTTCTTCTCTGGTGGACCTTTGCATTCAGAAGTAACTTCTGATTGAGGTTCTAAAAGTTACCACAGTTTCCACCTGTCTGTGTCACTTGGGCATCTATCATTGGAACTCCGACACATAACTTGGAGGAAATTAAGCTACAAGGATAAGAACCAAAGTCCCTGGACTTAGTCCCTGGTTGAGCTCCCAGCTCACATCCCACTCAGACTACTTGTCAACCTTGTAAATGAACCGTCTTGAAAATGGATCGTCCGTCCCACTTGGGACAACCCCTGGCAGGGCAGTGCTGAGCAGAAATCAGCCCTTCCTGGCAAGTCCTACAGGTAGATGAACAAAATTAATGATTGCTGTGGCTTGAAATCAGTAAACTTGGGGGTATTTCATTATATAGTAAATACAGATAACATACCTTGAATTGCAGCAGATCACTAATATTTTTTCTTTTACTTAAATTTACAGTACCGATAGAGAGCTACAAATGTATTTTCTTTTCCCATTAACTTTCTTAATAATTTTTCTTTTCTCTGGCTTACTTTATTATAAAAAAATATATAGCACATGATATTTATACCATACAAAATGTGTATATTAATCAAGCCACTGTTTATGTTGTCAGTAAGGCTTCTGGTCACTAGCAGTGGTTAGTAGTGAGGTTTGAAGGACAATCAAAAGTTAGTGCCCCTAGGGGCTGGAGCGATAGCACAGTGGGTAGGGTGTTTGCCTTGCACGTGGCTGACCCGGGTTCGATTCCCAGCATCCCATATGGTCCCACGAGCACCACCAGGAGTAATTCCTGAGTGCATGAGCCAGGAGTAATCTCTGTGCATCGCAGGGTGTGACCCAAAAAGAAAAAAAAAAGTTAGTGCCCTTAACTTCTGCATTGCTTAATAGCATCAACTAGAGAGCATAAGATACAAAGGCAATCTTGGTATGATGATTGCTGTGGGATCTCTGGTCTGAATCCCTTCTGTGTCTTCCTTTCTTCTTTCTTTATTCCCTCCTATTCCTATTTACAACATAAGTTTAATTGGGCCTAATTAAAAAAATTCTTAAAGTAAGAAATACTTGGGTTTTCTAGGAAAACAGAAGTCAAATTCTAGCTTAGGAGGAGTAACTTTTTGCAGTCTTGCAAAAAGTTTGAACCAAAATTTCTCATCGTTAAATGGCAATGGGTTTCCACAGAGCTTCTAAAAGTCTCTTCTTGACAGCAGGAAAGTGGTTGGGTCAAACTGCACATATGAATATTTTCTTTGTACAAAAATGAATCCTTTATTCAAAACTTAAAAAATACGAATTCCTTTCTTTCTAAAAAAAATTAAATTAAAGGTTAAAAACAAAAACTGTCCATGAGACTTACAACATATAACCAGGACTGCTGAGTATGTCTGAATATGTCTTGGGACTTCTGCTTTTATGGAAGTACCAGCAAAATGAGCCAGTGATTATACTTTGAATCAGGGCATTGCCTTCTACCTTTGAGGACTTGTTAAGTCTTCAATTGCCTTTTACTTTAACCTTATTTCAGCGAATCAGTGCAATGCACATCAGGCCTGGATAAATATTTGTGATCTGTTTGAACTTTGTTCTGTATCCTTTAATACTCTTAGGAAATCAGTTTTGGACTTTAAAGAAGTTTGAAGATTCCATCACCCACACTCAACTGATATGGTGCCAATTTCTGAAAGAGAGATAAGACCCCAAGAGGCATAAGGGTATTTGAAAGTCTGCAAGATCCTTTAGAAAGTGATTATGATTGTATGAGGAATAGCATATAAATGGGCCACCAAAAGTAATCTTTCAGAAGGAGTTTAAGGTCTGAAGACTACATTTTTAAGAGGAGTTTTTAAAGACTCTGCTCTTATTCCATTGGGGCTTTTTTTTTTTAATTATTATTCTGTAGACCTCCAACTTTATGTCTCTAACCTCTTTCTCTCCCTCCCTCCTTTACTTCCTCCATGTGAGTGTGAAAGTAAATTTCTTGGGGATCAGTTCACTTGTGTAATGCTGAATGCGGGAAGTAGGCAAGGGTCACACTTGCTGGCCAGCTTCTGGCTGCTTTCAGGATCCTTAGGAAAACCATGTTGTAATTTATGTGCTAAGAGACAGTGATAGGACAACTTCTCCTTCAAGAGAGAGAATGGAAGTTTCCAGGCCTGCCAACAGGACATCTCTAGGTGACACAACAGCTGAAGCCCCTGCTTCTCTGTTTATCCTGTCTCTCTCTGTCTCTCTCTGCTCTCTTTCTCTCCCCCCACCCCCTTTTCTCTCTGACTGTGAAATTTAGCTTTAGTAGGCAGATCACTTAACCTCTGCTTCCTCTACTTCCTTGACTGCAGAATGGGGTCACCACTTCCTAGCCAGTGTCACGAGACTTTGTAAAGAGGAGAAAACTAATGGTGAGCAGTTTACAAAAAGAGTCAAAGCTTCAAATCTCTGTTTGCCACGTCCCAATAGATGAGTTCAGGTCTCGGGGGCTGGAGCAATAGCACAGTGGGTAGGGCGTTTGCCTTGCAAGCGGCCGACCCTGGTTCAATTCCCAGCATCCCATATGGTTCCCTGAGCACTGCCAGGGGTAATTCCTGAGTGCAGAGGCAGGAATGACACCTGTACATCACCTGGTGTGACCCAAAAAGCAAAATAAATAAATAAATAAATAAATAAATAAATAAATAAATAAATGAGTTCAGGTCTTAGGGTTGGGGGGGCAGGGTGGTAGGTGTGTGTGTGGGGGGGGGGGTAACTCTCTGCCTCTGTTTCCTCCCTAAAAAATAAAGATAATTATAGGACTCATCTCACAGGATTGCTGGAAGGATTAAGTGAGACAATGTTGTACCAAAAATACAGTATCTGACTGAGGCCCTTATTAAACGCAATTTTGCTGTTCTGTCCATCCGACTCATGAGCAAATAGTTTTTGTCATTATTGAGCCCCCCAAAGTCTCCATTTTCATTCCTTTGGGAGGCTGTGCTGGTATTTTCATGCCAAGATAACCCTCTCTTACTCTGCTTTTAATCGGAATGCCAATTTCCACTCTTGACTAGCATTGTCTGTCTCTTACAGCACCCTCCCCCCCAACCAAACCTGCAAAGAACCCCCGCTGCCCTGCAAAAGGCCAGGAGAGCTCGCTTAGAGACCTGACGCAGCCCTGAATGGGGACAGCAGGTGAGGGAGGCCGGGAGCCTCAGCTGCTGGCAGAGGTTGCCCTAGTAACCGTGAGTGCCTCTCCATTCAGGAAGTGAGCCCAACTCCAGGATGCAAAAGGATCGCCTGCAGGCTGCTCCCACTAGCACAAAAGCACCGAAGGGACTGCGGTATGGCCATAAGAAAAGGAGGCACAGGGTTTGCCCGGGTCGGATCCAGCCTTCCACCCTCTAGAGAAGAAAAAGGAAGAGAACAGATCTTGAATCACGTGCCCTGAGTGATCCAAAAAAAAAAAAAAAAAGCACCCATTTCACACGAGTTCTTTTGTGGCAGAGAAGGAATCTGCCACCCCTCACCCCCAGTCCAGCCCCTTAAAAAAGCTCCCACCCTGCACCAGCCTGAGGAAACAATATCCCAAGAGAAGGAGGCAGAAATCCTCAGTGTTGCAACTTGACGGGGGCCCTAGGCTCATGCTCTTTATTCAGACAGATGACAAAGACCATTTGCTACCAATTTATTGGAAACTTTTTTTTTTCACAGCTTGAGCTGCTTTAATGCAAGGAGCTCCCTCGCCCCAGTGCACGGTTAGACACTTGCTGAATGGGCCAGGCTCAATTATGTTCCCTTCACAGGTCCAGCTCGCACTGTGACCTGCATGGCTTCCTGCTATTCATATGTGTTACTTCCCCTTTGTGGTAATGGCTTGTGGCATTTGGCCAGGAAACATTATTAATTTCAGAAGTGGCCTGACAAACAACAAACCCACAGTGCGGGAGAGGAAGTGCTGGGAAGGCCAGCTGTCGGCTAGCAGTAGGAACTCAATGTATGCAGGTTGGAGAGGGAAGATGATAATCCACAAAGAGGAAACATACTAAAATTATCCGCACACCATATGAAAGAAAAAAAGAAAGAGAAAGAAAGAGAAAAGAAATCAGAGAAAAGAAGGGGGGGGGAGATAAAAGCGCGCAGCTACTTGAGCTGCAGCTGGACAGGAAATTGCTAACGCTGCTTGCAAATCCCTACTTTGAACAGGCAGTTTAGGGAATGCCAGGAGCGGAAACAGTTCAGAACCGGATTAACTGGAGCCAAGTTGAACTGCAACCTACTTCTCCTTTCTCAGCTCTGGCTGACTTGGGGCACCCAAGTACAACACTGGCTTGGAAATTTTCTGTGCTGTTCTATATAGTTACTTCATTGCTACCCATCTTACTGGATAGTTTGGCACGTCTGCCTTAGAATCATGACCATTTACCTCCTAAAACTCACCAACAACACAGCAATTCAATGGTGCCAGGTGGGTGAAAAGTTCATAATTTCTTTCCAGTGCAGATAAAGGGATTATGCTTATGGGATATGGCCCAACACATAGGACTCTTTGGGTTGCCAGGTCTATATTTTTAATTTATATATATTCACAGTTGAGATGAAGGAATGAATGTCCCAAGGAAAATGATAAATTATTACATCTTTGCCAGAACTAGTTGAAAATAATCTAAATAGAAGGTTCAATGGGGGTTTCTGGTCTACACTGTAAACAGTTAAGCACAAAGCACATTGGATCAGGAGTGGCAAAGCTTTATCTCAAGTGTCAGTGTGACATTTTAAAGCCACATCCAGGATCAGCGAGAGGCTTAGATAAGTCTTGTCATGTGCATGTGAAGGAAAAGGTGCTGATACCATTGCTGACTCATTCGCTTTTCCAACATTAGGATCATCAGCAGGTAACAAGAAGACTGTTATCATTTGTCAGATAACAAGAAGACTGGAAAAAAAGGGAAACCCTCCTAAATTTCTTGTTGGCACATGTTTTACTGAAAAAGATCTTGATGGGGAAGGGAAGACTAAGATGTGATAACCCCCAAGACTGCACGATTGTCCAAACCCTATGCCTCAGCAAGGGGTGCTTTGTGACTTCATTTATTTTTTAAGCATTCTAATTTTCTAAAACAAACATGCTATTCTTAGAGAAGTTCTGTCCATTCACAGGAGAGGGGAAACCCACTCCATATCTTATTTTAAGCCAATGATGAAATTTCATAAACTGCACCTGAAAAATATACTTGAAATAGCTAAAACAGCTGAAAGGTAAAAAGAACTTGAGCTGCTTTTTGCTCCATCCATATATACTTTTATCAAGCCAGTGTGTCTGATGGGAAAAAAAAGAAAAACCTCTAACAGTGTCATTTCACCAACAAGTACAGTTAAGGAGAGATTTGAAAAGAAATACACATTCAATAGCCAAAATAGTTATTTATTAATAATTTAAGGTTTTACATTCTTATAATAAATTTTAGCTCAAAACTTTACACCATGAACATAATGGAGCGACTTAACTGTCCCTTCTTCACAATCAGATACACTTCACCTCTCAAATGGGTACCATGCTCACACACACTCTTCCAGTTTTTATACAAATTGTTTTCAAAAAGGAAATAAACCAACCCAAAATATTGCATTTGAGGTGACACTCCCTGAAGAATTTGTACAGAGGTAATATACTGTTTAGCACAGCTGAAGTTAAAATTAAAAAAAGTGAGCCCATGATTTTGGTGTCTTTCAAAGATCTCCCCTTTTAGACAACACAAGCCAAAATATTTACAAAGGTAAGGCATAGTCAACCTACATTAGGACGGGAAAAAAAAATTACCACAAGGATAATAGAAAAGAAGATTGGAGACGGCACCATCACAAGGTCTCAGCAATTAAGTGTTCATGAAAATGTCATTGAGAATTGCTGGAGTGAAGCATGCTACCAACATATCCTTTGGATCAGAAAAGAGCAAAAGGTTCCTTTGTTTTCTCTTTAAAAAGTGGCCATACTGCTCTTTCTCCCTTTGGATGATTTCTTTTAAACCCATCAAAGGAAAAAAAACAAACACAATTCAAACAAACACTGTCAAGTGACTGAAGATCAAATATTTACAGTAATCAAATGAAGTATCAGGTACAGTTTATTATTATTTTTTTTGCAAACCGATACTACAAATACAGAGCTGAAACCTCTCTTTGGCTCCTCTATATGCAAAATTGAATCAGTCTTCACTGAAGACAGTATAGAGACAGTTCCAGATGCAAAAGGAAACAGTCATACAAGGCCCAAAAGAACACATGCTCCTCCTACCCTAACCACTTGGTCCTACCCTAGGCTAGCTGGAAGGCCTCAGTTTCCAGTCCCTGCATGGATGGGTAGAGGCTGTACACGTGAGTGCTGAGGAAACCTACTGCCTGTGTCTATCCAGCATGTCCTGTTCTCTCCAGGAGATTGAAACAAATCTCTCCCTTTGTAATAACCAATTCCACTCTTGGTAACCTTGTCTAAAACAGACAGCTAGTGTCGTGCAGACACCAGGGGCCAGGTACAAAGAAAGCAGCCCCATGGGTGCTGCCAAGAGAAACTGCTGCAGGAAGAGACACATCCCAGCAAGGAGGAGCAAAGGACTTTTCACGTGGATTGCAGGGAGTCCACCTGGTAGACGTTCTGGTTGGACGGGGTGGTGAAGTAGAGCTGCTGCGAGGGAACCCGGTTGTCACAGGGGCTGCTGAGTCCCAGTGTCCTCTCGAAGTCCAGAAGCTGGCCCATGAAGTTGAAGTTGGGGGAGATGTTGGACTTCTTCATCTTGACTATGTCGTAAGCAGCATTCATGGACAGGTTGAGCTTCTGCATGAGATAAGCTACAGTCACGGTGACCGAGCGGCTGATGCCAGCCAAGCAATGCACCAGGACGCCACAGTTCTTGCCTCGGGCTTCCTCTGTAAACACAAAAAGCAAAGGCCAGACGTCAGTAAATGAAAAAGCCACCACCCTTTGGGAATGATCAATCTAAGTGACTTTAAAGCTGAGATTTTAAAAAAATCATCATCCTGGGTGGCAGTGGAAGGGCTGAAGGCAGGAGAAAAATCTATCACTGCAATAAAACATGTACACTGGGCTAGAAGGACATATTTCAGATACTTTCTGAAAAGGGGGCTTTTGTATTAAATTTCGACCAACAAAAATCTCCTTAATGTGTGCATTCTTTGCCTCAGCATGTGAATACCAGAAACCCTGCAATATGGTTGTGAATGCCTTTTATACAGACAAGCAGACTGCAAGGGTCTATTAAATTATTCTCCAACTGTTGTGCAGCTAACAATGGAGGTATTCAGGCATTTTAAAAGAGAGAGGGAAGTCACAGGGGACAGCCCATTAAGAGGAACAGGATGTCGACATGGCCTGAAAATGAGTTCCTTTGTAATAGGAAATGCATTACAATGCCTGGAGATTCGCTTCTCCCAGGCTTCCAGTCCACAGCCCTTCCTGCAGGGTTCAGGTTACCCTGGCTCTCTTACTGGCATCACAGTAACATTCGGCTGGATTACAGCATTGAACATTCACAGGGCTTTCCAACAACCTGATGTCCTAAAACAACTCCAAGATCTTTAAAATCATATAGCACTGCTCCAGCCCTTCCCCTGAGTCTAGGCTCTGGGAAAATGCTGTCTTGTTATGAAAGGTCCCTCATTTCAAATGACCAAATCCAAAGATTCAAGAAACAGATTGCATTTCAAATACACCTGTGGTGTGCAATCTTATGCCAAATGCGCCCTCCCCCCTTTCCTTGGGGAGAAGACGGACTTGAATTTTAAAATGCCCTCAGAACATTAGAGACCTAGACTCTGACAAATTAGCTGGCAGCAAGAACGATTAACAGCTTAAATTCTCTGTGAGGCTGGGAGTTTTGCATTCAAGTCGGAGAGAACTGTTCATTAGTCTCACCTATGAAAGAAATGGCCTCGGGGAAAAACTGGGACAGGTTTTGGCTCCAGTGATCCGAGATGGGGATCTGCTTGTACTTAAACTCTCCTGCATTCTCGAAGAGATTCGGCAAATTGGGGGTGACGTTTAGGATGTATTTGATGCCAAACTCCTCCAACACGTCCAGGTTGGTGGAGTCCTTGGCACAGCCCAAGTAGAGGAAGGGCAAGATCTCCACGGGGAAAGAAGGCTGGCTGTTGGACAGCGGGCTGCCGTCCGAGTCCGTGGCACTATTGGGGTCTCGGTCAAGGTCAGACTCAATGTCCGAGGAGGAGTCGGAGCTGATCCGCAGGCCACCGAGCCCCAGCACGGGCAAGGGCGGCGAGCTGCTGCTACAGGACCCATCTAGGTTGGTCTCGCAGTGCAAGGCGAACTCGGCTTGGAACTTACTGAAGCCACCTGCCAGGGGGAGAAAAGCAAGCGTGTAACCCGAGATGCAGTAGTAGTTTTCACAGCTTGAGCAAACCGCAGCCTGGCGCACTCGGGAACCCCCATGGCACCTTAGGACCCCAGTCCCCTCCCCCAACTCCCTACACAGTGCCAAATTAAAGAAAAAAAAAAGACACTGGGGACATCACTAACAGGTATGCTTCTCCTGAGACCTCTTATTCCCTTAAATCCGAAAATGTACAAAACAGCAACTTGACCATTATGGGGCTATATATAAGGTTCCAATCTGCACCCCTAACGGCCTCTGACGTCTCTGCAAATCTCAATCCCAAACTGTCATACAAAGCGGGGAAGGACGGCAAGGATACTTCATGTAAATAAAGAAGTCGTTAGAAAGAAATACCGTCCGTGCCCGCAGGCGGAAGCGGCTAAATTCTGCACGGGCCGGGCTCTTGTGGTCCCGGACACGCGCGGTTTGCAGCCCTGAGCGGGCTGGTGACCGCCTGGAGGAGCAGTACGGCTCAGAAGCAGCGACCAGGCACAAGCAGGGCCACTTCCAGTCCACACACACGCACACCGCACTACCCTCAATCCCGCTCCCCGCAGCCTTCGCCCCGACCCGCGCCCCGAGGGGCTGTCCCCGATGCATACCTTCCAGGTAGAAGGCACGGCAGCCCTCGTCCTTGAGCTTTTTGAGCAGCAGTCCCAGCACGGACTCGCCGCCCGTGTTCTCATTCCAATCGCTGCTGCTCTCGTCGTAGAGCACCACCGTGTCGGTGCCGCAGCGCCGGGTGAAGCGGTCCCGGTCCTCGCCGCGCGTGAAGAGCGCGCGCACGGGCAGGTTACCCTTCTGCAGGCGCCGCAGCATGATGCCCGGGATGGCCACGTTGATGGCCGACTCGATGTGCGACGACTCGTACAGCTCCTGCGGCCGGCAGTCCATCAGCAGCAGCCGCTCGTTGCCCAGCTCCAGCTGCTCGTTGAGCCACGCCACGGTCTTGCTGATCGCCATGTCCGACGCGAAGGGCACGGGTCTGAGCGTATCTATCATGGGGGGCGAGCTGCGAGAGAGGGCGCGCGACGGTCGCCTTACCAGACGCCCCTCCGGGCGGGCATCGGCCGAGCGGCGCCGCGAGAAGCCGCCGTTCCCGGAGCGGGCTTTTAATTCCACCTGGCCTTGCCCAAACCCGGGTGAACGTCTGGGGAAGGCGGCGGGCGAAGTGAAGCCGGCGGGTCCCTCTCTCTGCAGCGGGCTGCAGCCGTGCGCTCTCAGCGCTGGGTGTCAATGAATGTCTCTGAATGAAGCTGCTCGGACAGTTTTTGTTCCTCCCCAGTGAATGAAATCCAATGAACTCGGACTCCCGTGCTACCGAGAGGGGAGGAAGAAAAAGTCCAGCGGCTGCTAATCCCTCCCTCGGAGGCTGCACCTGAAATCCACCCAAGCGTCTTTCTCCGCCGATTATTTCAAGCCCCGATTTGCTCACGCTCCCCGGGACTCAGCCCTCGCACACCCCCTGCGCGAGGCAGCTCCTCAATGGATACAAACAGCGAGCGTCTCAATGGATACATTCTCCGGGCCAGCCAATGAGCGCGCTGCGGAAGGGGCTGTTGCCGTGGGGACGGGCCGGCTGGAACAGGTTGTGTTGATGAATTGTTAATGAGTTTGTCATTCACAAAAACGGAAAGGAATTTCCGCTCCGGATAAGCCCCAGTGCAAACAAGCTGCAACAGCGGGCTCCGCGGGAGGAAGGAGAAAGAAGAGGAGGCGGCGGCGGAGGAGGAGCGGGGCACATAAACCAGGGCACTTCAGTTGTCTCGTGTTTCCTTCTGTTGAGAGTTCACACTTCGCGTCGGAACTTTTGCGTACAAACGGTGCAATTAGCAGGCACAAAAGCCCTTGTTCGCCAAGTCTGCACTCGCCAGCGAGCTTTAGGGAAAAACTTGTTCATTTTCCCTTTTCACTGCCTTTAAACTCGCTCGGAGCACAGTTCTCCTAAATCCACAACCCCCCACCCCACCCCCACACACGCGCGCACACACACACACCGCCCTCCTCCTCTTAGGCGCTGTGTGGCATTTGTTTGCCAGTTTCAAAAGCCCGGCTCTGTTTGCTCTGATGTTCTTTTAGCCGAGGCTGTGTTGGGGCTGGTGAACTGCCTGGGCTTTGGTGACCGATGAAGTGTTAAATGCTAATCCAACATCTTTCGAAACAAACCGGGATTGGGGGGAAACATTTTAAAGCGAGCAAACAAACGTGTGGTCGTCCAGATAAGAAGAACGCTTTGGGGTTTTGTATTTTTTGAAAATCTCAAATTATGGGGTTTTAAAAATATATTTACGGTGGAGACTGCAAGAAGAAACGCGGAGTGCAGCCCAATGTTTTCATTGCTCTCCACGGTGTGAGCCATTGTTCTGGGAAGCCGCGTCCCTCCTCCCCGCTCCTAGTGCCACCGGTGGGCGTGGGGGTCGCGCTCCTTTATTATTTCTGCTCCACCAGATGGGCCTTTGGCCGAGGAACTAGAATGGCCCCAGGGTTCGCGGGGCTGAAGCCCCTCTCCGCGAGGCGCGGGCAAGTCCCCCTGCGTGGCCTGCGGGCCTCGAGGGCCGGTTCCAGCAAACAAGGAGTTAGGTCAGACCAGCGTTTCCCCGCACCCCCACCCTCGCCTCCCTGTCCCCGGCGCGCCGGGCCTTGGGGGGGCACGGGATGCGCCTGGGCCTGGCGTCCCCGCTGCTGCTTCTCAGCGCTCCCCTTTCCCTCCCCTTTCTAATCCGGGGGTTTCTGGGCGACCCCCAAAGGACAGAGGCCGAGTGCGAGCTAGGCGACGTCCCGGCTGGGACCCCTAGCGGCGGGCAGGGCAACGGCCCCGCAGGTAACCGGGGAGGCGCTGGCCAGCCCGGAGCCGCGCTCGGCGGTGGCGCCGCCGAAAGGGGTGGGGGTGGGGGGCGCGGCCGGGCCGGATGGGGGTGCGGCTGGGCGGGGGAGCCCGGCGGCCGGGCGGCGCGTTCCGGGTGCGCGGGGCTCCATTGTTATCTTCAAGTGCTCGGGCCGCCCCTCCCGAGCGGAAAACCACCTGTGCGCGGCCGGCGAGCGCCGAAGGTCGGGGAGGGTGGGGGGTGGGGGGAGGAGGGAGCGGGGAGACGCGCGGAGGCCGGAAGGCGCGGGCCCGAATCCGGCCTCCCCGCCCGACCCCCAGCGGAAAGGAGGCTGCGCATTGTCCGGCGCCGCCGCCGCGGAGGAAGCGAGGGCGGCCGCCCGGCGACAGCGGCTCGTCCGCGCCCTCCCCGCCCCGGACGCCCGGCGCCCACCGTGCGGGAGGCGAGCACCGGGGCGCCTGAGGTCGCGGGGTCCCCTCTGGCCCGGCGCCCCAGCGCCACGGGCCTGCCTGCGCACACCCCCGCGCCACCTTGGTCATTGTATTTATTGATTGATTGATTGTATGTTTTTTTGTTTGTTTTTTTTTCCAGCCATCCACCCTCCCAGCCTTTTAGTTTGGGGCACGTCGACCCCAAAAAGGCTGTGCTGCCAGGCCCGGGTTGCCAATTTTGGAGCTGTGCTGCAGGCAGCACCCCACCCCCAGCCCAGGAGCGTGCCCGGCAAAGTGGGGGCCGCAGCGCTCCTCTCCTCGCACCTTTTTTGGGCATCCCTTGGAACAAAATCTCCCGTATTTCTCTGGATACCCTCCAGCTCCAAACCGAAGGGAGCTGCGCTGCAGCTGACGCCTCCGACCCGCCCCCACCTGTTCCAGAAGTTCCCACCCAAGTCGTTTCTTAGCTGGCTGGATCCAGGGCGCGGAGAGGAGTGGAACCGAGAAGGGCAAAATCTTTCCAACGGGAGAGCCCGGGAGGGGAAGTGGTTCCTACTGACCAACTTTTCAAGTGCAGGTTACCTGGGCATCGATTCGGGAGGGTAATCACAGAACTTAGCGTATCAGGAAAATGCAAGTATTTCGTTGCCCACCCCAAACCCAGCTCCTGAACCCTAGGGCTTAATAGGGTGTCGTCCCTTCTAGACATTTCATTTATTAAATGTCTTTCTGACCTGTCGGATCCAAGAAGGGCGATTTCACAACCCTTGAATTGAGGCATACTGCATACACATTGTGTCCCTCCACGTGCGACTTTGGCTCCATCTAAAGCCTTGGTGTTTCTGGTTGTCACAATGAAGATGAAATAGCTACTTCTCCGGTTCACTGATGATTAAATGGGGAGAGTGAAGTGCCCTAACATGGTGTTGGTGGCTATTGGCTGTTGATATTTTTATCGTTCTGAATCTGCAGCGTGCAAAATGGCCAGTCCTGTAGGACATTTCTTTCCATCCCAAAGAAGGCGCGTTGGGACTTGCCCAACAGTCACTCCTGGAACTCACTCATCTACAGCAAAGCTCTCTGAGGAACTGCCCAGGAGCAGTTTAATCCATTTAAATCCAGCTGCCAAACCAAGCAGGTGCTGTTCCAGACCGGGTCAGAATCCTTTTACAGAGCTCACGGAATGTACCCAGTTAACCTTTCCAGCATCTCCCAACCCATCTTTTCCAAACACACCCTTCTCCCGCGACACCAAAGCTAGAGAAGGGAAATACTGTATGTTGGGCCTGGGGTGGGGGAGGGGTATGGTCTTGGTTTGGGAGTTTACATGCATAAATTCTGTCCATCATCAGGTCAGTGATCCCTGTTTATAGAGATTAAGGATTTTGCCTCAGGTCACACAGTAAAAGCAGTGAGACTAGAGTCTGAGAGGGGACCCTTTATAGATCCTTAGGGACAGCCACCTCTAGGGGCTTGCCACTCTGTATTTACTGTTTCTTGTTGAAATTGTACCCTCCAGGGTCTGCGGTTTGAACTTTGACAATCAGGTTCACCTGTGCTGTGCCCCGGCCACAATTGTCAAGGATCTAAAGTTAGGCCCATTTCCCTGCTCCTTTTAGGCAGTCGGTCTGCCTGCAGTGCACCTCTTCCTAATTAACCATTCAGAAAATGCCACCTGTCTTCTTCAGAGTGCATTTCACACTTCAGTCCTGTCCTGATTTACCAGGGTCTCAGCAGACCAACGTGGGTTCCACCTGGCTTCAAATCTTGGCTCTCTCACTCACTAGTCATTTGATGGCTGGAAATATAGTAAAGCACTGGGACCATCTGGCCCACAAGCACCCACCAGGAGAGATCCCTGTTGAGATCCACCAAGTATAGCCCGAACCCCCATACCCCAAATTAAAAACAGAACTTGCTAGGTTTTTTTTTTTTTTTTGCCCTTTTAGGTCACACCCAGTGATGCACAGGGGTCACTCCTGGCTCTGCACTCAGGAATTACCCCTGGTGGTGCTCAGGGGACCATATGAGATGCTGGGAATTGAATCTGGGTCGGCCGCATGCAGGGCAAATGCCCTACCTGTTGTGCTATCACTCCAGCCCCAGAACTTGTTAGTCATTTAACAGAGAGCTCACCTTCATCTCTCTGGGCATCCACTCCTGCATTCACACCTTCATTTGTTTTAGTTCCCAGAAAACAGGAAGTAAAGCAGAACCAGGATACTGGTTCTCCCAGATCTGACATTCTAGTGAGGACAAATAAT